>NC_091311.1:6605941-6693441 GCF_038502225.1 Cherax quadricarinatus | reverse complement strand
CCTGTGGTAGTAGGTTGGTAGATATCAACTACCCAGGGAGGTACTACCGTCCTGTTGTAGTAGGTTTGTAGACAGCAACTACCCAGGGAGGTACTACCGTCCTGTGGTAGTAGGTTGGTAGATATCAACTACCCAGGGAGGTACTACTGTCCTGTGGTATTAGGTTGGTAGATATCAACTAACCAGGGAGGTGCTACCGTCCTGTGGTATTAGGTTGGTAGACAACAACCACTCAGGGAGGTACTACCGTCCTCTGGTAGTAGGTAGGTAGACAACAACCACTCAGGGAGGTACTACCGTCCTCTGGTAGTAGGTAGGTAGACAACAACCAGCTGGAGGAGAGGGTGCAGTGCCTGGAGTGGTACTTCGAGCAGACCTTTAAGCCTGCCTGGTACCTACAGGCCCTGAGCAGATTATTCTTTGTGGGGTCCTGGTTCGAGCCTTCTAGGGTCTACCTAGTTGAGCATACCGACTGGGGCTCGTTGTTCTTCCTGGGCTCTGGCTAGAGGGCCATGCATCGCTTGACGGTGTTAAGCTCCTTCCTGGGTTTGCCTTATCCTACGGCTGCCTGGGTAGTGGTCAGCTTGCTCCTGCTGGTGTTTGGCTCACTCATGATGATCTTCATTGCTGAGGTCCTCATTCCTGTCTACAATAAGCTCTTGAGAGAAATGTACGAGGATGAGGGAGACACATTATCCGGAGAAGTACTAGAGCCTGCAGCTCCTCAAGCTCAGATTCTCGAGGACTTAGTACCTGTTCACGGTGTTAGGTAAGACACATATGCATCAGTTAGGTATCTTTATTTCGAAACGTTTCGCCAACACAGTAGGCTTCTTCTTGTTTCCTACTATGGAACAATGCTCTTCTCCAGACTGAGGGACTGACCACCTCAAAACTTTAAGGGTGATGGACTGATTACATCGTCTTCAAGTATCTTCTGCTTCTATCAACTTTTCTGTACTCGACTGAAGAAGCCTACTGTGTAGGCGAAACGTTTCGAAATAAAGATACCTAACTGTTGCATATGTGTCTTACCTAACAACCTGTCGGTATTTTATACCATTTTAAAGTTCAACCTGTTCACGGTATTGGGGTAAAAGAGTGGGACTGGGGCCAGCTGCCTCTGTCCTCCAAGCACGCAGATGTAGTTCTGGAGGAGGCCTCAGAGGCTCCTCAGGTTGAATCGTCTCCCGTAGGAGATTTAATGGTAGAGGACGGCACTGGTGACATGACAGAAGGCGTCACTGGTAACATGAGAGAGGTAGGCACTGGTGACCTTATAGAAGACAGCACTGGCGGCATGACAGAAGGCGGCACGGGTGACACGAGAGTGGGTGGCGGCACTGGTGACATGAGACAGGGCGGCACTGGTGACATGAGACAAAAAGGCACTGGTGACCTTACAGAAGACGGCACTGGCGACCTTACAGAAGACTGCATGACAGAAGGCGGTACTGGCGATCTTACAGAAGACACTGACGATCTTACAGAAAACACTGGCGACATTAGTAACAGGAAGACCAGCCAACACGTGGTGAAAGCTAAGATCGAAGTGAAGATCACGAAGCCTGAGGGAATTGCACGAATGCGACACCTTACAAAAATATACATCATGCAGGAGATTCGGGTAGAAGGACCACTAGGAATGTCACACTATGAAATATGGATTAAAATTACTGGTCTCGATAAATCCAGGAAGGAGAGAGTGACATGTTATATCACTGTAGACACTGGTCAACGGCCTCCTCTGAAGCAAGAGGTTGACCTACTCATTCTATGGCTGACTTACTTCGTTACCTGTCAAGGTTATTCAGAAGAGGATATTACTCATATCTTGAAGCATGCGTTAACAGAGTATTATAAGTGCTTTGTTCGAGCGGCATTCGACTACCCAGTGTTTACTGTAGACTTCGACGAGTCTTTCCCTAGGGGCCCTCAAGCCTGCTAGCATAGTCCTGATGCCACCCAGCAAAATACGAACGTGTTGAGCACTTTCCTGGGTCATGTTGAGCTCATGGCTGTACGGGTGGTGGTCATTATGCTCCTGCTGGTGTGTGTTTTCCTGATTCCTTTCGTCATACTCTTCTATGAGTTTGAGATACACAAGGTCTTGAAGGCTGGCATAATACACACTTACCAGTGGGTTGTTCAAAGAATATTTGACTAAGCAGGTTTCCCCGGGGTCAACAGGGTCCCTGATCCCGCCCAGGAGAGCAAGAGTGATCATCATACCCAGGATAACGAGATGATCACCATCGCTATCCTGGGCGGGATCATCTTCTTTATCCTGGGTGGGATCATTCACTCTCGCTATCCTGGGCGGGATCATCATCCTCGCTATCCTGAACTGGATCAGGGACCCCGCTAAAGCCGGGGATAATCACCCTGGTTATTCTGGGAATCCAGCCCAGGATAGCGAGAGTGATGATCCCGCCGAGGATAGTGAGAATGATGATTATGCCACCGATAATGTTGCTGTCGCCCAGGATAGCGAGAATGATGCTGTCGCCAAGGATAGCGAGAATGATGCTGTCGCCCAGGATAGCGAGAATGATGCTGTCGCCCAGGATAGCGAGAATGATGCTGTCGCCCAGGATAGCGAGAATGATGCTGTCGCCCTGGATAGCGAGAATGATGCTGTCGCCCAGGATAGCGAGAATGATGCTGTCGCCCAGGATAGCGAGAATGATGCCGTCCAGCATAACACGGACGCTGGTGCCGTCCAGCATAACACAGACGCTGGTGCCGTCCAGCATAACACGGACGCTAGTACAGCATAACACTAACACGAAACCGTTGATTTTTTATTTTCTTAGAATTAAATTAATCTCAGCATAAAAGTCCAGATAAAAGGCGACCATTAAAGCATCACGCCTTATACCACAAACTCAGACAAATACACCTGAAAATAAACATTAGGAGAGGCTCAGCCCACAGCTGCTCCTCTCCTAGTGTCAAGGTGACATTGGATAACAACGTCACCTTGACACTGGAGAAGGAACGGGTCAGAGACCTTCATTATTTCTTGATTTTGCTTGTTGAGGTTGTCCAGCAACCGTTGGTCTGTTGTGACTGTCAGGCGTTCCAGCAGCTGTCTGCTTCCTTCTGCGTCGTCCAGTGATGCAGGGAGGGTGATGTGTCGTCCAGTGATGCAGGGAGGGTGATGTGTCGTCCAGTGATGCAAGGAGGGTGATGTGTCGTCCAGTGATACAGGGAGGGTGATGTGTCGTCCAGTGATACAGGGAGGGTGATGTGTCGTCCAGTGAAGCAGGGAGAGTGATGTATCGTCCAGTGATGCAGGGAGGGTGATGTGTCGTCCAGTGATACAGGGAGGGTGATGTGTCGTCCAGTGATGCAGGGAGGGTGATGTATCGTCCAGTGATGCAGGGAGGGTGATGTGTCGTCCAGTGATGCAGGGAGAGTGATGTATCGTCCAGTGATGCAGGGAGGGTGATGTGTCGTCCAGTGATGCAGGGAGAGTGATGTATCGTCCAGTGATGCAGGGAGAGTGATGTATCGTCCAGTGATGCAGGGAGGGTGATGTGTCGTCCAGTGATGCAGGGAGAGTGATGTATCGTCCAGTGATGCAGGGAGGGTGATGTGTCGTCCAGTGATGCAGGGAGAGTGATGTATCGTCCAGTGATGCAGGGAGAGTGATGTATCGTCCAGTGATGCAGGGAGAGTGATGTATCGTCCAGTGATGCAGGGAGGGTGATGTATCGTCCAGTGATGCAGGGAGAGTGATGTATCGTCCAGTGATGCAGGGAGGGTGATGTGTCGTCCAGTGATGCAGGGAGGGTGATGTGTCGTCCAGTGATGCAGGGAGGGTGATGTGTCGTCCAGTGATGCAGGGAGGGTGATGTGTCGTCCAGTGATGCAGGGAGGGTGATGTGTCGTCCAGTGATGCAGGGAGGGTGATGTGTCGTCCAGTGATGCAGGGAGGGTGATGTGTCGTCCAGTGATGCAGGGAGGGTGATGTGTCGTCCAGTGATGCAGGGAGGGTGATGTGTCGTCCAGTGATGCAGGGAGGGTGATGTGTCGTCCAGTGATGCAGGGAGGGTGATGTGTCGTCCAGTGATGCAGGGAGGGCGTGTGGTACATGGAGGATACATGAACGATACATGATACATGTGATACATGAATGATACATGAAGGTTGTGTGATACATGAAGGATACACGATACATGTGATATATGAAGGGTGTGTGATACATAGATACATAAGAAAGAAGGAACACTGCAACAGGCCTACTGGCCTATGCGTAGCAGGTCCAATTCTCCCACCGGCTTAAGCCAATGCCTTGACCTAGTGAGGTTAGGCACGTCACTTAAAAGAGGAGCATGGATTCCGACCTAGTAGCACAAGCTAGTCAGGTCCAACTCACACCCAGCCACACCCACTCATGTATTTATCCAGCCTATATTTAAAACTATACAATTTCTTAGCTTCTATGACGGTACTCGGGAGTTTGTTCCACTCATCCACAACTCTATTACCAAACCAGTGCTTTAACATATCCTTCCTGAATCTGATTTTTTCCAATTTAAAACCATTGCTGCGAGTCCTGTCTATGTTAGATATTTTTAGCACGCTATTTACATCCCCTTTATTAATTCCTGTTTTCCATTTATACACCTCGATCATATCACCCCTAATTTTACGCCTTTCTAGAGAGTGCAGAATCAGGGCCCTCAGTCTATCCTCATAGGGAAGATTTCTGATACATGGGATCATCTTTGTCATCCTCCTTTGTACGTTTTCCAGAGCATTTATATCCATTCTGTAATACGGTGACCAGAACTGTGCAGCATAATCTAAATGAGGCCTAACCAAGGATATATAGAGTTGAAGAACAACCTGAGGACTTCTATTATTTATACTTCTTGCTATAAAGCCAAGGATTCTGCCAGCTTTATTGCGAACACTAATGCACTGCTGTCTTGGTTTTAGGTTACTGCTAACCAGAACTCCTAAATTCTTTTCGCAATCAGTAGTATTAAGATCTACATTATTTAGTTTATATGTAGCATGGTTATTTACCTGTCCAACATTTAGAACTTTGCATTTATCTATATTAAACTGCATCTGCCACTTCTCCGACCATTGCATCAGTCTATTCAAATCATCCTGGAGTGCTCTAGTGTCCTCATTACAATGAATTGGACGGCCTATTTTGGTGTCATCAGCAAATTTGCTTATGTCGCTATTTATTCCCTCATCTATGTCGTTTATGTAAATTGTGAACAACAACGGGCCCAACACTGACCCCTGTGGAACACCGCTTGTGACGTGCTCCCATTCTGATTTCTCCCCATTTATGCAAACTCTGCTGCCTATTTGCCAAAAATGCCTCTACACAGGAAAAAAATTCTTCTCCTATTCCGTGTGCTTTAAGCTTCCTCAATAGTCTCTGATGTGGAACTCTGTCAAAAGCCTTACTGAAGTCCATATACACAATATCATATTCATTACCATGATCTACCTCCTCAGATACCTTAGTGAAGAAAGCTAGTAAATTCGTAATTCAAGAACGCCCCTTTGGAACCGTGTTGAGATTCATTAGTCAATTTATGCCTTTCAAGATGGCTACGAATTGCCTCGGCAATTATTGATTCCATAAATTTTCCCACTATGGAGGTTAGGCTTATTGGTCTATAGTTCGAAGCTAAGGACCTGTCACCTGCCTTGTAAATAGGTATTATATTTGTCATTTTCCGCTTATCAGTCACTATGCCAGTTAGTAGTGGTATGTTGGAAAGATTAGCCAAAGGTATGAATTCTTATTGCACTTCTATGAGAGTGAAAGATCCACAAGTGAACACTCATACATTCTTCCACACACATTAATGTATCTCCGCTCAAACACCATACACACATTATGAATTATCACACACGCACACACACATTCCTTTAACACCCTTGCAAACAGTTCATCAGGGCCTGGGGATCTGTTAGGATTTAATTTCTCTAGTTGTCTGAGAACCATGTCACTAGTTACCCCAATCGTGCATAGTTTATTATCGTCCTGGTCTACATAATCTATTATTTCTGGAATTTCGCTAGTATCTTCCTGGGTAAAAACTGAGAGGAAGTATTGAAAATTTCACACATATCCTTAACACTGTCAGCGACCTGACCTGAGTTACATGAACCATGTGTAATGCATGAAAGGTGTGTAGTACGTGAAGGGTATGTGACACATGAAGGATACATGAAGGGTGTGTGATACATGAAGGGTGTGTGATACATAAGGGATACATGGTGTGTGACACATGAAGGGTGTGCGACACATGAAGGGTGTGTGATACATAAAGGATACATGGTGTGTGATACATGAAGGGTGTGCGATACATGTAGGGTGTGTGATACATGAAGGGTGTGTGATACATGGTGTGCAATACATGAAGGGTGTGTGATACATGAAGGGTGCGTGATACATGAAGGGTGTGTGATACATGAAGGGTGCTTGATACATGAAGGGTGCGTGATACATGAAGGGTGTGTGATACATGAAGGGTGGGTGATACATGAAGGATGGGTGATACATGAAGGGTGGGTGATACATGAAGGGTGCGTGATACATGAAGGGTGTGTGATACATGAAGGGTGGGTGATACAGGGAGGAGACTCAGAAGTGTTACCAGGGAGGAGACTCAGCAGTGTTACCAGGGAGGACACTCAGCAGTGTTACCAGGGAGGAGACTCAGCAGTGTTACCAGGGAGGAGACTCAGCAGTGTTGCCAGGGAGGAGACTCAGTAGTGTTACCAGGGAGGAGACTCAGCAGTGTTACCAGGGAGGAGACTCAGCAGTGTTACCAGGGAGGAGACTCAGCAGTGTTACCAGGGAGGAGACTCAGCAGTGTTACCAGGGAGGAGACTCAGCAGTGTTACCAGGGAAGAGGCTAAGCAGTGTTACCAGGGTGGAGACTCAGCAGTGTTATCAGGGAGGAGACTCAGCAGTGTTACCAGGGAGGAGACTCAGCAGTGTTACCAGGGAAGAGGCTAAGCAGTGTTACCAGGGTGGAGACTCAGCAGTGTTATCAGGGAGGAGACTCAGCAGTGTTACCAGGGAGGAGACTCAGCAGTGTTACCAGGGAGGAGACTCAGCAGTGTTACCAGGGTGGAGACTCAACAGTGTTACCAGGGGAGAGACTCAGCAGTGTTACCAGGGAAGAGGCTAAGCAGTGTTACCAGGGTGGAGACTCAGCAGTGTTACCAGGGAGTAGACTCAGCAGTGTTACCAGGGAAGACTCAGCAGTGTTACCAGGGTGGAGACTCAGCAGTGTTACCAGGGTGGAGACTCAGCAGTGTTACCAGGGTGGAGACTCAGCAGTGTTACCAGGGTGGAGACTCAGCAGTGTTACCAGGGAGGAGACTCAGCAGTGTTACCAGGGAGGAGACTCAGCAGTGGTACCAGGGAGGAGACTCAGCAGTGTTACCAGGGAGGAGATTCAGCAGTGTTACCAGGGAGGAGACTCAGCAGTGTTACCAGGGAGGAGACTCAGCAGTGTTACCAGGGAGGAGACTCAGCAGTGTTACCAGGGAGGAGACTCAGCAGTGTTACCAGGGAGGAGACTCAGCAGTGTTACCAGGGAGGAGACTCAGCAGTGTTACCAGGGTGGAGACTCAGCAGTGTTATCAGGGAGGAGACTCAGCAGTGTTACCAGGGAGGAGACTCAGCAGTGTTACCAGGGTGGAGACTCAGCACTGTTACCAGGGTGGAGACTCAGCAGTGTTACCAGGGAGGAGACTCAGCAGTGTTACCAGGGTGGAGACTTAGCAGTGTTACCATGCAGGAGACTCAGCAGTGTTACCAGGGACTCATCAAGTGATCAGTGCTACAGAGGATATTTGGTACATATCCTCTGAAATAATTAGCTTCGACAGAGGTCACTACGCCAGAGGTCACTACGTCAGAGGTCACTACGTCAGAGGCCACTACGCCAGAAGTCGCTACGCCAAAGGTCACTACGCAAGAGGTCACTACGCCAGAGGTCACTACGTCAGAGGTCGCTACGTCAGAGGTCACTAAGTCAAAGGTCACTACGCCACAGGTCACTACGCCAGAGGCCACTACGCAAGAGGTCACTACGCCAGAGGTCACTACGCCAGAGGCCACTAAATCAAAGGTCACTACGCCAGAGGTCACTACGCCAGAGGTCACTACGTCAGAGATCACTACGCCAGAGGTCACTATGCCAGAGGTCACTATGCCAGAGGTCACTACATCAGAGGTTACTACGCCAGAGGTCACTACGCCAGAGGTCACTACGCAAGAGGTCACTCTGCCAGAGGTCACTACGTCAGAGGTCACTACGCCAGAGGTCACTACGTCAGAGGTCACTTCGCCAGAGGTCACTACTCAAGAGGTCACTACGAAAGAGGTCACTACGCCAGAGGTCACTATGCCAGAGGTCACTACTCAAGAGGTCACTACGCGAGAGGTCACTACGACAGAGGTCACTATGCCAGAGGTCGCTACGTCAGAGGTCACTACGCCAGAGGTCACAACGCCAGAGGTCACTACGTCAGAGGTCACTATGCCAGAGGTTACTACGTCAGAGGTCACTACGCCAGAAGTCACTACGTCAGAGGTCACCACGCCAGAGGTCACTACGTCAGAGGTCACTACGCCAGAGGTCACTACGCCAGAGGTCACTACGCCAGAGGTCACTACGCCAGAGGTCACTACTCAAGTGGTCACTATGCCAGAGGTCACTACGTCAGAGGTCACTACGCCAGAGGTCACTATGCCAGAGGTCACTATGCCAGAGGTCACTACTCAACAGGTCACTACGTCAGAGGTCACTACGCCAGAATTCACTATGCCAGAGGTCACTACGCGAGAGGTCACTACGCCAGAGGTCACTATGCCAGAGGTCACTACGTCAGAGGTCACCACGCCAGAGGTCACTACGTCACAGGTCACTTCGCCAGAGGTCACTACTCAAGTGGTCACTATGCCAGAGGTCACTACGTCAGAGCTCACTACGGCAGAGGTCACAACGCCAGAGGTCACTACGCCAGAGGTCATTACGCCAGAGGTCACTATGCCAGAGGTTACTACGTCAGAGGTCACTACGCCAGAGGTCACTACGTCAGAGGTCACTACGCCAGAGGTCACTACGTCAGAGGTCACTACGCCAGAGGTCGCTACGTCAGAGGTCACTACGCCAGAGGTCACAACGCCAGAGGTCACTACGCCAGAGGTCATTACGCCAGAGGTCACTATGCCAGAGGTTACTACGTCAGAGGTCACTACGCCAGAGGTCACTACGTCAGAGGTCACTACGCCAGAGGTCACTATGCCAGAGGTCACTACGTCAGAGGTCACAACGCCAGAGGTCACTATGCCAGAGGTCACTATGCCAGAGGTCACTACTCAAGAGGTCACTACGTCAGAGGTCACTACGCCAGAATTCACTATGCCAGAGGTCACTACGCGAGAGGTCACTACGCCAGAGGACACTACGCCAGAGGTCACTACGCCAGAGGTCACTACGTCAGAGGTCACTACGCCAGAGGTCACTACGTCACAGGTCACTTCGCCAGAGGTCACTACTCAAGTGGTCACTATGCCAGAGGTCACTACGTCAGAGGTCACTACGGCAGAGGTCACAACGCCAGAGGTCACTACGCCAGAGGTCATTACGCCAGAGGTCACTACGCCAGAGGTCACTACGTCAGAGGTCACTACGCTAGAGGTCACTACGCATGAGGTCACTACGACAGAGGTCACTACGCCAGAGGTCACTACGTCAGAGGTCACTTCGCCAGAGGTCACTACTCAAGCGGTCACTATGCCAGAGGTCACTATGTCAGAGGTCACTACGCCAGAGGTCACTACTCAAGAGGTCACTTCGCCAGAGGTCACTACTCAAGAGGTCACTACGTCAGAGGTCACTACGCCAGAGGTCACTATGCCAGAGGTCACTACGTCAGAGGTCACAACGCCAGAGGTCACTACGCCAGAGGTCACTACGCCAGAGGTCACTATGCCAGAGGTCACTACGTCAGAGGTCACTACGCCAGAGGTCACTATGCCAGAGGTCACTACGTCAGAGGTCACTTCGCTAGAGGTCACTATGCCAGAGGTCACTACGTCAGAGGTTACTACGCCAGAGGTCACTACGCCAGAGGTCACTACGCAAAAGGTCACTCTGCCAGAGGTCACTACGTCAGAGGTCACTACGCCAGAGGTCACTACGTCAGAGGTCACTTCGCCAGAGGTTACTACTCAAGAGGTCACTACGCAAGAGGTCACTAAGCCAGAGGTCACTATGCCAGAGGTCACTACTCATGAGGTCACTACGCGAGAGGTCACTACGACAGAGGTCACTATGCCAGAGGTCGCTACGTCAGAGGTCACTACGCCAGAGGTCACTATGCCAGAGGTCACTACGTCAGAGGTCACAACGCCAGAGGTCACTATGCCAGAGGTCACTATGCCAAAGGTCACTACTCAAGAGGTCACTACGTCAGAGGTCACTACGCCAGAGGTCACTATGCCAGAGGTCACTACGCGAGAAGTCACTACGCCAGAGGTCACTACGCCAGAGGTCACTACGCCAGAGGTCACTACGTCAGAGGTCACTACGCCAGAGGTCACTATGCCAGAGGTCACTACGTCAGAGGTCACAACGCCAGAGGTCACTATGCCAGAGGTCACTATGCCAGAGGTCACTACTCAAGAGGTCACTACGTCAGAGGTCACTACGCCAGAGATCACTATGCCAGAGGTCACTACGCGAGAAGTCACTACGCAAGAGGTCACTACGCCAGAGGTCACTACGCCAGAGGTCACTACGTCAGAGGTCACTACGCCAGAGGTCACTACATCAGAGGTCACTTCGCCAGAGGTCACTACTCAAGTGGTCACTATGTCAAAGGTCACTACGTCAGAGGTCACTACGCCAGAGGTCAGTACTAAAGAGGTCACTTCGCCAGAGGTCACTACTCAAGAGGTCACTACGTCAGAAGTCACTACGCCAGAGGTCACTATGCCAGAGGTCACTACGCGAGAGGTCACGACGCCAGAGGTCACTATGCCAGAGGTCACTACGTCAGAGGTCACTACGCCAGAGGTCACAACGCCAGAGGTCACTACGCCAGAGGTCATTACGCCAGAGGTCACTATGCCAGAGGTCACAACGCCAGAGGTCACAACGCCAGAGGTCACTACGTCAGAGGTCACTACGCTAGAGGTCACTACGCCAGAGGTCACTATGCCAGAGGTCACTACGCGAGAAGTCACTACGCCAGAGGTCACTACGCCAGAGGTCACTACGTCAGAGGTCACGACGCCAGAGGTCACTATGCCAGAGGTCACTACGTCAGAGGTCACAACGCCAGAGGTCACTATGCCAGAGGTCACTATGCCAGAGGTCACTACTCAAGAGGTCACTACGTCAGAGGTCACTACGCCAGAGGTCACTATGCCAGAGGTCACTACGCGAGAAGTCACTACGCCAGAGGTCACTACGCCAGAGGTCACTACGCCAGAGGTCACTACGTCAGAGGTCACTACGCCAGAGGTCACTACGTCAGAGGTCACTTCGCCAGAGGTCACTACTCAAGTGGCCACTATGCCAAAGGTCACTACGTCAGAGGTCACTACGCCAGAGGTCAGTACTAAAGAGGTCACTTCGCCAGAGGTCACTACTCAAGAGGTCACTACGTCAGAAGTCACTACGCCAGAGGTCACTATGTCAGAGGTCACTACGCGAGAGGTCACTACGCCAGAGGTCACTATGCCAGATGTCACTACGTCAGAGGTCACTACGCCAGAGGTCACAACGCCAGAGGTCACTAAGCCAGAGGTCATTACGCCAGAGGTCACTATGCCAGAGGTCACTACGTCAGAGGTCACTACGCCAGAGGTCACAACGCCAGAGGTCACAACGCAAAGAGGTCACTACGTCAGAGGTTACTACGCTAGAGGTCACTACGCCAGAGGTCACTACGTCAGAGGTCACTTCGCCAGAGGTCACTACGCTAGAGGTCACTACGCCAGAGGTCACTACGTCAGAGGTCACTACGCCAGAGGTCACTACGTCAGAGGTCACTTCGCCAGAGGTCACTACTCAAGTGGTCACTATGCCAGAGGTCACTACGTCAGAGGTCACTACGCCAGAGGTCACTACTCAAGAGGTCACTTCGCCAGAGGTCACTACTCAAGAGGTCACTACGTCAGAGGTCACTACGCCAGAGGTCACTATGCCAGAGGTCACTACGTCAGTGGTCACAACGCCAGAGGTCACTACTCGAGAGGTCACTACGCCAGAGGTCACTATGCCAGAGGTCACTACGTCAGAGGTCATTACGCCAGAGGTCACTATGCCAGAGGTCACTACGTCAGAGGTCACTACGCCAGAGGTCACTACGTCAGAGGTCACTACGCCAGAGGTCACAACGCCAGAGGTCATTACGCCAGAGGTCACTACGCCAGAGGTCACTACGTCAGAGGTCAATACGCTAGAGGTCACTACGCCAGAGGTCACTACGTCAGAGGTCACTACGTCAGAGGTCACTACGTCAGAGGTCACTTCGCCAGAGGTCACTACTCAAGAGGTCACTTCGCCAGAGGTCACTACTCAAGAGGTCACTACGTCAGAGGTCACTACGCCAGAGGTCACTATGCCAGAGGTCACTACGTCAGAGGTCACAACGCCAGAGGTCACTACGTCAGAGGTCACTACGCCAGAGGTCACTATGCCAGAGATCACTACGTCAGAGGTCACTACGCCAGAGGTCACTATGGCAGAGGTTACTACGTCAGAGGTCACTACGCCAGAGGTCACTATGCCTGAGGTCACTATGCCAGAGGTCACAACGCCAGAGGTCACTACGCCAGAGGTCATTACGCCAGAGGTCACTACGCCAGAGGTCACTACGTCAGAGGTCACTACGCTAGAGGTCACTACGCCAGAGGTCACTACGTCAGAGGTCACTACGCCAGAGGTCACTACGTCAGAGGTCACTTCGCCAGATGTCACTACTCAAGTGGTCACTATGCCAGAGGTCACTATGTCAAAGGTCACTACGCCATAGGTCACTATGCCAGAGGTCACTATGCCAGAGGTCACTACTCAAGAGGTCACTACGTCAGAGGTCACTACGCCAGAGGTCACTATGCCAGAGGTCACTACGCGAGAGGTCACTACGCCAGAGGTCACTACGCCAGAGGTCACTACGCCAGAGGTCACTACGTCAGAGGTCACTACGCCAGAGGTCACTACGTCAGAGGTCACTTCGCCAGAGGTCACTACTCAAGTGGTCACTATGCCAGAGGTCACTACTTCAGAGGTCACTACGCCAGAGGTCACTACTTAAGAGGTCACTTCGCCAGAGGTCACTACTCAAGAGGTCACTACGTCAGAAGTCACTACGCCAGAGGTCACTATGCCAGAGGTCACTACGTCAGAGGTCAGTTCGCCAGAGGTCACAACGCCAGAGGTCACAACGCCAGAGGTCATTACGCCAGAGGTCACTACGCCATAGGTCACTACGTCAGAGGTCACTACGCCAGAGGTCACTACGTCAGAGGTCACTACGCCAGAGGTCACTACGTCAGAGGTCACTTCGCCAGAGGTCACTACTCAAGTGGTCACTATGCCAGAGGTCACTACGTCAGAGGTCACTACGCCAGAGGTCACTACTCAAGAGGTCACTTCGCCAGAGGTCACTACTCAAGAGGTCACTACGTCAGAGGTCACTACGCCAGAGGTCACTATGCCAGAGGTCACTACGTCAGAGGTCACAACGCCAGAGGTCACTACGCCAGAGGTCACTACGCCAGAGGTCACTATGCCAGAGGTCACTACGTCAGAGGTCACTACGCCAGAGGTCACTATGCCAGAGGTCACTACGTCTGAGGTCACTACGCCAGAGGTCACTACGCCAGAGGTCACTACGTCAGAGGTCACTACGCCAGAGGTCACTATGCCAGAGGTCACTATGCCAGAGGTCACAACGACAGAGGTCACTACGCCAGAGGTCATTACGCCAGAGGTCACTACGCCAGAGGTCACTACGTCAGAGGTCACTACGCTAGAGGTCACTACGCCAGAGGTCACTACGTCAGAGGTCACTACGCCAGAGGTAACTATGTGAGAGGTCACTTCGCCAGAGGTCACTACTCAAGTGGTCACTATGCCAGAGGTCACTACGTCAGAGGTCACTACGCCAGAGGTCACTACTCAAGAGGTCACTTCGCCAGAGGTCACTACTCAAGAGGTCACTACGTCAGAGGTCACTACGCCAGAGGTCACTATGCCAGAGGTCACTACGTCAGAGGTCACAACGCCAGAGGTAACTACGCCAGAGGTCACTACGCCAGAGGTCACTATGCCAAAGGTCACTACGTCAGAGGTCACTACGCCAGAGGTCACTACGTCAGAGGTCACTACGCCAGATGTCACTATGCCAGAGGTCACTATGCCAGAGGTCACAACGACAGAGGTCACTACGCCAGAGGTCATTACGCCAGAGGTCACTACGCCAGAGGTCACTACGTCAGAGGTCACTACGCTAGAGGTCACTACGCCAGAGGTCACTACGTCAGAGGTCACTACGCCAGAGGTAACTATGTCAGAGGTCACTTCGCCAGAGGTCACTACTCAAGTGGTCACTATGCCAGAGGTCACTACGTCAGAGGTCACTACGCCAGAGGTCACTACTCAAGAGGTCACTTCGCCAGAGGTCACTACTCAAGAGGTCACTACGTCAGAGGTCACTACGCCAGAGGTCACTATGCCAGAGGTCACTACGTCAGAGGTCACAACGCCAGAGGTAACTACGCCATAGGTCACTACGCCAGAGGTCACTATGCCAGAGGTCACTACGTCAGAGGTCACTACGCCAGAGGTCACTACGCCAGAGGTCACTACGTCAGAGGTCACTACGCCAGAGGTCACTATGCCAGAGGTCACTATGCCAGAGGTCACTACGCCAGGAGTTACTATGCCAGAGGTCACTATGCCAGAGGTCACTACGCCAGAGGTCGCTACGCCAGAGGTCACTACGTCAGAGGTCACTACGCCAGAGGTCACTATGCCAGAGGTCACTATGCCAGAGGCCACTACGCCAGAGGTCACTATGCCAGATTTCACTGCGCCAGAGGTCATTACGCCAGAGGTCACTATGCCAGAGGTCACTATGCCAGAGGTCACTACGCCAGGAGTTACTATGCCAGAGGTCACTATGCTAGAGGTCACTACGCCAGAGGTCGCTACGCCAGAGGTCACTACGTCAGAGGTCACTACGCCAGAGGTCACTATGCCAGAGGTCACTATGCCAGAGGCCACTACGCCAGAGGTCACTATGCCAGATTTCACTGCGCCAGAGGTCATTACGCCAGAGGTCACTATGCCAGAGGTCACTACGCCTGGAGTCACTATGCCAGAGGTCACTATACTAGAGGTCACTACTAAAGAGGTCACTTCGCCAGAGGTCACTACTCAAGAGGTCACTACGTCAGAAGTCACTACGCCAGAGGTCACTATGCCAGAGGTCACTACGCCAGGAGTCACTATGCCAGAGGTCACTATACTAGAGGTCACTACGCCAGAGGTCACTACGCCAGAGGTCACTTTGCCAGAGGTCACTACGCCAGAGGTCACTACGCCAGAGGTCAATACGCTAGAGGTCACTACGCCAGAGGTCACTACGCCAGAGGTCATTACGCCAGAGGTCACTATGCCAGAGGTCACTACGCCAGAGGTCACTATGCCAGAGGTCACTACTCAAGAGGTCACTTCGCCAGAGGTCACTACTCAAGAGGTCACTACGTCAGAGGTCACTACGCCAGAGGTCACTATGCCAGAGGTCACTACGTCAGAGGTCACTACGCCAGAGGTCACAACGCCATAGGTCACAACGCCAGAGGTCACTACGTCAGAGGTCACTACGCCAGAGGTCACTACGTCAGAGGTCACTTCGCCAGAGGTCACTACTCAAGTGGTCACTATGCCAGAGGTCACTACGTCAGAGGTCACTACGCCAGAGGTCACTATGCCAGAGGTCACTACGCCAGAGGTCACTATGCCAGAGGTCACTACTCAAGAGGTCACTTCGCCAGAGGTCACTACTCAAGAGGTCACTACGTCAGAGGTCACTACGCCAGAGGTCACTATGCCAGAGGTCACTACGTCAGAGGTCACTACGCCAGAGGTCACAACGCCAGAGGTCACTACGCCAGAGGTCACTACGCCAGAGAGGTCACTACGTCAGAGGTCACTTCGCCAGAGGTCACTACTCAAGTGGTCACTATGCCAGAGGTCACTACGTCAGAGGTCACTACGCCAGAGGTCACTACTCAAGAGGTCACTTCGCCAGAGGTCACTACTCAAGAGGTCACTACGTCAGAGGTCACTACGCCAGAGGTCACTATGCCAGAGGTCACTACGTCAGTGGTCACAACGCCAGAGGTCACTACGCGAGAGGTCACTACGCCAGAGGTCACTATGCCAGAGGTCACTACGTCAGAGGTCATTACGCCAGAGGTCACTATGCCAGAGGTCACTACGTCAGAGGTCACTACGCCAGAGGTCACTACGTCAGAGGTCACTACGCCAGAGGTCACAACGCCAGAGGTCATTACGCCAGAGGTCACTACGCCAGAGGTCACTACGTCAGAGGTCAATACGCTAGAGGTCACTACGCCAGAGGTCACTACGTCAGAGGTCACTACGTCAGAGGTCACTACGTCAGAGGTCACTTCGCCAGAGGTCACTACTCAAGAGGTCACTTCGCCAGAGGTCACTACTCAAGAGGTCACTACGTCAGAGGTCACTACGCCAGAGGTCACTATGCCAGAGGTCACTACGTCAGAGGTCACAACGCCAGAGGTCACTACGTCAGAGGTCACTACGTTAGAGGTCACTATGCCAGAGATCACTACGTCAGAGGTCACTACGCCAGAGGTCACTATGGCAGAGGTTACTACGTCAGAGGTCACTACGCCAGAGGTCACTATGCCTGAGGTCACTATGCCAGAGGTCACAACGCCAGAGGTCACTACGCCAGAGGTCATTACGCCAGAGGTCACTACGCCAGAGGTCACTACGTCAGAGGTCACTACGCTAGAGGTCACTACGCCAGAGGTCACTACGTCAGAGGTCACTACGCCAGAGGTCACTACGTCAGAGGTCACTTCGCCAGATGTCACTACTCAAGTGGTCACTATGCCAGAGGTCACTATGTCAAAGGTCACTACGCCATAGGTCACTATGCCAGAGGTCACTATGCCAGAGGTCACTACTCAAGAGGTCACTACGTCAGAGGTCACTACGCCAGAGGTCACTATGCCAGAGGTCACTACGCGAGAGGTCACTACGCCAGAGGTCACTACGCCAGAGGTCACTACGCCAGAGGTCACTACGTCAGAGGTCACTACGCCAGAGGTCACTACGTCAGAGGTCACTTCGCCAGTGGTCACTACTCAAGTGGTCACTATGCCAGAGGTCACTACTTCAGAGGTCACTACGCCAGAGGTCACTACTTAAGAGGTCACTTCGCCAGAGGTCACTACTCAAGAGGTCACTACGTCAGAAGTCACTACGCCAGAGGTCACTATGCCAGAGGTCACTACGTCAGAGGTCAGTTCGCCAGAGGTCACAACGCCAGAGGTCACAACGCCAGAGGTCATTACGCCAGAGGTCACTACGCCATAGGTCACTACGTCAGAGGTCACTACGCCAGAGGTCACTACGTCAGAGGTCACTTCGCCAGAGGTCACTACTCAAGTGGTCACTATGCCAGAGGTCACTACGTCAGAGGTCACTACGCCAGAGGTCACTACTCAAGAGGTCACTTCGCCAGAGGTCACTACTCAAGAGGTCACTACGTCAGAGGTCACTACGCCAGAGGTCACTATGCCAGAGGTCACTACGTCAGAGGTCACAACGCCAGAGGTCACTACGCCAGAGGTCACTACGCCAGAGGTCACTACGCCAGAGGTCACTACGTCAGAGGTCACTACGCCAGAGGTCACTATGCCAGAGGTCACTACGTCTGAGGTCACTACGCCAGAGGTCACTACGCCAGAGGTCACTACGTCAGAGGTCACTACGCCAGAGGTCACTATGCCAGAGGTCACTATGCCAGAGGTCACAACGACAGAGGTCACTACGCCAGAGGTCATTACGCCAGAGGTCACTACGCCAGAGGTCACTACGTCAGAGGTCACTACGCTAGAGGTCACTACGCCAGAGGTCACTACGTCAGAGGTCACTACGCCAGAGGTAACTATGTCAGAGGTCACTTCGCCAGAGGTCACTACTCAAGTGGTCACTATGCCAGAGGTCACTACGTCAGAGGTCACTACGCCAGAGGTCACTACTCAAGAGGTCACTACGCCAGAGGTCACTACTCCAGAGGTCACTACGTCAGAGGTCACTACGCCAGAGGTCACTATGCCAGAGGTCACTACGTCAGAGGTCACAACGCCAGAGGTAACTACGCCAGAGGTCACTACGCCAGAGGTCACTATGCCAAAGGTCACTACGTCAGAGGTCACTACGCCAGAGGTCACTACGTCAGAGGTCACTACGCCAGAGGTCACTATGCCAGAGGTCACTATGCCAGAGGTCACAACGACAGAGGTCACTACGCCAGAGGTCATTACGCCAGAGGTCACTACGCCAGAGGTCACTACGTCAGAGGTCACTACGCTAGAGGTCACTACGCCAGAGGTCACTACGTCAGAGGTCACTACGCCAGAGGTAACTATGTCAGAGGTCACTTCGCCAGAGGTCACTACTCAAGTGGTCACTATGCCAGAGGTCACTACATCAGAGGTCACTACGCCAGAGGTCTCTACTCAAGAGGTCACTTCGCCAGAGGTCACTACTCAAGAGGTCACTACGTCAGAGGTCACTACGCCAGAGGTCACTATGCCAGAGGTCACTACGTCAGAGGTCACAACGCCAGAGGTAACTACGCCATAGGTCACTACGCCAGAGGTCACTATGCCAGAGGTCACTACGTCAGAGGTCACTACGCCAGAGGTCACTACGCCAGAGGTCACTACGTCAGAGGTCACTACGCCAGAGGTCACTATGCCAGAGGTCACTATGCCAGAGGTCACTACGCCAGGAGTTACTATGCCAGAGGTCACTATGCCAGAGGTCACTACGCCAGAGGTCGCTACGCCAGAGGTCACTACGTCAGAGGTCACTACGCCAGAGGTCACTATGCCAGAGGTCACTATGCCAGAGGCCACTACGCCAGAGGTCACTATGCCAGATTTCACTGCGCCAGAGGTCATTACGCCAGAGGTCACTATGCCAGAGGTCACTATGCCAGAGGTCACTACGCCAGGAGTTACTATGCCAGAGGTCACTATGCTAGAGGTCACTACGCCAGAGGTCGCTACGCCAGAGGTCACTACGTCAGAGGTCACTACGCCAGAGGTCACTATGCCAGAGGTCACTATGCCAGAGGCCACTACGCCAGAGGTCACTATGCCAGATTTCACTGCGCCAGAGGTCATTACGCCAGAGGTCACTATGCCAGAGGTCACTACGCCTGGAGTCACTATGCCAGAGGTCACTATACTAGAGGTCACTACTAAAGAGGTCACTTCGCCAGAGGTCACTACTCAAGAGGTCACTACGTCAGAAGTCACTACGCCAGAGGTCACTATGCCAGAGGTCACTACGCCAGGAGTCACTATGCCAGAGGTCACTATACTAGAGGTCACTACGCCAGAGGTCACTACGCCAGAGGTCACTTTGCCAGAGGTCACTACGCCAGAGGTCACTACGCCAGAGGTCAATACGCTAGAGGTCACTACGCCAGAGGTCACTACGCCAGAGGTCATTACGCCAGAGGTCACTATGCCAGAGGTCACTACGCCAGAGGTCACTATGCCAGAGGTCACTACTCAAGAGGTCACTTCGCCAGAGGTCACTACTCAAGAGGTCACTACGTCAGAGGTCACTACGCCAGAGGTCACTATGCCAGAGGTCACTACGTCAGAGGTCACTACGCCAGAGGTCACAACGCCATAGGTCACAACGCCAGAGGTCACTACGTCAGAGGTCACTACGCCAGAGGTCACTACGTCAGAGGTCACTTCGCCAGAGGTCACTACTCAAGTGGTCACTATGCCAGAGGTCACCACGTCAGAGGTCACTACGCCAGAGGTCACTATGCCAGAGGTCACTACGCCAGAGGTCACTATGCCAGAGGTCACTACTCAAGAGGTCACTTCGCCAGAGGTCACTACTCAAGAGGTCACTACGTCAGAGGTCACTACGCCAGAGGTCACTATGCCAGAGGTCACTACGTCAGAGGTCACTACGCCAGAGGTCACAACGCCAGAGGTCACTACGCCAGAGGTCACTACGCCAGAGGTCACTACGTCAGAGGTCACTACGCCAGAGGTCACTATGCCAGAGGTCACTATGCCAGAGGTCACTATGCCAGAGGTCACTACACCAGATTTCACTGCGCCAGAGGTCACTACGCCAGAGGTCACTATGCCAGAGGTCACTACGCCAGGAGTCACTATGCGAGAGGTCACTATGCTATAGGTCACTACGCCAGAGGTCACTACGCCAGAGGTCACTATGCCAGAGGTCACAACGCCAGAGGTCACTACGCCAGAGGTCAACGCCAGAGATCACTACGCCAGATGTCACTACGCCAGAGGTCATTACGCCAGAGGTCACTATGCCAGAGGTCACTACGCTAGAGGTCACTACGCCAGAGGTCACTATGCCAGAGGTCACTAAGCTAGAGGTCACTATGCCAGAGGGGGAGAGAGAGAGGAGAGAGGGAAAGGAGAGAGAGAGGGAGAGGGGAGAAAAGGAGAGGGGAGAAAATTCGGTTAAGTTCACTTACTCTCTTTTCCCCCTCTCTCCTCCCCTCAGTGAGGGGGTGTAACCTCCCCCCCGCCATCCACCACCTGAGACTGGTGGAAGACTTGGTTGTGGACTCATTAATCCGGTGGAATAAATTCCCCATTCGCTGCCTGACCACGGTGGAGTGCGGTTGTGCTCTGCACCCACCCCTCTGCTGTTTTCAGGCGAGCTACCTCAGTTCATCAACAACCATTGAGTAGTGAGGACGTGCGCTGCTCATTTTGGGATATCAAAATGGTGGAACATACAGGACGGAGAGTAAATACTATCTGCATAGAGCTGGTTCGTGGTACATTAAGTGGAGATACGATGAACGTCCTTCTCCCTAACATCATCAGGGATACATATGGTATTCCCAATGAGGAATTGTATGGCGTCGCTCTTAATGGTTTGACTAGAATCTTCGTGAAATTTCTACGAGCCGGCTTCTACACAAGAATTGTCGAGCATTACCAGGTACAACGCATGAGTGTGAATTCAGCGATGGATGTTGTGTTACATGACGTCTTTAAGTACTTCACATGGGTGAAGGTACGAAATGTACCCTTCGAGGCCACGGCATATGGCCTACAGGAGTTTTTCGCAGTTATGGCAGTTAGAGGTCACTACGCTAGAGGTCACTACGCCAGAGGTCACTACGTCAGAGGTCACTTCGCCAGAGGTCACTACTCAAGTGGTCACTATGCCAGAGGTCACTACTTCAGAGGTCACTACGCCAGAGGTCACTACTTAAGAGGTCACTTCGCCAGAGGTCACTACTCAAGAGGTCACTACGTCAGAAGTCACTACGCCAGAGGTCACTATGCCAGAGGTCACTACGCGAGAGGTCACTATGCCAGAGGTCACTACGTCAGAGGTCAGTTCGCCAGAGGTCACTACGTCAGAGGTCACTTCGCCAGAGGTCACTACTCAAGTGGCCACTATGCCAGAGGTCACTACTTCAGAGGTCACTACGCCAGAGGTCACTACTTAAGAGGTCACTTCGCCAGAGGTCACTACTCAAGAGGTCACTACGTCAGAAGTCACTACGCCTGAGGTCACTATGCCAGAGGTCACTACGCGAGAGGTCACTATGCCAGAGGTCACTACGTCAGAGGTCAGTTCGCCAGAGGTCACAACGCCAGAGGTCACAACGCCAGAGGTCATTACGCCAGAGGTCACTACGCCATAGGTCACTACGTCAGAGGTCACTACGCCAGAGGTCACTACGTCAGAGGTCACTACGCCAGAGGTCACTACGTCAGAGGTCACTTCGCCAGAGGTCACTACTCAAGTGGTCACTATGCCAGAGGTCACTACGTCAGAGGTCACTACGCCAGAGGTCACTACTCAAGAGGTCACTTCGCCAGAGGTCACTACTCAAGAGGTCACTACGTCAGAGGTCACTACGCCAGAGGTCACTATGCCAGAGGTCACTACGTCAGAGGTCACAACGCCAGAGGTCACTACGCCAGAGGTCACTACGCCAGAGGTCACTATGCCAGAGGTCACTACGTCAGAGGTCACTACGCCAGAGGTCACTATGCCAGAGGTCACTACGTCTGAGGTCACTACGCCAGAGGTCACTACGCCAGAGGTCACTACGTCAGAGGTCACTACGCCAGAGGTCACTATGCCAGAGGTCACTATGCCAGAGGTCACTACTCAAGAGGTCACTACGTCAGAGGTCACTACGCCAGAATTCACTATGCCAGAGGTCACTACGCGAGAGGTCACTACGCCAGAGGACACTACGCCAGAGGTCACTACGCCAGTGGTCACTACGTCAGAGGTCACTACGCCAGAGGTCACTACGTCACAGGTCACTTCGCCAGAGGTCACTACTCAAGTGGTCACTATGCCAGAGGTCACTACGTCAGAGGTCACTACGGCAGAGGTCACAACGCCAGAGGTCACTACGCCAGAGGTCATTACGCCAGAGGTCACTACGCCAGAGGTCACTACGTCAGAGGTCACTACGCTAGAGGTCACTACGCATGAGGTCACTACGACAGAGGTCACTACGCCAGAGGTCACTACGTCAGAGGTCACTTCGCCAGAGGTCACTACTCAAGTGGTCACTATGCAAGAGGTCACTATGTCAGAGGTCACTACGCCAGAGGTCACTACTCAAGAGGTCACTTCGCCAGAGGTCACTACTCAAGAGGTCACTACGTCAGAGGTCACTACGCCAGAGGTCACTATGCCAGAGGTCACTACGTCAGAGGTCACAACGCCAGAGGTCACTACGCCAGAGGTCACTACGCCAGAGGTCACTATGCCAAAGGTCACTACGTCAGAGGTCACTACGCCAGAGGTCACTATTCCAGAGGTCACTACGTCAGAGGTCACTTCGCTAGAGGTCACTATGCCAGAGGTCACTACGTCAGAGGTTACTACGCCAGAGGTCACTACGCCAGAGGTCACTACGCAAAAGTCACTCTGCCAGAGGTCACTACGTCAGAGGTCACTACGCCAGAGGTCACTACGTCAGAGGTCACTTCGCCAGAGGTTACTACTCAAGAGGTCACTACGCAAGAGGTCACTAAGCCAGAGGTCACTATGCCAGAGGTCACTACTCATGAGGTCACTACGCGAGAGGTCACTACGACAGAGGTCACTATGCCAGAGGTCGCTACGTCAGAGGTCACTACGCCAGAGGTCACTATGCCAGAGGTCACTACGTCAGAGGTAACAACGCCAGAGGTCACTATGCCAGAGGTCACTATGCCAGAGGTCACTACTCAAGAGGTCACTACGTCAGAGGTCACTACGCCAGAGGTCACTATGCCAGATGTCACTACGTCAGAGGTCACAACGCCAGAGGTCACTATGCCAGAGGTCACTATGCCAGAGGTCACTATGCCAGAGGTCACTACTCAAGAGGTCACTACGTCAGAGGTCACTACGCCAGAGGTCACTATGCCAGAGGTCACTACGCGAGAAGTCACTACGCAAGAGGTCACTACGCCAGAGGTCACTACGCCAGAGGTCACTACGTCAGATGTCACTACGCCAGAGGTCACTACATCAGAGGTCACTTCGCCAGAGGTCACTACTCAAGTGGTCACTATGCCAAAGGTCACTACGTCAGAGGTCACTACGCCAGAGGTCAGTACTAAAGAGGTCACTTCGCCAGAGGTCACTACTCAAGAGGTCACTACGTCAGAAGTCACTACGCCAGAGGTCACTATGCCAGAGGTCACTACGCGAGAGGTCACGACGCCAGAGGTCACTATGCCAGAGGTCACTACGTCAGAGGTCACTACGCCAGAGGTCACAACGCCAGAGGTCACTACGCCAGAGGTCATTACGCCAGAGGTCACTATGCCAGAGGTCACAACGCCAGAGGTCACAACGCCAGAGGTCACTACGTCAGAGGTCACTACGCTAGAGGTCACTACGCCAGAGGTCACTATGCCAGAGGTCACTACGCGAGAAGTCACTACGCCAGAGGTCACTACGCCAGAGGTCACTACGCCAGAGGTCACTACGTCAGAGGTCACTACGCCAGAGGTCACTATGCCAGAGGTCACTACGTCAGAGGTCACAACGCCAGAGGTCACTATGCCAGAGGTCACTATGCCAGAGGTCACTACTCAAGAGGTCACTACGTCAGAGGTCACTACGCCAGAGGTCACTATGCCAGAGGTCACTACGCGAGAAGTCACTACGCCAGAGGTCACTACGCCAGAGGTCACTACGCCAGAGGTCACTACGTCAGAGGTCACTACGCCAGAGGTCACTACGTCAGAGGTCACTTCGCCAGAGGTCACTACTCAAGTGGTGACTATGCCAAAGGTCACTACGTCAGAGGTCACTACGCCAGAGGTCAGTACTAAAGAGGTCACTTCGCCAGAGGTCACTACTCAAGAGGTCACTACGTCAGAAGTCACTACGCCAGAGGTCACTATGCCAGAGGTCACTACGCGAGAGGTCACTACGCCAGAGGTCACTATGCCAGATGTCTCTACGTCAGAGGTCACTACGCCAGAGGTCACAACGCCAGAGGTCACTAAGCCAGAGGTCATTACGCCAGAGGTCACTATGCCAGAGGTCACTACGTCAGAGGTCACTACGCCAGAGGTCACAACGCCAGAGGTCACAAAGCCAAAGGTCACTACGTCAGAGGTTACTACGCTAGAGGTCACTACGCCAGAGGTCACTACGTCAGAGGTCACTTCGCCAGAGGTAACTACGCTAGAGGTCACTACGCCAGAGGTCACTACGTCAGAGGTCACTACGCCAGAGGTCACTACGTCAGAGGTCACTTCGCCAGAGGTCACTACTCAAGTGGTCACTATGCCAGAGGTCACTACGTCAGAGGTCACTACGCCAGAGGTCACTACTCAAGAGGTCACTTCGCCAGAGGTCACTACTCAAGAGGTCACTACGTCAGAGGTCACTACGCCAGAGGTCACTATGCCAGAGGTCACTACGTCAGTGGTCACAACGCCAGAGGTCACTACGCCAGAGGTCACTACGCCAGAGGTCACTATGCCAGAGGTCACTACGTCAGAGGTCACTACGCCAGAGGTCACTATGCCAAAGGTCACTACGTCAGAGGTCACTTCGCCAGAGGTCACTACGCCAGAGGTCACTACGTCAGAGGTCACTACGCAAGAGGTCACAACGCCAGAGGTCATTACGCCAGAGGTCACTACGCCAGAGGTCACTACGTCAGAGGTCAATACGCTAGAGGTCACTACGCCAGAGGTCACTACGTCAGAGGTCACTACGCCAGAGGTCACTACGTCAGAGGTCACTTCGCCAGAGGTCACTACTCAAGAGGTCACTACGTCAGAGGTCACTACGCCAGAGGTCACTATGCCAGAGGTCACTACGTCAGAGGTCACAACGCCAGAGGTCACTACGTCAGAGGTCACTACGCCAGAGGTCACTATGCCAGAGATCACTACGTCAGAGCTCACTACGCCAGAGGTCACTATGGCAGAGGTTACTACGTCAGAGGTCACTACGCCAGAGGTCACTATGCCTGAGGTCACTATGCCAGAGGTCACAACGCCAGAGGTCACTACGCCAGAGGTCATTACGCCAGAGGTCACTACGCCAGAGGTCACTACGTCAGAGGTCACTACGCTAGAGGTCACTACGCCAGAGGTCACTACGTCAGAGGTCACTACGTTAGAGGTCACTACGTCAGAGGTCACTTCGCCAGATGTCACTACTCAAGTGGTCACTATGCCAGAGGTCACTATGTCAAAGGTCACTACGCCAGAGGTCACTATGCCAGAGGTCACTATGCCAGAGGTCACTACTCAAGAGGTCACTACGTCAGAGGTCACTACGCCAGAGGTCACTATCCCAGAGGTCACTACGCGAGAGGTCACTACGCCAGAGGTCACTACGCCAGAGGTCACTACGCCAGAGGCCACTACGTCAGAGGTCACTACGCAAGAGGTCACTACGTCAGAGGTCACTTCGCCAGAGGTCACTACTCAAGTGGTCACTATGCCAGAGGTCACTACTTCAGAGGTCACTACGCCAGAGGTCACTACTTAAGAGGTCACTTCGCCAGAGGTCACTACTCAAGAGGTCACTACGTCAGAAGTCACTACGCCAGAGGTCACTATGCCAGAGGTCACTACGCGAGAGGTCACTATGCCAGAGGTCACTACGTCAGAGGTCAGTTCGCCAGAGGTCACAACGCCAGAGGTCACAACGCCAGAGGTCATTACGCCAGAGGTCACTACGCCATAGGTCACTACGTCAGAGGTCACTACGCCAGAGGTCACTACGTCAGAGGTCACTACGCCAGAGGTCACTACGTCAGAGGTCACTTCGCCAGAGGTCACTACTCAAGTGGTCACTATGCCAGAGGTCACTACGTCAGAGGTCACTACGCCAGAGGTCACTACTCAAGAGGTCACTTCGCCAGAGGTCACTACTCAAGAGGTCACTACGTCAGAGGTCACTACGCCAGAGGTCACTATGCCAGAGGTCACTACGTCAGAGGTCACAACGCCAGAGGTCACTACGCCAGAGGTCACTACGCCAGAGGTCACTATGCAAGAGGTCACTACGTCAGAGGTCACTACGCCAGAGGTCACTATGCCAGAGGTCACTACGTCTGAGGTCACTACGCCAGAGGTCACTACGCCAGAGGTCACTACGTCAGAGGTCACTACGCCAGAGGTCACTATGCCAGAGGTCACTATGCCAGAGGTCACAACGACAGAGGTCACTACGCCAGAGGTCATTACGCCAGAGGTCACTACGCCAGAGGTCACTACGTCAGAGGTCACTACGCTAGAGGTCACTACGCCAGAGGTCACTACGTCAGAGGTCACTACGCCAGAGGTAACTATGTCAGAGGTCACTTCGCCAGAGGTCACTACTCAAGTGGTCACTATGCCAGAGGTCACTACGTCAGAGGTCACTACGCCAGAGGTCACTACTCAAGAGGTCACTTCGCCAGAGGTCACTACTCAAGAGGTCACTACGTCAGAGGTCACTACGCCAGAGGTCACTATGCCAGAGGTCACTACGTCAGAGGTCACAACGCCAGAGGTAACTACGCCAGAGGTCACTACGCCAGAGGTCACTATGCCAGAGGTCACTACGTCAGAGGTCACTACGCCAGAGGTCACTACGTCAGAGGTCACTACGCCAGAGGTCACTATGCCAGAGGTCACTATGCCAGAGGTCACAACGACAGAGGTCACTACGCCAGAGGTCATTACGCCAGAGGTCACTACGCCAGAGGTCACTACGTCAGAGGTCACTACGCTAGAGGTCACTACGCCAGAGGTCACTACGTCAGAGGTCACTACGCCAGAGGTCACTATGCCAGAGGTCACTACGTCAGAGGTCACTTCGCCAGAGGTCACTATGCCAGAGGTCACTATGCCAGAGGTCACTACGCCAGAGGTCACTACGCCTGATTTCAGTGCGCCAGAGGTCACTACGCCAGAGGTCACTATGCCAGAGGTCACTACGCCAGGAGTTACTATGCCATAGGTCACTATGCTAGAGGTCACTACGCCAGAGGTCGCTACGCCAGAGGTCACTACGTCAGAGGTCACTACGCCAGAGGTCGCTACGCCAGAGGTCACTACGTCAGAGGTCACTACGCCAGAGGTCACTATGCCAGAGGTCACTATGCCAGAGGCCACTACGCCAGAGGTCACTACGCCAGATTTCACTGCGCCAGAGGTCATTACGCCAGAGGTCACTATGCCAGAGGTCACTACGCCTGGAGTCACTATGCCAGAGGTCACTATACTAGAGGTCACTACTAAAGAGGTCACTTCGCCAGAGGTCACTACTCAAGAGGTCACTACGTCAGAAGTCACTACGCCAGAGGTCACTATGCCAGAGGTCCCTACGCCAGGAGTCACTATGCCAGAGGTCACTATACTAGAGGTCACTACGCCAGAGGTCACTACGCCAGAGGTCACTTTGCCAGAAGTCACTACGCCAGAGGTCACTACGCCAGAGGTCAATACGCTAGAGGTCACTACGCCAGAGGTCACTACGCCAGAGGTCATTACGCCAGAGGTCACTATGCCAGAGGTCACTACGCCAGAGGTCACTATGCCAGATGTCACTACTCAAGAGGTCACTTCGCCAGAGGTCACTACTCAAGAGGTCACTACGTCAGAGGTCACTACGCCAGAGGTCACTATGCCAGAGGTCACTACGTCAGAGGTCACTACGCCAGAGGTCACAACGCCAGAGGTCACTACGCCAGAGGTCACTACGTCAGAGGTCACTACGCCAGAGGTCACTACGTCAGAGGTCACTTCGCCAGAGGTCACTACTCAAGTGGTCACTATGCCAGAGGTCACTACGTCAGAGGTCACTACGCCAGAGGTCACTATGCCAGAGGTCACTACGCCAGAGGTCACTATGCCAGAGGTCACTACTCAAGAGGTCACTTCGCCAGAGGTCACTACTCAAGAGGTCACTACGTCAGAGGTCACTACGCCAGAGGTCACTATGCCAGAGGTCACTACGTCAGAGGTCACTACGCCAGAGGTCACAACGCCAGAGGTCACTACGCCAGAGGTCACTACGCCAGAGGTCACTACGTCAGAGGTCACTACGCCAGAGGTCACTATGCCAGAGGTCACTATGCCAGAGGTCACTACGCCAGAGGTCACTACACCAGATTTCACTGCGCCAGAGGTCACTACGCCAGAGGTCACTATGCCAGTGGTCACTACGCCAGGAGTCACTATGCGAGAGGTCACTATGCTATAGGTCACTACGCCAGAGGTCACTACGCCAGTGGTCACTATGCCAGAGGTCACAACGCCAGAGGTCAATACGCCAGAGGTCAACGCCAGAGATCACTACGCCAGAGGTCACTACGCCAGAGGTCATTACGCCAGAGGTCACTATGCCAGAAGTCACTACGCTAGAGGTCACTACGCCAGAGGTCACTATGCCAGAGGTCACTAAGCTAGAGGTCACTATGCCAGAGGGGGAGAGAGAGAGGAGAGAGGGAAAGGAGAGAGAGAGGGAGAGGGGAGAAAAGGAGAGGGGAGAAAATTCGGTTAAGTTCACTTACTCTCTTTTCCCCTCTCTCCTCCCCTCAGTGAGGGGGTGTAACCTCCCCCCCGCCATCCACCACCTGAGACTGGTGGAAGACTTGGTTGTGGACTCATTAATCCGGTGGAATAAATTCCCCATTCGCTGCCTGACCACGGTGGAGTGCGGTTGTGCTCTGCACCCACCCCTCTGCTGTTTTCAGGCGAGCTACCTCAGTTCATCAACAACCATTGAGTAGTGAGGACGTGCGCTGCTCATTTTGGGATATCAAAATGGTGGAACATACAGGACGGAGAGTAAATACTATCTGCATAGAGCTGGTTCGTGGTACATTAAGTGGAGATACGATGAACGTCCTTCTCCCTAACATCATCAGGGATACATATGGTATTCCCAATGAGGAATTGTATGGCGTCGCTCTTAATGGTTTGACTAGAATCTTCGTGAAATTTCTACGAGCCGGCTTCTACACAAGAATTGTCGAGCATTACCAGGTACAACGCATGAGTGTGAATTCAGCGATGGATGTTGTGTTACATGACGTCTTTAAGTACTTCACATGGGTGAAGGTACGAAATGTACCCTTCGAGGCCACGGCATATGGCCTACAGGAGTTTTTCGCAGTTATGGCAGTTAGAGGTCACTACGCTAGAGGTCACTACGCCAGAGGTCACTACGTCAGAGGTCACTTCGCCAGAGGTCACTACTCAAGTGGTCACTATGCCAGAGGTCACTACTTCAGAGGTCACTACGCCAGAGGTCACTACTTAAGAGGTCACTTCGCCAGAGGTCACTACTCAAGAGGTCACTACGTCAGAAGTCACTACGCCAGAGGTCACTATGCCAGAGGTCACTACGCGAGAGGTCACTATGCCAGAGGTCACTACGTCAGAGGTCAGTTCGCCAGAGGTCACAACGCCAGAGGTCACAACGCCAGAGGTCATTACGCCAGAGGTCACTACGCCATAGGTCACTACGTCAGAGGTCACTACGCCAGAGGTCACTACGTCAGAGGTCACTACGCCAGAGGTCACTACGTCAGAGGTCACTTCGCCAGAGGTCACTACTCAAGTGGTCACTATGCCAGAGGTCACTACGTCAGAGGTCACTACGCCAGAGGTCACTACTCAAGAGGTCACTTCGCCAGAGGTCACTACTCAAGAGGTCACTACGTCAGAGGTCACTACGCCAGAGGTCACTATGCCAGAGGTCACTACGTCAGAGGTCACAACGCCAGAGGTCACTACGCCAGAGGTCACTACGCCAGAGGTCACTATGCCAGAGGTCACTACGTCAGAGGTCACTACGCCAGAGGTCACTATGCCAGAGGTCACTACGTCTGAGGTCACTACGCCAGAGGTCACTACGCCAGAGGTCACTACGTCAGAGGTCACTACGCCAGAGGTCACTATGCCAGAGGTCACTATGCCAGAGGTCACAACGACAGAGGTCACTACGCCAGAGGTCATTACGCCAGAGGTCACTACGCCAGAGGTCACTACGTCAGAGGTCACTACGCTAGAGGTCACTACGCCAGAGGTCACTACGTCAGAGGTCACTACGCCAGAGGTAACTATGTCAGAGGTCACTTCGCCAGAGGTCACTACTCAAGTGGTCACTATGCCAGAGGTCACTACGTCAGAGGTCACTACGCCAGAGGTCACTACTCAAGAGGTCACTTCGCCAGAGGTCACTACTCAAGAGGTCACTACGTCAGAGGTCACTACGCCAGAGGTCACTATGCCAGAGGTCACTACGTCAGAGGTCACAACGCCAGAGGTAACTACGCCAGAGGTCACTACGCCAGAGGTCACTATGCCAGAGGTCACTACGTCAGAGGTCACTACGCCAGAGGTCACTACGCCAGAGGTCACTACGTCAGAGGTCACTACGCTAGAGGTCACTACGCCAGAGGTCACTACGTCAGAGGTCACTACGCCAGAGGTAACTATGTCAGAGGTCACTTCGCCAGAGGTCACTACTCAAGTGGTCACTATGCCAGAGGTCACTACGTCAGAGGTCACTACGCCAGAGGTCACTACTCAAGAGGTCACTACGTCAGAGGTCACTACGCCAGAGGTCACTATGCCAGAGGTCACTACGTCAGAGGTCACAACGCCAGAGGTAACTTCGCCAGAGGTCACTACGCCAGAGGTCACTATGCCAGAGGTCACTACGTCAGAGGTCACTACGCCAGAGGTCACTACGCCAGACGTCACTACGTCAGAGGTCACTACGCCAGAGGTCACTATGCCAGAGGTCACTATGCCAGAGGTCACTACGCCAGAGGTCACTACGCCAGATTTCAGTGCGCCAGAGGTCACTACGCCAGAGGTCACTATGCCAGAGGTCACTACGCCAGGAGTTACTATGCCAGAGGTCACTATGCTAGAGGTCACTACGCCAGAGGTCGCTACGCCAGAGGTCACTATACTAGAGGTCACTACTAAAGAGGTCACTTCGCCAGAGGTCACTACTCAAGAGGTCACTACGTCAGAAGTCACTACGCCAGAGGTCACTATACTAGAGGTCACTACTAAAGAGGTCACTTCGCCAGAGGTCACTACTCAAGAGGTCACTACGTCAGAAGTCACTACGCCAGAGGTCACTATGCCAGAGTTCACTACGCCAGGAGTCACTATGCCAGAGGTCACTATACTAGAGGTCACTACGCCAGAGGTCACTACGCCAGAGGTCACTTTGCCAGAGGTCACTACGCCAGAGGTCACTACGCCAGAGGTCAATACGCTAGAGGTCACTACGCCAGAGGTCACTACGCCAGAGGTCATTACGCCAGAGGTCACTATGCCAGAGGTCACTACGCCAGAGGTCACTATGCCAGAGGTCACTACTCAAGAGGTCACTTCGCCAGAGGTCACTACTCAAGAGGTCACTACGTCAGAGGTCACTACGCCAGAGGTCACTATGCCAGAGGTCACTACGTCAGAGGTCACTACGCCAGAGGTCACAACGCCAAAGGTCACTACGCCAGAGGTCACTACGCCAGAGGTCACTACGTCAGAGGTCACTACGCCAGAGGTCACTATGCCAGAGGTCACTATGCCAGAGGTCACTACGCCAGAGGTCACTACGCCAGATTTCATTGCGCCAGAGGTCACTACGCCAGAGGTCACTATGCCAGAGGTCACTACGCCAGGAGTCACTATGCGAGAGGTCACTATGCTATAGGTCACTACGCCAGAGGTCACTACGCCAGAGGTCGCTATGCCAGAGGTCACAACGCCAGAGGTCACTACGCCAGAGGTCAACGCCAGAGATCACTACGCCAGAGGTCACTACGCCAGAGGTCATTACGCCAGAGGTCACTATGCCAGAGGTCACTACGCTAGAGGTCACTACGCCAGAGGTCACTATGCCAGAGGTCACTAAGCTAGAGGTCACTATGCCAGAGGGGGAGAGAGAGAGGAGAGAGGGAAAGGAGAGAGAGAGGGAGAGGGGAGAAAAGGAGAGGGGAGAAAATTCGGTTAAGTTCACTTACTCTCTTTTCCCCTCTCTCCTCCTCTCAGTGAGGGGGTGTAACCTCCCCCCCGCCATCCACCACCTGAGACTGGTGGAAGACTTGGTTGTGGACTCATTAATCCGGTGGAATAAATTCCCCATTCGCTGCCTGACCACGGTGGAGTGCGGTTGTGCTCTGCACCCACCCCTCTGCTGTTTTCAGGCGAGCTACCTCAGTTCATCAACAACCATTGAGTAGTGAGGACGTGCGCTGCTCATTTTGGGATATCAAAATGGTGGAACATACAGGACGGAGAGTAAATACTATCTGCATAGAGCTGGTTCGTGGTACATTAAGTGGAGATACGATGAACGTCCTTCTCCCTAACATCATCAGGGATACATATGGTATTCCCAATGAGGAATTGTATGGCGTCGCTCTTAATGGTTTGACTAGAATCTTCGTGAAATTTCTACGAGCCTACGAGCCGGCTTCTACACAAGAATTGTCGAGCATTACCAGGAACAACGCATGAGTGTGAATTCAGCGATGGATGTTGTGTTACATGACGTCTTTAAGTACTTCACATGGGTGAAGGCACGAAATGTACCCTTCGAGGCCACGGCATATGGCCTACAGGAGTTTTTCGCAGTTATGGGACAGTGCATTCTGCAACCATGGGGGTGTGGAGGGATGGTCCGTATGAAGGGATGCCGGAAGGTTCTTACACCCTTAAAATGTCTTTAACAAGGCCTATACCATCCTATGTTGCGATGACCCGTTATAGAACACAGGTTTATGTGTACTATGCTGGTCAGAGGAAAACATGTCGTCTGTGTAGCTCTTATGAGCACATGGCAGCTCAGTGTCCTAGGAGGCGGGCTCCTCGAATTCTGGAAACTCCAATTGTTATTCAACAGTCGTGTGATTTGGTGCCTGGCTCTGATGCCTCGGGAGGCCGGAGGCCTGACCTCTGGAGCGAGGAGGTCGACCGGGAGGTGGCGGCGGCGGAGACGTGTGTCACTCTCCCAGGGGCGTCGGGGGAGTCGAAGGTGACATCTGAGGAGTCTTTAGTCCAGGAAGCTTCGACCCAGGATGGTTTATTGGCAGATGTGATCAAGGATTTTTTGGATGGGGAGGAGCCCTGTGTAGAAGGTGTCCTCAGTTTATGTGAAGCCGGAGCGCTGGAGGGACAACAAATCGTGGAGGAAGACTTGAGTAAGAAAGGGCTGGAGCATGTGGTGGCCGTGGAGGTACACCAGGAGGATTCGTCTGAGGGTGATATGTGTGTAAGTGGAAGTTCTAGGAAACGAACTGCGGCATCAGAGATAGACGAGGTCATTACCCCCGGGCAGAGGCCGGGGAAGAAGTCATGGGCAGCGGTTGTGGAGCCGATGCCACATAGTGGTAGAGGTGCGCCTGAGTTGCAAAGTGGGAAAGGGAGGGGGGAGGTGACTGCACAGGAAAACTCGAGTGGCAAGGGAACACGTAATGTGAAAAGTGCAGTGAGTAAATCCCAGCGGCATAGGGGAAAGCCGCCCCTTCTATAATTTTCAGATGTGTCATGCTTAATGTTAATGGACTTAAGACTGAGGTCAAGAAAGTTTGGTTGGAGTGGTTTTTAAGGCGGTTTGATGTCGACATATGCTTTTTGCAAGAGCATAATCACAGGGCTGGATGAGTGTTGCGGGTGAAAGGATATTGGATATATGTTACCAGTGGTTTGCAATTGAAAGGTGGGGTAGCAGTGGCGGTAAAGGAGACCAGCCCCTTGCGTGTCATCGGTTGGGAAGAGGGGGGTGGGAGGGTCGTGAGGGTGGATGGTGTATGGGGTGAGAGTCGAGCTAGTTTCGTAGGAGTTTACATGCCAGCAACTAGCAATATCAGGGTAAAAGTAGATTTTGTCAGAGAGGTATTGCTGTATCACTTGAGAGGTTTGCCTGCTATAACAGTAATAGGAGGTGATTGGAATTGTGTGATTCGGAGTGGTGATGTCGAACCGAGAGGGGCGGGTTGTGTGTTGAGTGTTCTGAGGGATGTATTGCGAGATATTGGGGTTGTTGATGTGGTGGGGAGGGGGGATACCTAGTGGAGCACACGTTCGTCCATAGGGGATATGAAGTGCGATTGGACAGAATCTATATTAAGCAGGGTATAGATGTTGTGAGGGTGCAAACCTTCGATGTGGGGTTTTCGGATCACAGGGCGGTAATAGCAGATTTGATGTGGGATGAAGTGGTGCGTATTTATTCTGGGTACTGGAAATTAAATGTAAGGCTTCTTAAGGAGGAGGGGGAGGGGCCTTTTTTCAGTGATTGGTGGTTGCCTTTTTGGGAGACTAGGGACAGGGAGATAGATCTGTTAGATTGGTGGGAAATGCAGGCCAAACCTGGAATAGCGAATTTTTTTAAGGTTAGGGGACGAGAAGAGGCGAGGTGGCGTTTTGGGTTGCAAAATTATCTGGAGGGACAGTTGCAAGACTGTTATGTTGGGGGAGGTGGTAGGAGGGATGACATGGACAGTCTGCGGAGTAGAATCGCTGAATTACACAATGATAGGTTTGATGCAATTAGGGTTAGAGCGGGGTTAGAGGATGTATTGTGGGGTGATAAGCCGTCTGGGTTTGTTTTACGTAAATTTCGGGACCGACAGAGTGTAACCACCATTCTACAATTGGAGACAAGCCCTGGGGTGGGAGGGTATCCAGAGGGTCGGGTCCTATCCAATATGGAAAGTATGAGTCTCTATGCTGATAGTTGGTTTAGGGAGAAATGGAGTTGGAGGGAGGGGGGTTCCTGTGAGGGTTTTTTGGAAAGGGGGTTCCATAGTGTTTTAAGTGAGCAGGATAGAGTGGGGTTGGAGGTAGGTATAAGTGAGGTTGAGGTGGAAGAGGCAGTTTTCGGGATGAGTACCGGGAAAGCACCAGGGATAGACGGTATATCAAATGATTTTTATAGAGCACATTGGGGGTGTATTAGGCAGTGCTTGGTTAGGGTATTGGATCATATGTTAACTAGTGGGAAGTTGGGCACATCGCAAAGTACGGGTGTCATAGTTTTGGTGCCAAAGCAGAGGGGGGGAAGAGAGTTGAGTGCGTACCGAGCAATATCTCTGATGTGCGCAGATTACAAGGTTTTTGCGAAAATTTTGGGTAATAGACTGAAGAAGGTCATGGGGTCGGTGATACATGGGGGACAGTTTGGTATCCCGGGGAGGAGTATGCGGGCAGGTCATGGACGTATTCGGGATTTCCTTGAGGGTAGTAGTAAGGGAGGTATTCTAGGTCTGGATTGGGAGAAAGCTTATGATTATATGGATAGGGAATTTTTGATTGAGAGTATGGTGAGAATGGGTTTTGGAGGGAGGACATTGTATGCGGATGCATCGATGAGAGTACAGGTAAATGGTAGGTTGGGTAGTCCTGTAAGCATGGGGAGGGATTTAAGGCAGGGGTGTCCACTCTCTCAAATACTCTTTGCATGTATGCAGAATCCTTTCTATGTTCTGGTTGATGGTGGGATGGGAAGGATGGGGGAGAGTGGAGGCTTTTGTGGGAATATTGTTGGTTATGTAGATGATACAACTGTTTTACTTAATGAGATAGAAGATTTAAGTAAAGTGGGAAGGGTAATTGAGATTTTTGGGAATGCTACTGGGATGAGAGTGAATAAGCAGAAATCACGATTGCTGGAGGTAGGCAATTGGGTAGGAGGGACCTTGGGGGAGGAGTTTGGCTGGATAACTGTAGAAAGGCTAAAGATTTGTGGGATTTTGTATTTGGCAGATGCACAGGAGAGCAGGAGGGTTAATTCAGAAATGGTAATGGACAGAGCTTTGAGTAGGCTCAGGAGTCTAAGGGCCGGGGATGTAACCTTGCATCAAAGGGTTGTGGTGGTAAATACGCTGATTTATAGTAAGGTGTGGGGAGTGGCGGAAATTTACCCCTTAAGAAGTCAGGATATTATGGAATTACAAAGAAGAGTCTTAAGGTATGTGTGGGGTTTTGGGAGGGCGTGGTTGGGCAAAGATGTGGTAATGACTGTGGTAAGACAGGGAGGATTGGGATTGATGGCATTAGGGTCTAGGGTGAAGGCGCTATATGTGAAGCAGAGGTATATTCGGGCAGCGGGGGAAAGGGGTCTTCGGGTGGGGGAGGTGATGGGGGATATCCGCAAATGGTGGGGAGGCAGGGACTTAGTGGAGTGTGAAGATATGTTGAGGTTTATGTTAAAGGTTCGCAATGTTAAAAAACTCAAGGTAAAAAGGTTGGTGGGTGTGGGTCGTCGTCAGGAATCAATACAGGCAAGAGTGAGGGAATTAGTATATAGATTTCTTATGGGGACGTTAGCGTCGAAAGAGGTGCTAAGACGATATGGGTTTTGTGAGAGAGGCGTCATGCGGTTTTTGTGGGGAAGTTGAAACTGCTTTCCATGTAGTATATTTTTGTTCAGATTTGGAGGTGATAAGATTGTGGTTGAAGAGGGTTTTCCTTTTATTGGGGGGGGGGTCAGATATCACCCCTAAGGGTTTTAATGTTAGATGTGGGAGGGGTGCCCAACGAGGTGGGGAGGGCTATCAGATACGTAATAGTTAATTACTTGTATGTATCTTGGGGGATGAGGGAGGTGGAGGGAAACATTAGGATAAAAGCGTTAGCGGCGTGTTTTTATAGGACAGCATGTAGGAACAAACTCTTATATGGGGGACGGTGGGTAACTAGTTTTCCGGAGGGATATCGTGGATTTACTGTTGAACGTTTACTCCGCTTGGTGACGGGGTGAGAGACAAGGGGTTGGTCTCTTCAGTGGTGTGCCCTCTTGGAGTGCTTGGATGTCTGATGAGGAATGGTTGACTGGTTTGCAAGGTGTTTTGATGTGGGTAAAGTTCATTTGCAGGGAGCCGTCGGGGGCTCCGGGGTATGTAGACCTTATGATTTTTGTAAAACCGCAGAGTTTAAAGTCGTATGTGATTTTGTTTTTTCTTTTATTGTTATGAGAAAAATATTATATGGGGGTTTATATTCATTTGTATATGTGAGGATATGTTTATATAATCGAATCTGATATAGCTTTATCCTTGTCATACGTCTTTTTTTTGTAATGTTTTGAAGAGGTTCATTATGGACTATGCACGAGAATATATAGGTATTTTATGGGGTTTATATATACCCTTTATTTTGTATGGAAGGTTATATTATATATTGAGTTAATCGGTAACATTACCTTTGTGTGTGTTAGGTGTTGTTAGTGGGAACCAATGTCTTAGGTATAGTTATATTAGTGGATGTAATATTTTTTTTTTTTTAGTTTATTTGGTGACTAGTCATTTAGAGTTTTATATCTATGTATAATCCAGTTTGTTCTGTACGAACACATGTGCACATACGCGTAGGTGTGTATGTGCGTGCGTATATATATACATATATATATGATTGTTGGACTTATTCCTACATGTATTATAATGACTCCGACGTTTTGTATTAGTAGTCGGTATGGTTTTTTTTTCGTAAATAGGTTGGGTTTATATCAGTAGAATTTTGTTATATCAATGTGTTATAATGTATTTTTTTTGTGTGTGTGTGTACTGACATTGTCTGCCACGGTTGTTGATTTGCTAATTGTCGGCTTGTGTTTATCTTATTATGGTTTATGTGTATGTTGGTTAAAAAAAAAAAAAAAAAAAAAAAAAAAAAATATCTTCGTGTATAAAGTTTACTATACAATCCTAATGAGTGTGCAATGAATTGGCTTATATGAGAATGTCTTTGTATATAAAGTTTCATATATAATGTAAATAAGTGTGACATTCTTAGGATAATATTGCTTTTTGTGTTATAAGATACTGGCTGTATTTTATGGATATAATAAACCCACCTGTATGTTCAGGTGTGGGCTGGTTTTAGATACATGTATGTTGTGTGTGCTGGTTGGGTATTTTGGAGAGGGAATCAAGCATTTATAGTTGAACGTGTTTTTCTTAAGTTTTTTTTTTTTTATATTTTATTTAAAACAATACAATACATTAAATAAATAAAAGAACATAGTATCAGTTCTTACCCAGAATTATAAATTACATTGTCAAAATACACATAAACATTTAACTTTGTGCTGACACAAACTGTCCCTCATCCTCTATACATTTTTTTTTTTTTTTTTTTTTTTTTTTTTTTTTGTATTTAAAATACAGTATACATTATACGTGTAAGCAAACATGTTACGAAACCAATCAACATGTAACAACAAAATTAATGTACAACATACGTATACACAATCAAAAAAGAAAAAGAAACTTCGCACAGGTGTACCAACAACATATCCAGAGAATCTACTTCAGCACACTTAAACATCTTATGCCAAGTTTTATATACAAAATTCTTAAAGGTAAAAACCTCACCACATACCATTAAAACCTATACATCCACCCCCCACCAAAGGTACATTTATAAAGTCGTACATATGTGCTCTGGAAGTAAAATGTACCCCCCCCATCAAATACCTACAAAACAATGACATACTATAAGAGCGCAGGATACTACTTGCTCTAAGTAACAATTATGAAAACTTTGCCTAGCATACAAGGATAATATACTCTATATCTCAGCACGGGTGCAATCCACCCAAGACTTCTTCATACACTATATACCCTATACCAGTATTAATACATAATATACACCGCTACTTGAACTCATATGCACACCTGATCCAACAAAGTCATCTGAAATTGCGTATTTACACAAAATCAATATACATTTTTATATTACCTTACATATACTCTTATATGTGACTTTAAACAATAAAATAGCAAAGGGAAAACAACAGCGTGTACTTAAAATATTTAACACTACCCTACACATACAGTGTCACACGACATGTACTATATAATCTTAACCAGGCCGCTGAAACATTATATGTTAGGCCTTATGTACAAAAATACAATCTCGCATAATATAAAACTGTACCACGTTACTCATTACAGCTATGTAAACTTCGAACCTTCTGAATACAGAAATTGTGTCTTACAGAATGCATCCAACAAGAAGGGAAACCCCGGACTTTGTATCACAGCATATTCGATACAGTCATATGGCATACCTTAGTAACACCATTTAGTATATGCTTTCTATAACATCTTTGAAGGCACTCTCACAATAACGAACAGTCATTCTCACACACACAAAAACTTTAAGATTCTACCCTTTCATTCACCTTGTATACACACAATGATGTAGTGCTCCAATACATTACGTACATATACTATCCAAAATCTTCACAACATAAAGGGAACACATGTGTAAAAACACCACCCACACCACACTCACTACTCAGAAAAGCATAAATGTATCAGTGCAAATCCAGTCACACACTTTAAAAGCCATCCACACATCTCCACTCAAGAAACTAGCCCGTCGCTACCCATTTACACTTAAATCCCGTAAATCCTTTAACTTAAAACTCCGGTATCCCTCAGTAAACGCTGTCTCCCACCTTCCCCCATAAAGATCCCTATTGCGACACTTAGTTCTATAAATGGTGGCCGCTAACACCTTTATTCTTTCATCCACACCCACCTCCATCATAACCCAAGACGTATAAATAAAATCAGTGACCACATACGCAACCGCATTCACCACCATCTGACTCATCCCACCTATATCTAAACTTAACACCCTTAACACCTGTAACCCTTCCCCACCCACTAACCTGATTACCCTACCTAACCATACCCTTACAGCTTCTAAATAATTACAAAAATACACCGCATGAAAAATAGTCTCGGAACATCCACACGCCTTGCACTCCCCTCCCTCCCTTAGTCTCCTATTAAATAACACAACACCAGACGGCAAGATTCCATGTAGAAACCTAAACATTACCTCCCTTACACCTGGTTTAATACGCAATTGCCGTAAACATTTCCAGATATTCCCCCACGCATACATGGGGTATGCCCCCTCAACTGCCGCCACCACAGACCCACCCCCCACCCTCTCAAGAATCCTCAATTTAAGGCGCTTCGGATCCCTCACCGTCATTAAAACCCTCAACATGGCCTCACCAATCATTAAATCCTTACCCCCCCACCATCGTTGCATATCCATACGCAGTTTTTCTAGCCCCCCTTTCCTCGCCCCCACCTCCCCCAAATACCCGCGTTTTAGATACACACTCATCATACGCTTTTCTAAATGTATAAGCCCCAGCCCCCCGTGGCTAACGGGAAGCGTCACCACCCCTCTACTTAGCCAGTCACAACCCGATCCCCATATAAATCGGAAAATCCCATGTTGCAACCGTTGCACCTCTCGCCGCCTCAGCGGGTATACTGCCACCACGTGCCATATCTTACTATACAACAGCACGTTCGTCACAATGACCCTCTGATGCAACGTTAGCTGCGCCGTCCTCAAACCACCCAATCTTTTCAATACCCCATCCACGGTGCGCATCGAATTTACCTCTTGTGCGACCCTATCATTCTTAGCGTACACTATCCCACAAATCAATAGCTGATCCACCACACTCCACCCGCGCCCTACAGTCCCACCTCTATTTACGTGATTGCCTAGGTCCATATACTTAGACTTTGCCACATTAATTTCCATCCCAGTAGCCTCTCCAAACACATCTACCACCTTTCCAACCTTGTGTAAATCCGTCTCATCCCTCACCAATACAGTTGTATCATCCACATAACCCACAATACCCGGCCAACCCTCTCGTTCATTACTAACCCCTCCACTTGCGATACTCCACCTAACTGCCCTATAAAAGGGATCCTGGAGGCACGCAAACAATATTTGCGATAGAGGGCAACCCTGTCGCAAACCCCTTCCCATCTGAATGTTAACACCTAGCCTTCCATTAACCTGTACTCTCATAGATGCTCCCTGATACAATGTTTTCGCCCAAGATATAATTTCCTTCCCGAATCCCTGCCAACGCATGAACCTCCATAACGCATCCCTCTCCACACTATCGTAAGCAGCTCGCCAATCCAATGCCAACACACCCCCACCCCCCAACTCCCCCCTCTTTTCTATAAAACTTCTAAGAACTCCATGCCCTTCATACATTGTCCTACCCGGTACCCCATATTGTCCTCTGTCAATTACGTTACCTATCACCTTTTTTATTCTATTCCCTAATATTCGTGCAAATAACTTATAATCGCCACACATAAGCGATATTGCTCGGTAATCCTCTACTGTAGTCTGTCCACCTTTCGGAACTAATACCACGACAGCAGTCCTTTGCTGCTCCCCCATTTCCCCATCATCCTTCATTACATTGAATAACCTAACTAAAAATCCTCTCAATACTTCCCAATTCCTAACGTAAAAATCATTAGGCAACCCATCTACACCTGGCGCCTTACCTAAACTTGCACCAGACAAAGCTTGCGAAATCTCACTTTCCGTGATCGGACCTTCTAATGTTACCCTATCCATACCATCAATCTCACATTGCACGAAACCTCCCATTTCCTTTAAAGCCTCATCTCGAATACCTCCGTTTTGTGCATATGACCTAAACCATGCATCTAGATAACCACTCATACCCTCTGTCGTTACTAATACCTGCCCCTCTCTATACCCTCCCATCCCCACATGAACAGTTAATCCCATCATCTCCGTCGCCACTCTTCTCTTACGCTGTTTCCTCAACACGCATGCCGAAGGCCTGTCACCCCATAACACCTCTTCCAGCCCACCCAAAACTCGCGCGCCATCAAATCTTTCATTTTGCAAATCCCTGATACGCTCCTTTAATCCCTCAATATCATCCACCGGATGACTAGCACTCCCACGCTCGTAGCAAGCTCTCAACTGTCCCTCAAGATAAGATTGGTACCCATACTTCAACCTGTTATATTCCCTCCCACTACGAATATAAAATTCCTTAATACGAGATTTCGCCACAGAGTCCCACCAACTAACCAATTCACTATTCCCAGGCGCCTCCGCCACCAACTCCTCCCACAATTGAACAAATGACTGTTGATACTCTTCTTGCTGCAACAACTTTACATTCAACTTCCAAAACCCCTTACACCTTCTCGGCAACCCCTCCCAACCTATATCCACCAAAACACCCCTGTGATCAGAAAATACTACGTCCATTACCCTCACACTATGTATTACAACTGTCCTGGGAACGTATAATCGATCGAGCCTAGCCGCATACCCACGTTTAATAAATGTGTGCTCCACCACCTCACCTCCCTCAACATCTGTCAATCCTATCCCGGATAACAATTCTCCCAATATCCTCAAACAATGCCCTGCCCCTCTCGGTTCAACATCCTTATTCCTTATCACACAGTTCCAGTCACCTCCTATCACAGCAACCCCCGGCAATCCACGCAAATAATATACCAGAACGTCCCTTACGAATTTATTCTTTATCCTCACATCTCCCTCTGCTGGGCCATACACACACACCAACGTCATCTGTACCTGACCCCATAACCCATCCACGCGAATCACCCTCCCCTCTCCCCCCTCACTATGCCTGACAACCAACGGGCTAGTTTCTTTCACCAAAATGGCCACACCTCCTTTCAATCTGACTGCATGCTCAACATACACATTATACCCATCCACCTTCAACTCATAACCCGGTCTATAATTGTGTTCCTGCAAGAACACAACGTCAACGTCATGACGCACCAAATATTCCTTAAACCACTCACACTTTCTCTGAGACCTCAAGCCATTGATGTTCAATGTCAGGCACTTAAAACCGACAAAGGGGGTTTCCCTCTTGACACTACCGACTTATCACCTGATCGTTTCATTGCACCCTTTTCCCTCCCCCCCCCCTTTCTGTCCACCCTTACCCAACCCCTGCCCCTGGGCGCCACTTGAACCTCTCCGCATGGCTTCCGCCCATGTTTTCTTCCCAGGTCTTTGTGCGGGCGTAAGCACGTCGTCGGAATCCGAAAGCACTGCTGCGCGCTTTCGCGTCGTACCCGCGACCTGCATCAAGTCTTCCAGCTCAGTGCCATGATGAACCTCCACCTCCACAGTTCTCACCAACTGTGCATCCTTACGACACACTTCAGTCTGGGTTGGCGTCACCACGCCCTCCTCAACTGCAGACCCATGATCCAGGTCTGTACCAACATCCGGACAAGGACTCTCATTATCCAAAATGTTCTCAAACGTCGACACTATCGTAGTTTCCGCGTCACTACCATTCGCTTCCGCGATGACCTCATCAAGCACATGTACAACGTCCAGGGAAGTGATGTCGTCCCCCTGCGTAGCCCCCGCCATCTCCTTTTCTTCGGCCCTCTCAACCTCCTCACTCCATGTCAAACTCTGCTGAGGCAGAGTCGAAAACAGTTGATCTTGATCCTCTCTCCTTTCCTCCACATCACGTCGTTGCTGCTGGTCCCTATCACCACGTCTTCTTTCACATTGCGCAGCCAGGTGATCATACGAGCCGCACAAACGGCAAGTGCTTCGCTGCCCAGCGTATGTTACAAAAACCTGAGTCCTGAAATCTTCCATCACCACGTACGATGGAATTGGATGTCTGAGCGTCATCTTGACAGAGAATGCACCCTCAGGTATCCCCATATACTGGCCAACTGACCACCTTCCTGCAGTGATCGTATGTATTGTGCCGTATTTACACATAATGAACCGGATGTCAGATGCATCCGCCTCGAACGGCACATTCCTGATCTTAACCCATGTGTAATAGCTGGACACATCATGCAGCCGCACCGTCACAGCATGGTTAACTGGTATGGCCACCTCTTGAAACTTATTCACAACTGCCTCATACACAGTCGCCGAACTAAATTTTACAAAAATCCTCTTCGTTCCGTTCAATGCAAGTCCACAAATCTCCTCTTTGTCTATTCCGTAGGTATCTCTGATGATTGCAGGCAAAAGCAACTCCATTGATGGCCCCGTTACAGCTCCACTGGTTAATACAATGCAGACTGTATTTACCCTGCGCCGGCGAGCCTGCGCCATGTTGGTGAAAATAATACTGCCACCAGACAACTCCAGGGGGCAGCAGCAGCACACGTCCTCTCCACTCAAGGGTTGAGAGACGAATGACTTAGGATAATATTGCTTTTTGTGTTATAAGATACTGGCTGTATTTTATGGATATAATAAACCCACCTGTATGTTCAGGTGTGGGCTGGTTTTAGATACATGTATGTTGTGTGTGCTGGTTGGGTATTTTGGAGAGGGAATCAAGCATTTATAGTTGAACGTGTTTTTCTTAAGTATAAGTTTAGTGCTGGGATAAGGTATGTGGTGTTTTGTTTTTATTATTTAAAAGATCACGTTACTTTGTTTATGTAACCTAAGTATAGCATACATGTATGATGTGTATTGTGTTTTTTCAATAAAATATTAAAAAAAAAAATTCCACCACAATTATGCTTATGGAAACATAAACACATATGCAGTTTAATGTGATCCTTTACTGACAACGTTTCGCCCACACAGTGGGCTTTTTCAAGTCACAAGCAGATCTACCTGGGGTGGAAGGTACGGGAGTATTTATAGTCAGGTTCAGAATGTTGAGGTCAGGTGGAGAATGCTGCATCTGATGATCTACCGGGTGGGGTTATAGAGTCTTGGGTAGCTTGGCAGGGGTATTGGACAAGTTATAGAGTCTTGGGTAGCTTGGCAGGGGTATTGGACAAGTTATAGAGTCTTGGGTAGCTTGGCAGGGGTATTGGACAAGTTATAGAGTCTTGGGTAGCTTGGCAGGGGTATTGGACAAGTTATAGCGTCTTGGGTAGCTTGGCAGGGGTATTGGACAAGTTATAGAGTCTTGGGTAGCTTGGCAGGGGTATTGGACAAGTTATAGAGTCTTGGGTAGCTTGGCAGGGGTATTGGACAAGTTATAGAGTCTTGGGTAGCTTGGCAGGGGTATTGGACAAGTTATAGAGTCTTGGGTAGCTTGGCAGGGGTATTGGACAAGTTGTGAGTAGACCTTCTGCAGTGTTCTATGTTCTTATGTGGGATAGCGATGTTACGCCCTTTGTGCATAATTGAAGAAGGGTCAATTGATTAGTGTGTAATTACGGCTTTTTCACTTATATTACTGGTACTTTATTCGTAGCTAAAATAAAGACTCCTAGTTTTATAATATTATCTGGCCATGAATTATTGATTTATTTGTAGGATGTTTTGTGTTTATGTTGAATTTTCTTGTGGTTGTTTATGCTTCACAAACTCACTCATTCCGAGGTGACGTCAAGCTAGGGAGTTTTACTCATGGCAGTTCATTCTCTCCTCCGGTAGAGAAAACACCAAGCCACGGAGCCCCTTTTATTCTCTTGTTGCAAGCCTCAGGAGAACCTTTAAACCAGGATTCCTAGGTTCAGCCAAGGTTGCTTGGATTCAATCTCGGAATACTTGACGGCTTGCGTCTGTGCAGTCAGCCATTTAAGTGAAGCAATACCCCACGTCTGAGTTCTCCAACTATTAAAATCTCGTGATAGTCTCGAACCAGTTCTAGCTGTAGTGTATATAATTGATTGAGGAGGTGGTAAAGGCACCCTATCTATTGATTCATTGATCTTGACTTTGATTATGAAATTAGTGATTGTGTACATAAGAATTAATAAGAAAAGGTATACCTAAATTTTATCAATTATTTAAATTACTAAGTGATTTTAAGCTTAGTATTATACTGAATAAAACCAGATAAAGCATTATAGAAACATTTTTTGCCTTATATTTATATGTGTGTATTTAAAAAGAGTAAGAAGACCTAAGTGGATCTTCACCTGTTGTTACTAACGGGTCTCCTCTCTGAAAAGAAAGACTCAAAACGTAACAAGCGATGAAGAAGTTTCTTGGCGAGTGGTTCAGCTATGTTATGGAAGCCATTGTTCTGGTTGAAATTGTTGGTTATAGAGATAAGCGATGATTCCAGGATTCTTCGGTATTGAGTGTTGTCTTCTGTGGCGATAAGTCTTGAGTTTCTGTAGTTAATTAAATGGTTGTGTGAATTGCGATGTTACACACAGGCATTCCTTGTATCGTCAGTCCTGCTTGCGTATTGGTGTTCTGAAATACGTGTTTGGAGGTCTCTTGATGTTTCGCCCACGTATAATTTGTTGCAGTCATTACAAGGGATTATGTATACCCCTGCAGAGGATGGAAGCTTGTTCTGTCTACTACTGGTGATGTCCTTGATGGTCGTGGTTGTGGAGGTAGATACTTGGAATGATGTATTGGAAAAGATGTTGGAAACATGTTTGGCAATGGAGGTGGTGGGGAGGACTATGTATCTCTTCTCGGCAGTGTCTTCTCTGGGTGTGTTGAAGATGTTTAATGCCTGTCGTCTGCAGTCTCTGATGAAGTGATCATCAGATGCAGCATTCTCCACCTGACCTCAACATTCTGAACCTGACTATAAACACTCGCGTACCTTCCACCCCAGGTAGATCTGTTTGTGACTTGAAAAAAGCCCGCTGTGTGGGCGAAACGTTGTTAATAAAGGATCACATTAAACTGCATATGTTTGTTTCCATAGTGTCTGTATTTTATACCATTTATTTTCACAATTATGCTTACTTATCACATATTATTTATCATATTAATTTATAGGATTCACTGAACTACCACAAAACTACACTTTTATGGTCAATTTATTAAAATTTAGTTAAAATATTACAATAAATTCTCTTAGTATTTTTTCGACTTGATCTTAAGTATCATAACAATGTGAACATTATTGTAATAAGGAGTGACTGTACACACGTGCAAATGTACACAAGTACACACTAACCATTACACTAACCAAGAAGTATATAGACCTGTAATTTACGTACTCATCATCACACTCATTATGTATGTACTCATCATTAAACTAATATGTGTTTATACACATGTACTCACTCAACATTACATTCAGAAGTGCTTGTACTCACTCAACATTACACTCAGAAGGACTTCTACTCATGTACTCACTCAACATTACACTCAGAAGTGCTTGTACTCATGTACTCAACATTTCATTCAGAAGTGCTTGTACTCGTGTACTCACTCAACATTACATTCAGAAGTGCTTGTACTCACTCAACATTACACTCAGAAGGACTTCTACTCATGTACTCACTCAACATTACACTCAGAAGTGCTTGTACTCGTGTACTCAACATTTCATTCAGAAGTGCTTGTACTCGTGTACTCGCTCAACATTACACTCAGTGCTTGTACTCATGTACTCTCAACATTACACTCAGAAGGGCTTGTACACTCGGAAGCATTGAATTCTTGGTCACAGCTTCACTCTTCAGACATTATTCCTGATATACATCTTAGATTTAGTGCCAAAAACAAAGTTGTCTGGTTGAGGTTTATCCTACAACATTTGTGACTGAAATTTTTGAATGTCTGTATTACTGAGTAGCGCAACGCAGTGTTTTATGTACTGTATTTATGTACTCTGCAGTATTTATAGACATTAACTAACTTAGTAATTATGCTAACGCCACCTTAATGGACTATGGCATTATCACTAAAGATGACAAAAGTCAAGTTATTGGACCACAGAAGTTAAGAGATGCCAGACACAAATACCGAATGGAGAGGCAAGAAAATGAGGTAGCAAAATTGGAAAATATCACCTCACTGTATTTTGATGGTAAGAAGACCTCCACTTGTGTAATGACAAAGATAGTGCTGAAATATCATTACGTCATCATGGTGGAGCCCGGCACTGAATATCTCACTCGTGTGACTCCCAAGTCAGGCCATGGAAAGGAGATTGCCAAGACTATCTATACATTTCTGGTGGAACAGAATCTAGCTCGGCAGCCTGTTGTATGTGTTGGTTGTAATGGAACCAACATAAATGTTGAAGCTGACAATGGAGTCATTCATTATCTTGAATTGTTGCTTGGTCATCCGGTCCATTGTTTCATCTGTCAGCTTTATGGAAATGAACTGCCATTAAGGGCTGTTTTCTACCACTATGACGGTAAGCCAAGTGGTCCTGAGCAATGGAGAGGTCCCATTGACAAGCAAATCAAGGATCCTTTGTCTGAGCTGCCAGTTGTTTCTTTCCAGCCATTCAATTTCATTGATTTCCCTGCTCTGATTGACAAGGTGGCAGAAGATCTGTCCTGGAACCAGAAATACTTGTATGGGATTTACAAAGGAGTGATCACAGGTGTGGCTGATGATGACTTGGCTGCTCTTGAACCAGGTCCACCGTGAGTGTCAAGGTGGAATACTTTATGAAGTAGGATCCTTAGACAGTATGTGGCAACATCAAGACCCAGACAGGTACTGAAAAGAGTCATTATGATTTTAAAGTTTAGTGCTCCAATGTTGTTCTACATCAAATTGCATCCTTATGTCACACACGGTCCAAAGAATGTCTTCCAGTCACTGCAATTTATGAGACATCTGAACAGTGAAGAAAAGAAGATAGTGAAGACGACTCTCCAAAGAAATTCCTACTTTGCTTACACAGATCAGCTGCTTCTTGGTATGTGCGTTGATGAAGACATGACTGTGAGCGACAAAATTGTTCTCAATGATAAGAGAAATTAGAGAAGAGAATCAGCAGGCAGAAGAAAGTACTGAGAGCTCTGATGAGGATGGAGAAGATTCTGCTTATGGTGTTGACGAGGACTTGTTAATCTACACTGATGATGAGGCTGACAGTGAAGATGAAGAGAATAACAATGTGGTCCTATTTTCAACTCAAGAAAAGTAGTAATTCCCAAACTAAAGTGGCAAGCAAAGAACTATCATTCCATGATTGACTGGAAGACTGAACACAAAACTGAGCCTCCTTTCATTGCTTCTCTATCAGATTAACAGGTTCTGAATATTATTGAGACTCCGCTGGAGGTGCCCAATTGGCCAAACAACACTTAAGCTGTTGAGAGAGAGATAAAATTGATGACTGAAGCTTGCACTGTAGTGACTGGACAGAAGGCAAGAGATGAATATATCAGGCAAAGAACATTTTCCAGGAAAGTGTATAATCTGAGGGAAAGTCGATCGCGATGCTGCAGGGTAAATGGGCATGTAATGATCTGAAATTTTCACAGAAGTTTGTTGTGACCATATAAATAATGCCTGAAAAGTGCAGCTTGCATCTCTAAAATCTATATATATTTTTTAAATGTTCCCTATATGTACTCATGTACACACTCAACATTGCAATCAGAAGTGCTTGTACTCATGTACAAACTCAGCATTACACTGAGAAGTGCTTGTACTCGTCTACACACTCATCATTACACTATGACATCATTACTCATACACCTCATAATTTCACCAATAACAAGACATATCTTCATGATTACACAAGCTGGATCTTATCTCATTATAATTACACAAGCTGGATCTTATCTCATTATAATTACACAAGCTGGATCTTATCTCATTATTAACACTTGCTGGGCAGCTGGTATTGTTGATGCCCACAATTATGTCTCTTCTTGTCGTTCAATGCTATATGTATTAAGTCATTTTCCAACATGGTTCATGCCACTTTGGGATTTTCCAGCATTCTTGTTCTATTTTTTTGCCTTATACAAAACTCCAGACATGGTTGTATTGTGGTCTCTCACTATGAATATCTGCTGAGGCTCTGGTCACAACACCGTCCCTTCAGTGGACGGAAGTTTGGATACAGATGTTGTCTCTTCTCTGATAGAGAAGCACTCAGTGAAGAGCACTCAGCGAAGGTCACTCAGTAAAGATCACTCAGTAAGGGGCACTCAGTGAAGGTCACTGAAAGTCACTCACTGAAGATTACTTACTGAAGGTCACTCACTGAAGATTACTTACTGAAGGTCACTGAAGATTACTCACTGAAGGTCACTCACTGAAGATTACTTACTGAAGGTCACTCACTGAAGATTACTCACTGAAGGTCACTGAAGATTACTCACTAAAGTTCGCTGAAGGTCACTCACTGAAGGTCCTTCACTGAAGCAGCAGCAGCAAGCAGACTACCATCAACGTCGACACAGTATAAGTCATCATCATGGCCGCTCCGCCAGGGTTGCCATCTGTGGATTTGATCAAAACATTTGACGAGAAGAAGTAAAGAGTCAAGTATAATTACGCTGGCTTGTAACTCAGCATCTCTTAACTAACTATTACTACCATTAACACTCTGGTGAACACACCAGAGTGTTAATGGTCTGTGGAAAATATATACAACCCATTTACCTGTCGTCAGTAATGCAGCCGCGAACAATTTTACTGATAATTAGGACAGTAAAATGTTATATAAGGACTGGATTATGGAAATATTATTATGGGAGAATTTAGTCTAATATGATAGAGTGAAATTTTATAACTGGAAACTAAACTGTTTTGTCCAGTCAAATAAACTACAGGAGAGTCTGACTTATACAGCAAGTTAAGTTCTGGGATACTGGTATACAGGTGGGTCTGTCCCTATATCATCAATGTAAACAAATGCCCCTATATCATCAATGTAAACAAATGCCCCTATATCATCAATGTAAACAAATGCCCCTATATCATCAATGTAAACAAATGCCCCTATATTATTAATGTAAACAAATGCCCCTATATCATCAATGTAAACAAATGCCCCTATATCATCAATGTAAACAAATGCCCCTATATTATTAATGTAAACAAATGCCCCTATATCATCAATGTAAACAAATGCCCCTATATCATCAATGTAAACAAATGCCCCTATATTATTAATGTAAACAAATGCCCCTATATCATCAATGTAAACAAATGCCCCTATATTATTAATGTAAACAAATGCCCCTATATCATCAGTGTAAACAAATGCCCCTATATCATCAGTGTAAACAAATGCCCCTATATCATCAATGTAAACAAATGCCCCTATATTATTAATGTAAACAAATGCCCCTATATCATCAATGTAAACAAATGCCCCTATATTATTAATGTAAACAAATGCCCCTATATTATTAATGTAAACAAATGCCCCTATATCATCAATATAAACAAATGCCCCTATATTATTAATGTAAACAAATGCCCCTATATCATCAATGTAAACAAATGCCCCTATATTATTAATGTAAACAAATGCCCCTATATCATCAGTGTAAACAAATGCCCCTATATCATCAGTGTAAACAAATGCCCCTATATTATTAATGTAAACAAATGCCCCTATATCATCAATGTAAACAAATGCCCCTATATTATTAATGTAAACAAATGCCCCTATATCATCAGTGTAAACAAATGCCCCTATATCATCAGTGTAAACAAATGCCCCTATATCATCAGTGTAAACAAATGCCACTATATTTCAACATTCTATCGCCACCTGCTGTCAACTTTCCAGTCTTTTTCTCAACGTTATGTATTTCCTCCACATTCGCTTTTGCCTCTTCCCGTTTTTTATATAAATAAAAAAGTAAATAACTGTTAAAAGGGGTGGAGGGGTAAACCAGTGGAAGGCGTCGGTCAGATGACCAAAAGCTCCAGCAGTGGGTCATCTTATGACTAAGACCCGCGTTAGGAAACACTTTGCTAAGCAAGTGTTCAGCATGACTTACTTCTATTAGTGGGCCCCGCTCACCTGTGACGCTAACCCCAGCTGCTTCATCTCGCTTTTTTCTAGCATTTGAGATCTTACTCCATGGCTGTAATTTAAACTGAAGGGACTGATTACCTCATACCAAGAGTCACGGATTGATCAGGTTAAAAGTGCTACTACTGTCTCCATTGTATTCGCCTGTATTTGACTGAGAAAGTCTGCTATGGAGGAGAAACTTTTCGTCAGAAAAGATGCCTAAATATTGTACACTGTCTTATTCAACATGTCAGTACTGCAAATTATCAGTAATATGATATGAGAAGACGTTAATATTTGATAGGATGTTTATGCTTGACAACTTAAACTTAAAAGACAGCAAGGGAGCGAAAGACGAAGAATTAATTTTCTTCTTTAGATCACCCTGTCTTGGTGGGATGCTGCTGGTACGGTATCAATTATATTTACCAGATGTACTTACCTAGATGTGTCTGTGTGTGTGTATGTGTGTGTGTGTGTGTGTGTGTGTGTGTGTGTGTGTGTGTGTGTCTGTGTCTGTGTGTGTGCAATGGTACATTCGAAGTTCTTAACCCTACCATTTAAACACTATCTTCCAGCGTTAATTATTCCTGGCTTCCGGATCTATGCATACCTTGTCTAGAAACTGCGTATAATGTTTGCCTCCACCACATATTTGTCTAATTCGATTCATTTAGTCAATATACTAAGAATGGAAAATATAATCTTCCTGGCGTCATCGTGACGGTGTCTGTAGCTGCCTCTGTGTCCCTGGCTTCTTACATCACATTTTCAACAACATATAAGTCTTCCAGTAACACAGTCGGTACCATCTTATAATTAAAATTATTTTCATAAAATTTTTACTGCTTCCACTAACAATAATAATAATTTTGCTGTTTTTATAAGAGTTTGATATAACTGTTGCTACTGTAGTTAATTTTATGACAGAATTACTGACGAAATTTTAGATGAAATTGACAGATATAACTAATATGGCATTTTATTGTGGCAACGTTTCGCTCTCCAGGAGCTCCTGGAGAGCTGCTGGTTAGCACCACTTACCTCACAATTAATTTTATATTTATTAACACAAATGTTGACATTACAACTAACATTACTGTCAGAAATTTCAATATTAGTGCAAAAATCATTCATTATATTACTACCAGTGCAGGTGTTGTATACCATTTGTGTAGAGGTGGTACTGACTGCTGCTGCTGCTGGTGCGCTCAGCCTGGAGTTGCAGGACGGCGGTGGTCAGGCTTCTCGTAGTCAGCCTGATGAAGTCGTGTCGAGTAGGTGTTAGGAAGTTTTGTGCTGAGCACGGGATGCTGCACTCTTCTCCGGGGCTACGATACACACCTGCCAATATTAAGAGTGATAATAACTTTACAACAGTGGCATAGTGATACTAACTTTACAACAGTGTTATACTGATACTAACTTCACAACAGTGGCATACTGATACTAACTTCACAACAGGAGTAAAACAACAGTCAAGAACCAGGTAATCAGGGTGAGGAAGGAAGGAGGGGAGATCACAATAAACGACCGAGAAGTATGTGAGGAACTCAACATGAGATTCAAAGAAGTGTTCACAGAGGAGACAGATGGGACTCCAGAAAGACGGAGAGGTGGGGTACACCACCAAGTGTTGGACACAATATGTACAACCGAGGAAGAAGTGAAAAGGCTGCTGAGTGAGCTGGATACCTCAAAGGCGATGTGGCCAGACAACATCTCTCCATGGGTCCTGAGAGAGGGAGCAGAGGTGCTTTGTGTACCCCTAACAACAATATTCAACACATCTATCGAAACAGGGAGATTACCTGAGGTATGGAAGACAGCAAATGTAGTCCCAATTTTTTGAAAAAGGAGAAAGACATGAAGCTCTGAACTACAGACCAGTGTCACTGACATGTATAGTATGCAAAGTCATGGAGAAGATTATCAGGAGAAGAGTGGTGGAACACCTAGAAAGAAATGATCTCATCAACAACAGCCAACATGGGTTCAGGGATGGGAAATCCTGTGTCACAAACCTACTGGAGTTCTATGACAGGGTGATGGCAGTAAGACAAGAGAGAGAGGGGTGGGGAGACGGCATTTTCTTGGACTGTAACAAGACGTTTGACACAGTTCCACAAAAGAGATTAGTGCAAAAACTGGAGGACTAGGCAGGGATAACAGGGAAGGCACTTCAATGGATCAGGGAATACTTGTCAGGAAGACAGCAGCGAGTCATAGTAGGGGGCGAGGTGTCAGAGTGGGCGCCTGTGACGAGTGGGGTTCTACAAGGGTCAGTCCTAGGACCAGTGCTGTTTCTGGTATTCGTGAATGACATGACGGAAGGAATAGTCTTAGAAGTGTCCCTGTTTGCAGATGATGTGAAGTTGATGAGAAGAATTCAAGCTGACGAGGACCAGGCAGAACTGCAAAGGGATTTGCAGAGGCTGCAGGCCTGGTTCAGCAATTGGCTCCTGGAGTTCAGCCCCACCAAGTGCAAAGTCATGAAGATTGGGGAAGAGCAAAGAAGACCGCAGACGGAGTACTGTCTAGGGGGACAGAGACTACAAACCTCGCTCAAGGAAAAAGATCTTGGGGTGAGTATAACACCAGGCACATCTCCTGAGGCGCACATCAACCAAATAACTGCTGCAGCAAATGGACGCCTAGCAAACCTCAGAACAGCATTCCGACATCTTAATAAGGAATCGTTCAGGACCCTGTACACTGTGTACGTTAGGCCCATATTGGAGTATGCGGCACCAGTTTGGAACCCACATCTATCCAAGCACGTAAAGAAACTAGAGAAAGTGCAAAGGCTTGCAACAAGATTAGTCCCAGAGCTAAGGGGTATGTCCTACGGGAAGAGGTTAATGGAAATCGACCTGACAACACTGGAGGATAGGAGAGATAGGGGAGACATAATAACGACATATAAAATACTGAGAGGAATTGACAAGGTGGACAGCGACAGAATGTTCCAGAGATGGGACACAGTAACAAGGGGACACAGTTGGAAGTTGAAGACACAGATGAATCACAGGGATGTTAGGAAGTATTTCTTCAGTCACAAAGTAGTCAGGAAGTGGAATAGTTTGGGAAGCGATGTATTGGAGGCAGGATCCATACATAGCTTTAAGCAGAGGTATGATAAAGTTCACGGTTCAGGGAAAGTGACCCAGTAGCGACCAGTGAAGAGGCAGGGCCAGGAGCTTGGACTCGACCCCTGCAACCTCAACTAGGTGAGTACAACTAGGTGAGTACACACACACACACACACACACACACACACACACACACACACACACACACACACACACACACACACACATACATACACACACATACATACACACACACATATACATACACACACACACCCTCACACACACACACATACACACACACACAGATACATACACACACACACACACATACATACACACACACACACACACACACACACACACACACACACACACACACACACACACAGTCATGAAGATAGGGGAAGGGCACAGAAGACCACAGACAGAGTATAGGCTAGGTGGCCAAACTGCAAACCTCACTCAAGGAGAAAGATCTTGGGGTGAGTATAACACCGAGCATGTCTCCGGAAGCACACATCAATCAGATAACTGCTGCAGCATATGGGCGCCTGGAAAACCTGAGAACAGCATTCCGATACCTTAGTAAGGAATCGTTCAAGACACTGTACACCGTGTATGTCTGGCCCATACTGGAGTATGCAGCACCTGTTTGGAACCCGCACTTGATAAAGCACGTCAAGAAACTAGAGAAAGTACAAAGGTTTGCGACAAGGTTAGTTGCAGAGCTAAGGGGAATGTCCTATGAAGAAAGATTAAGGGAAATCGGCCTGACGACACTGGAGGACAGGAGAGTCAGGGGAGACATGATAACGACATATAAAATACTGCGTGGAATAGACAAGGTGGACAAAGACAGGATGTTCCAGGGAGGGTACACAGAAACAAGAGGCCACAATTGGAAGTTGAAGACACAAATGAGTCAGAGAGATATTAGGAAGTATTTCTTCAGTCATAGAGTTGTAAGGCAGTGGAATAGCCTAGAAAATGACGTAGTGGAGGCAGGAACCATACACAGTTTTAAGACGAGGTTTGATAAATCTCATGGAGCGGGGAGAGAGAGGGCCCAGTAGCAACCGGTGAAGAGGCGGGGCCGGGAGCTAAGACTCGACCCCTGCAACCACAAATAGGTGAGTACAAATAGGTGAGTACACACACACACACACACACACACACACACACACACACACACACATTCACTCACGCATCAGCGCATGCAAGCACGTAATCACCATCTGTAAATAATAATACTGATAATAATAATGATAATGAAAATAATAATAATAATAATAATAATAATAATAATAATAATAATAATAATAATAATAATTTTGTAATCAAATACGAGAAATGGAGGACTCTAACCCGTGTCAGTGAGCAGGACGGCAGGCAGCGACACAGGAGTGTCCGCTGGCTGGAAGGTCCAGAAGCTGAAGTGGGACTGGTGATTGAACATTGGTACTGTGCTGCCTTGGTTTACATTGCTGTTTACCAAAAGCTCCTGGATTCGCATCATACGGGACTTGGGATCCTGTGGAAACGAGAACTCCACTGAAGACATTAAGTTGGTGCATATCTTATATAATTTAGCTGTTTCACTTCCCAAGCAGTAGGCAGGTGCTTGGTGATGGGGAAACTCCCATGTAAACTATAAATGACTGATGTAGTAGTAACTGTGTTGGGAGGAGCTGTCTGAAGAGTTCCCTGACTCACAGACTTGTTCTATGAATTACCTGGGTTTCTCGACGTGATTAGGTTCTTGAGATTGCATTTGAGTGAAGGTATAACACAGAGTGATGTGATGAATGGTTTTGAAAACCGACAAGTTGAAGATTGAGACACTTATGCAACATATGGGAATCTTTATTTAGGAAACGTTTCGCCACTTAGTGGCTTCATCAGTCCAATACAAAGCAGAAGGTGTAAGGAGAGGAGGAGTTTGAGGTAATCAGTCCCTCAGCCTGGAGTCGATGTGTTCAGTCCATCAATCTTGTAGAATGTACAGCATAGGGCCGTATACGTGGCTTATATACTGTAGTCAGGTGAGGCGAAGCAGGAGGAGGCGGGGTTATAGAAGACCTACTTCGACTAGTGGATGGTACCACTATAACCCCGCCTCCTCCTGCTTCGCCTCACCTGACTACAGTATGTAAGCCACGTCTACGGCCCTATTCTGTACACTCTACAAGATTGATGAACTGAACAAATCGACTCCAGGCTGAGGGACTGTTTACCTCAATCTCCTTCTCCTTGCACCTTTCTGCTTTGTATTGGACTGATGAAGCCACTGTGTGGCGAAACGTTTCCTAAATAAAGATTCCCATGTGGTGCATAAGTGTCTCAATCTTCAACAGAGTGATGTACCTGGCCAGGGTGGCAGGAAATATTCTTTCCCAACTTGTAACACTTGACGTGATACCTCAGTTTAATGTGTGTGTCTGTAGCCTTAAAAAATAAATAATTTATGTACGAGGATGTAAATTATCAATAAAGACTTCACCTGCAGATCTTTGTAGAAGAACATAGAGAAATATTAGCAGTATTACTCTAACCAAAGCAGTTTTCATAAATTAGACACATGTGCAATACTTGGCTATGTTTATTGAGGAAACGTTTCGCCACACAGTGGCTTCATCAGTCCAATACAAAGTAGAAATGGGTAAGGAGAGTAGAAGTTTGTACTGGACTGATGAAGCCACTGTGTGGCGAAACGTTTTCTTCAATAAAGATTCCCATGTGTTGCATAAGTGTCTCAATTCTTCACAAAGAAGAATAGTGAATATCAGGAGTTTTGAGGTAATCAGTCCCTCAGATTGGGGTCAATGTAATCAGTCTTTTCAGGATTGATGGACTGATTACATCGACTCAAGTCTGAAGAATTGATAACCTCAAACTCCTCCTGATCTTCACCATTCTTCTTTGTATTGGACTGATGAAGCCACTGTGTGGCGAAACGTTTCGAAACGTTGCGCAAGTGTCTAATTTATCAAAATGAGTTAGATCCTGAAGTCTCAGTATGACTCAGTGTTTAGTGAGCCGTTAATCAGACTAAGGGTCGACAATCTGAATGATTTTTTTATGACCAAACTCAAAATTCTGTCAATATCTCCAGAATTTCTGAAAACGCCAATACCATTGGATTTTGGAAAAGCAGTTAACGATATGAACATTAATGTTCAATCTGTCAGACACTGCAACACAAGGGTATCTTGGTACAGACCTGCAATCAACTTCGACAACCTCTACTAGTGAGAACGGCTGGATTTGAGAGGGACCTGACCACCCAACATCTGCGTTCTTACTTCTACTAGTGACCTACGTCTCACCTCCTGGCGCTATATAAGGCTCCATCCTGTCACTTCAACTCCATATTGTTTCAGACTATTGAACAATACTCTTCTCCAGACTGAGGGACTAACCACCTCAAAACTTTAAGGGTGATGGACTGATTACATCGTCTTCAAGTCTCTTCTGCTTCTATCAACTTTTCTGTACTCGACTGAAGAAGCCTACTGTGTAGGCGAAACGTTTCGAAATAAAGATACCTAACTGTTGCATATGTGTCTTACCTAACAATTAACGATATCTTCTGGTAATATGTTGAGTAGTCTGGGACCCTGAATGTTGATACAGTGTTCCCTTATTGTCGCCACCGCATCCCTGCTCCTACTGGGTTTATTTTACACTTCCTCCCATCTCTTTCACTCCAGTATGTTATGGCAGAGTGCAGATTTGTGACCAGGCCCTCGAGTACTTTCCAGGTATATATTATCAGAGATACACAAAATATACTTGGAAAGTACTCGAGGTCTGGTCCCAAATCTGCACACTGCCATAACAACATACTGGAGTGAGAGATATGGGAGGAAGTGTAAAATAAACCCAGTGAGGAGCAGGGGTGCGGTGGTGACAATAAGGGAACACTGTATCAACATTCGTGGTCCCAGACTATTGAATATCTTACCAGAAGATATCAGAAACACTGCTGGGACAAGTGTAGAAGCCTTCAAGAGAAAATTGGACAAATATCATCTGCAGGTGCCACATCAATCAGGCTGTGATGGATAAGTAGAGCAGCGGGTCTCCAGCAGCAACATCCTGGTTGACCAGGCAAGCACCAGATGAGCTTGGCCCATGGCCGGGCTCCAACAGTAATAAGACTCTCGAAGTTCATCAAAGGTTTATCAAAGGTAAAAAGGTATGCCCAGGCACTCTACCCCAAGTTCAGACTCGTGGAACTCCAAGGTTATCAAGAACTACAAAAAAAACCTTTCACATGTCTTAAATATTTCATGGAGAGGGAGGCTAGACACAGGGGTCATCCCACAGTCACTAAAAACAGAAGATATAGTCACATTCCACAAAAGTGGCAGTAAAGCCATAGCAAAAAATTATAGACTCATTGCACTAACGTCCAGCACCACAAGGCATGATCGCCAACCACTTGGATACTCAACATTTGCACAATCCAGGGCAGCATGGGTTTAGAGCAGGTCACTCCTGTCTCTCACAACTACTGGACCACTATGACATGGTCATGGATGCTCTGTAGAACAAACAGAATGCAGATGTACTATACACAGACTTTGCGAAAGCCTTCAGTAAAAATAAGTACGACCTCCTGCCGCTATCCTGCCGTAAGGCTGAGTCGAGTGAGGGTAAATATCCTGGCAGTCAGACACGTACCCTCATGCGGTCAAGCCGTCAGATGGCAGGCTGGGCTTCCAACCACGTATATACTCAATATACTGCAGAGAAACAACCACAGTGAGTTTATCATTTACAATCATTCCATTTAAGAACCCTTACGACACACACACACACACACACACACACACACACACACACACACACACACACACACACACACACACACACACACACACACACACAAGCCTTCCACTGTGTCCTGTGTCCTCTACACCTGCTTAATTATTTCCTATTCTCTCTTTCTTTCTCTCTTTCTCTCTTTCTCCTTACACACCCTTTTGCCCAGTTTCTGACACAGTTATTGTCTCACCCTACTGTAGCTGCTGATGATGGTGCTGGTGAGGCGCTGGATGGCAGCGGAGCCAAGACTGAAGAGTGCCATGAAGTTACCTTTGGCACCTTGAGTGCCTATGTGACGAGCCTCTGGGAACGCCTGAAGAGATAGTAATACTTAAATCTTTGTTATGGTGACCTTGTGTTAGTGAACCCATGTTTCTTAATCCGTGTTAGTGAACCCGTGTTTGTTAATACGTGTTAGTGAACCCGTGCTAGTGAACCAGTGTTTGTGAACCAGTGTTTGTGAACCCGTGTTTGTGAACCCGTGTTTGTGAACTCGTGTTAGTGAACCTGTGTTTGTTAATACGTGTTAGTGAACCCGTGTCAGTGAGCCCGTGGTAGTGAATTACTTGTATTACTGGCACTACTACTAGACCTAATACTGCTACTGAGTAGCAGTAATAGTAGTAGTAGTAGTCGTAGTAGTGTTAGTAGTGGTGATACTACTACTACTACTATTAATAATAATAATATTAATAATAATAATAATAATAATAATAATAATAATAATAATAATAATAATAATAATAATAATAATAATAATAATAATAATAATAATAATAATAACAGTACAACAACAACCACTATAGATACGGTGTACCGAGACTCGAGGTACTATTTCCCACCTCCTCAGCAAAAACAACAAATCGTTCATTATTTACCAGGTCGAAGCCAGGAGGGAGGTACTGGGTGTTGTTCCTCTCACTGAACTTTGAGATGGAGTCGAGTATGATGGCTCCTTGAAAGTTATTTGCTGACTGGTTGAGGAAAGGCCACAGAAACTGGTGCAGAAAGTGGTACGATCCAGGCAGACCGTAACGGAAGTCCGACTGTGCGTTAGCCTGTGAAAGACACCTTAATAATAATAACAATAATAATAATAATAATAATAATAATAATAATAATAATAATAATAATAATAATAATAATAACAATAATAACATAATAATAATGTAAATTATATATATATATATATATATATATATATATATATATATATATATATATATATATATATATTTTATTTTATTATCACACCGGCCGATTCCCACCAAGGCAGGGTGGCCCGAAAAAGAAAAACTTTCACCATCATTCACTCCATCACTGTCTTGCCAGAAGGGTGCTTTACACTACAGTTTTTAAACTGCAACATTAACACCCCTCCTTCAGAGTGCAGGCACTGTACTTCCCATCTCCAGGACTCAAGTCCGGCCTGCCGGTTTCCCTGAATCCCTTCATAAATGTTACTTTGCTCACACTCCAACAGCACGTCAAGTATTAAAAACCATTTGTCTCCATTCACTCCTATCAAACACGCTCACGCATGCCTGCTGGAAGTCCAAGCCCCTCGCACACAAAACCTCCTTTACCCCCTCCCTCCAACCCTTCCTAGGCCGACCCCTACCCCGCCTTCCTTCCACTACAGACTGATACACTCTTGAAGTCATTCTGTTTCGCTCCATTCTCTCTACATGTCCGAACCACCTCAACAACCCTTCCTCAGCCCTCTGGACAACAGTTTTGGTAATCCCGCACCTCCTCCTAACTTCCAAACTACGAATTCTCTGCATTATATTCACACCACACATTGCCCTCAGACATGACATCTCCACTGCCTCCAGCCTTCTCCTCGCTGCAACAGTCATCACCCACGCTTCACACCCATATAAGAGCGTTGGTAAAACTATACTCTCATACATTCCCCTCTTTGCCTCCAAGGACAAAGTTCTTTGTCTCCACAGACTCCTAAGTGCACCACTCACTCTTTTTCCCTCATCAATTCTATGATTCACCTCATCTTTCATAGACCCATCCGCTGACACGTCCACTCCCAAATATCTGAATACGTTCACCTCCTCCATACTCTCTCCCTCCAATCTGATATTCAATCTTTCATCACCTAATCTTTTTGTTATCCTCATAACCTTACTCTTTCCTGTATTCACCTTTAATTTTCTTCTTTTGCACACCCTACCAAAATCATCCACCAATCTCTGCAACTTCTCTTCAGAATCTCCCAAGAGCACAGTGTCATCAGCAAAGAGCAGCTGTGACAACTCCCACTTTGTGTGTGATTCTTTATCTTTTAACTCCACGCCTCTTGCCAAGACCCTCGCATTTACTTCTCTTACAACCCCATCTATAAATATATTAAACAACCACGGTGACATCACACATCCTTGTCTAAGGCCTACTTTTACTGGGAAAAAATTTCCCTCTTTCCTACATACTCTAACTTGAGCCTCACTATCCTCGTAAAAACTCTTCACTGCTTTCAGTAACCTACCTCCTACACCATACACTTGCAACATCTGCCACATTGCCCCCCTATCCACCCTGTCATACGCCTTTTCCAAATCCATAAATGCCACAAAGACCTCTTTAGCCTTATCTAAATACTGTTCACTTATATGTTTCACTGTAAACACCTGGTCCACACACCCCCTACCTTTCCTAAAGCCTCCTTGTTCATCTGCTATCCTATTCTCCGTCTTACTCTTAATTCTTTCAATTATAACTCTACCATACACTTTACCAGGTACACTCAACAGACTTATCCCCCTATAATTTTTGCACTCTCTTTTATCCCCTTTGCCTTTATACAAAGGAACTATGCATGCTCTCTGCCAATCCCTAGGTACCTTACCCTCTTCCATACATTTATTAAATAATTGCACCAACCACTCCAAAACTATATCCCCACCTGCTTTTAACATTTCTATCTTTATCCCATCAATCCCGGCTGCCTTACCCCCTTTCATTTTACCTACTGCCTCACGAACTTCCCCCACACTCACAACTGGCTCTTCCTCACTCCTACAAGATGTTATTCCTCCTTGCCCTATACACGAAATCACAGCTTCCCTATCTTCATCAACATTTAACAATTCCTCAAAATATTCCTTCCATCTTCCCAACACCTCTAACTCTCCATTTAATAACTCTCCTCTCCTATTTTTAACTGACAAATCCATTTGTTCTCTAGGCTTTCTTAACTTGTTAATCTCACTCCAAAACTTTTTCTTATTTTCAACAAAATTTGTTGATAACATCTCACCCACTCTCTCATTTGCTCTCTTTTTACATTGCTTCACCACTCTCTTAACTTCTCTCTTTTTCTCCATATACTCTTCCCTCCTTGCATCACTTCTACTTTGTAAAAACTTCTCATATGCAAACTTTTTCTCCCTTACTACTCTCTTTACATCATCATTCCACCAATCGCTCCTCTTCCCTCCTGCACCCACTTTCCTGTAACCACAAACTTCTGCTGAACACTCTAACACTACATTTTTAAACCTACCCCATACCTCTTCGACCCCATTGCCTATGCTCTCATTAGCCCATCTATCCTCCAATAGCTGTTTATATCTTACCCTAACTGCCTCCTCTTTTAGTTTATAAACCTTCACCTCTCTCTTCCCTGATGCTTCTATTCTCCTTGTATCCCATCTACCTTATATATATATATATATATATATATATATATATATATATGTCGTACCGAATAGGCAGAACTTGCGATCTTGGCTTAAATAGCAACGCTCATCTTGCCATATAGGACAAGCGAAAATTTGTATATGCAATAATTTCGCCAAAATCATTCTGAACCTAACGAAAAAAAATATATTTCACTGTGTTTGTTTAGTATTAAATTATTGTAAACAAATCTAAAATATATTTAGGTGGGTTAGGCTAAAATAAATTATTCTTGTTATAATAAGGTTAGGTAAGTTTTCTAAGATTCTTTTGGTGCAAAATTATAAAATTTTACATTAACATTAATGAAAAAATATATCGTTAAACGTATAAGAGAAAATTTTAGAAAGGACTTAATTTTAAATGAGTTCTTGCTAATTGACCAGTTTTACATATTCGGCACGACATATATATATATATATATATATATATATATAGATATATATATATATATATATATATATATATATATATATATATATATATATATATATATATATATATATATATATATGCCAAGTGAGTGTAAAACGAAAGCCTGTAATTGTTTTACATGATGGTAGGATTGCTGGTGTCTTTTTTCTGTCTCATAAATATGCAAGATTACAGGCATGTCTTGCTACTTCTACTTACACTTAGGTCACACTACACATACATGTACACGTTTATTTATACACACTCATATGAGTTTTCTTTGATTTTATCTTAATAGTTCTTGGTCTTATTACTTTTCCTTTTATATCCATGGGGAAGTGGAATAAGAATATTTTCTCTGTAAGCCATGCGTGTTGTAAAAGTCAACTAAAATGCCGAGAACAATGGGCTAGTAACCCCTTTTCCTGTAATAATTACTAAAAAGAATAAGAAGAAAATTGTCAAAGTGGGAAGTCTGAATGTGCATGGATGTTGTGCGAATGATGAGAAAGAGATGATTGTTGATGTTATGAATGAGAAGAAGCTGGATGTCCTGGCTTTAAGTGAAACAAAGCTGAAGGGGGTGGGAGAGATTCTATGGAGAGGAATAAATGGGATTAGGTCAAGGGTTTCAAACAGAGTTAGAGCTAAAGAAGGAGTAGCAATAATGTTGAAGGATAAGCTATGATAGGAAAAGAGGGACTACAAATGTATTAATTCAAGGATTATGTGGAGTAAAATAAAGGTTGGATGTGAAAAGTGGGTTATAGTAAGCGTGTATGCACCTGGAGAAGAGAGAAGTGTAGAGGAGAGAGAGAGATTTTGGGAAATGTTGAGTGAATGCGTGGGGAGTTTTGAATCAAGTGTGAGAGTAATGGTGGTTGGGGATTTCAATGCTAAAGTGGGCAAAAATGTTGTAGAGGGAGTAGTAGGTAATTTTTGGGTGCCAGGGGTAAATGTAAATGGGGAGCCTTTAATTGAGCTATGTGTAGAAAGAGGTTTGGTGATAAGTAATACATATTTTATGAAGAAGAGGATAAATAAATATACAAGGAATGATATAGCACGTAATGAAAGTAGTTTGTTAGATTATGTATTGGTGGATAAAAGGTTGATGGGTAAGCTCCAGGATGTACACGTTTATAGAGGGGCAACTGATATATCGGATCATTATCTAGTTGTAGCTACAGTTAGAGTAAGAGGTAGATGGGATAAGAGGAAAATGGCAACAACAAGTAAGAGGGAGGTGAAAGTGTATAAACTAAGGAAGGAGGAAGTTTGAGTGAGATATAAGCAACTATTGGCAGAAAGGTGGACTGGTGCAAGTATGAGTAGTGGGGGGAGGGGGGTTGAAGAGGGTTGGAATAGTTTTAAAAATGCAGTATTAGAATGTAGGGCAGAAGTTTGTGGTTATAGGAGGGTGGGTGCAGGAGGAAAGAGGAGTGATTGGTGGAATGATGAAGTAAAGGTTGTGATAAAAGAGAAAAAGGTTGCTTAAGAGAGGTTTTTACAAAGCAGAAGTGTTATAAGAAGAGTAGAGTATATGGTGAGTAAAAGAAAGGTGAAGAGAGTAGTGAAGAGAGTGCAAAAGGAGAGCGGATGATAGAGTGGGAGAGGCACTGTCAAGGAATTTTAATGAAAATAAGAAAAAAATTTGGAGTGAGTTAAACAAGTTAAGAAAGCCTAGAGAACGAATGGATTTGTCAGTTAAAAGCAGAGTAGGAGAGTTAGTAGATGGGGAGATGGAGGTTTTGGGTAGATAGCAAGAATATTTTGAGGAACTTTTAAATGTCGACGAAGAAAGGGAGGCGGTAATTTCATGCACTGGCAAGGGAGGTATACCATCTTTTAGGAGTGAAGAAGAACAGGACGTGAGTGTGGGGGAGGTGCGTGAGGCATTACGTAGAATGAAAGGGAGTAAAGCAGCTGGAACTGATGGGATCATGACAGAAATGTTAAAAGCAGGGGGGGATATAGTGTTGGAGTGGTTGGTATTTTTGTTTAATAAATGTATGAAAGAGGGGAAGGTACATATAGATTGGCAGATAGCATGTATAGTCCCTTTATATAAAGGGAAGGGGGACAAAAGAGATTGTAAAAATTATAGAGGAATAAGTTTACTGAGTATACCAGGAAAAGTGTACGGTAGAGTTATTATTGAAAGAATTAGAGGTAAGACAGAATGTAGGATTGGGGATGAGCAAGGAGGCTTCAGAGTGGGTAGGGGATGTGTAGATTAAATGTTTACATTGAAGCATATATGTGAACAGTATTTAGATAAAGGTAGGGAAGTTTTTATTGCATTTATGGATTTAGAAAAGGCATATGATAGAGTGGACAGGGATGTGTAATGTCACCATGGATGTTTAATGTATTTATAGATGGGGTTGTGAAAGAAGTAAATGCTAGGGTGTTCGGGAGAGGGGTGAGATTAAATTATGGGGAATCAAATACAAAATGGGAATTGACACAGTTGCTTTTTACTGATGATACTGTGCTCATGGGAGATTCTAAAGAAAAAAATGGAAAGGTTAGTGGATGAGTTTGGGAGTGTGTGTAAAGGTAGAAAGTTGAAAGTGAACATAGAAAAGAGTAAGGTGATGAGGGTATCAAATGATTTAGATAAAGAAAAATTGGATATCAAATTGGGGAGGAGTATGGAAGAAGTGAGTGTTTTCAGATACTTTGGAGTTGACGTGTCGGCGGATGGATTTATGATGGATGAGGTTAATCATAGAATTGATGAGGGGAAATAAGGTGAGTGGTGCATTGAGGTATATGTGGAGACAAAAAGCGTTATCTATGGAGGAAAAGAAGGGAATGTATGAAAGTATAGAAGTACCAACACTCTTATATGGGCGTGAAGCTTGGGTTGTGAATGCAGCAGCGAGGAGGCGGTTGGAGGCAGTGGAGATGTCCTGTCTAAGGGCAATGTGTGGTGTGAAGATCATCACAATGTGTGGTGTAAATATTATGCAGAAAATTCGGAGTGTGGAAATTAAGAGAAGGTGTGGAGTTAATAAAAGTATTAGTCAGAGGGCTGAAGAGGGGTTGTTGAGGTGGTTTGATCATTTAGAGAGAATGGATCAAAGTAGAATGACATGGAGAGCGTATAAATTTGTAGGGGAAGGAAGGTGGGGTAGGGGTCGTCTAACACGCTCGTGAGCGTGTTAGATAGGAGTGAATGGAGACGAATGGTATTTGGGACCTGACGATCTGTTGGAGTGTGAGCAGGGTAATATTTAGTGAAGGGATTCAGGGAAACCGGTTATTTTTATATAGCCGGACTTGAGTCCTGGAAATGGGAAGTACAATGCCTGCACTTTAAAGGAGGGGTTCGGGATATTAGCAGTTTGGAGGGATATGTTGTGTATCTTTATACGTATATGCTTCTAAACTGTTGTATTCTGAGCACCTCTGCAAAAACAGTGATTATGTGTAAGTGAGGTGAAAGTGTTGGATGATGAAAGTATTTTCTTTTTGGGGATTTTCTTTCTTTTTTTGAGTCACCCTGCCTCGGTGGGAGACGGCCGACTTGTTAAATATATATATATATATATATATATATATATATATATATATATATATATATATATATATATATATATATATATATATATATATATATATATATATATATACAAACACTGATCTCTGGCTGAAGGAGACTCGAATCTACGAACCTTGGAACAAGGTACGCAGTGCTATACCAAACTCACCACACTGGACAATACCTTGGCGTGCAGCTTGCGCTACACGTTGATCCAAGGCAGCCAGCTTTCAGGGAGAAGGCTTACAGCATTTCATCTTATCCCCTGCATGCATCAGCCTTACTTCAGCCAGAGATCAGTGTTTGTGTATATTTCGCTTGCTCTTGCAAATTCCTTGCATATATATGTATATATATATATATATATATATATATATATATATATATATATATATATATATATATATATATATATACATATATATATATATATATATATATATATATATATATATATATATATATATATATATATATATATATATATATATATATATATATATATATTTATATGTATATATATATATATATATATATATATATATATATATATATATATATTATATATATATATATATATATATATATATATATATATATATATATATATATATATATATATATATATATATATATATATATATATATATATATATATATATATATATATATATATATATATATATATATATATATAAGACATGCCACACACACACAGCATTTACATTTTCTAAGTTTCTTGAAAATCTATAAATTGGAACTCACACACTTCAGAGATTTCTTAAATTACCTTATTTTCGGGCCTATAACCTGCACGACAGAGGTATCATAATGGTAAATTAGTAATTATATTCAAGGGCTAATTACCTTCTCACTTTACGCTAAAGCGTTAACCCAAAACCAACCTTTGACCCTAACCTTGAGCATATAAGGCGCAGGGTGATTTTTCCACGACTTTTTGCGGGGGTAAAAAGACGCGCCTTATATGCTGGAAAATGAGGTAAGTAAGTAAAGTACAGGAACACATAAGTACATCAATTATCGTACAGAGAGTAAATTACCCACTAGTATAACCCCAAAAAAGGCAAAGTGACTTAATTCCACTGTTGTCCTTGATTATAGAGTAGTCCTAGAATAAAAGGGCGCGCCTTATATGCCGGAAAATACAGTATTCAAGATATTCCTGGTTTTAGGGAACGAAACAAATTGCAAAAGTCCTTCTCTTGTTAATACATTTTAAACGAATATAATTTGAATGAAATTGACAAATTGAAACTTACCCAGAGCAAAGTCAATGGGTATTTTCCTTTGAAAGTTTGAATCCGCTCAGAAGAGGCTTTCTCGAATTCAGAAACCGGTGACTGCCAGTTAATCATATTTAACTCGAGAAATCTTAATAAGACCCTTGTAAACAAGTGGTGGAATAGCTAGGCTTCAAAGTATTGGCTTACCAGCGCTAGTTTACCGGGAGTTTACCTGAAGAGAGTCCGGGAGTCAACGCCCCCACGGCTCAGTCTGTGACCAGGCCTCACTGTGACCAGGCCTCACTGTGACCAGGCCTCACTGTGACCAGGCCTCACTGTGACCAGGCCTCACTGTGACCAGGCCTCACTGTAGAAACATACCAAGTTGGAGTAATTATTTTGTTCTTTATCCTGGAATGGCGTACTGGCTAGTGCACTAGAATGGCGTACTGGCTAGTGCACTGGAATGGCGTACTGGCTAGTGCACTGGAATGGCGTACTGGCTAGTGCACTGGAATGGCGTACTGGCTAGAGCACTGGAATGGCGTGCTGACTAGTGCACTGGAATGGCGTACTGGCTAGAGCACTGGAATGGCGTGCTGACTAGTGCACTGGAATGACGTACTGACTAGTGCACTGGAATGGCGTACTGGCTAGTGCACTAGAATGGCGTACTGGCTAGTGCACTGGAATGGCGTACTGGCTAGAGCACTGGAATGGCGTACTGGCTAGTGCACTAGAATGGCGTACTGGCTAGAGCACTGGAATGGCGTACTGGCTAGTGCACTAGAATGGCGTACTGGCTAGTGCACTGGAATGGCGTACTGGCTAGAGCACTGGAATGGCGTACTGGCTAGTGCACTAGAATGGCGTACTGGCTAGTGCACTGGAATGGCGTACTGGCTAGAGCACTGGAATGGCGTGCTGACTAGTGCACTGGAATGGCGTACTGGCTAGAGCACTGGAATGGCGTGCTGACTAGTGCACTGGAATGACGTGCTGACTAGTGCACTGGAATGGCGTACTGGCTAGAGCACTGGAATGGCGTGCTGACTAGTGCACTGGAATGACGTAATGATTAGTGCAATGGAATGGCGTACTGATTAGTACACTGGAATGGCGTGCTGACTAGTGCACTGGAATGGCGTACTGGCTAGAGCACTGGAATGGCGTACTGACTAGTGCACTGGAATGACGTAATGATTAGTGCAATGGAATGGCGTACTGATTAGTACACTGGAATGGCGTGCTGACTAGTGCACTGGAATGGCGTACTGGCTAGAGCACTGGAATGGCGTGCTGACTAGTGCACTGGAATGACGTGCTGACTAGTGCACTGGAATGGCGTACTGGCTAGAGCACTGGAATGGCGTGCTGACTAGTGCACTGGAATGGCATACTGGCTAGAGCACTGGAATGGCATACTGGCTAGAGCACTGGAATGGCATACTGGCTAGAGCAATGGATACTAAATTTACGACTGGCTCGCCATAGGATCAAATCCGCTTCTGTGACTTTGATGAAGAATTACACACGTGTGCAACATCCGGGTATCTTTATATGCAGACATTTCGTCATCCAGCGACTTTATCAATACAGTACCAGGACTTTATCAATACAGTACCAGGACTTTATCAATACAGTACCAGGACTTTATCAATACAGTACCAGGACTTTATCAATACAGTACCAGGACTTTATCAATACAGTACCAGGACTTTATCAATACAGTACCAGGACTTTATCAATACAGTACCAGGACAACTAAATACGAAAGATGAGATATTCAGTCCCTCATGTGTCTAATTCTTCATCATGTACATCATCACGTACATCATCATGTACATTATCTCTTTGAGGTGTATTGGTTCAGTTTGAACAACTCACAAAAATCTTACATATTCTCTGGTGTTGAGATCGAAGGCCACGAAGAGAACTGTTTTGACGCGACGATATAGTTCACCTGGGCCAGTCATCCTCATGTAGTTCCTGGCGATCTCCAGCAAGGCTGCCACTCCAGCACCGTTGTTCTCCAAGGGTGACTCCTCAAGGGTGGAGTCGTAATCTGCTCCCACCACCAGCACAGGACTCCCTAAATATCCTCTGGCTATCCCTATTATGTTTTCTCCTATAACCTGGAAAAAAGGCAACTTTATTATTACATATTTTGGGGAACTGGGTAAAAGTAATTTAAATTTTGTCCCAGTAACTATTTTCAGATTACTTTCTTAAAGAATTGTGTATATATCTTCCGGAAGTGTATTTATATGCAAACATAACAATAAAATAACAAGCTACAGTGTGCCTGAATATATATTTATGTGCTTTATGCCTTGTGTGTTGCAATTAACACATCATCAGGAACTTGCAATATTGCAGGAATGTTGCAGGAAATCCAGGAAGATTCCTTTACGAACGTCTCTCTCCTTTCACCTAAAAGAATCTGCCTAGATTTCCTATTCTATTTCTGCAGCATTGCAAGCTTCTGATGATGTGTTGATTGCAATACGAAAGGGCTAGAGCTATTAATAAACGCCCCCTGTGGTTATTTTGCATCTTCTATCGCTCGTTCGCAATTATTGCATATTTATATATATTATAGGTTGGCCTTCAGCAGCAAGGTGCCTGTTAAGACGTCCCTTCAGAGAGGCTGGGAGAAACCACCTAGACTCTTCCTCTAGAGAACAACGCCCAACAATTTCTTTTATCAGTCAGGAAAACCAGTCCTTCAGGCTTCGCTTTAGCAAATTACCTTTAAGAAACAATCAAATGAGCATCCGTCAGGACTCTGCCGCCCTTCCCTAGAGCAACTGGCACTCAGGCTGCTGCCTGAGCAAGACACAGCCTCTCTTTGGCAATACCTGCCTGGCTCTTCCGCCGAGGAGGGCCAAGTTCCTGGATGAATCTATCATTCGATCAGGGATGATAATTTAGTCTGCCTTCCTCACTGTGTGAAAACACCTGCCAGAGAAACACCTGTGTTTAGTCCCTCACCTAGCCAAGCTGCTAGCATCTTTACTCTAAATCTCGTGTCCCGTGGTGTGGAGTGAGAAGCAAAAGGGCACACGATCACAACATCCGAAGTACTCAGGAGCATAAGCGAGGGTAACAGTGAGGAGATCTTCCCCCGAGAGTTTTTACAAAGGGAGATGACATATGTAAACTGAACACCCTGCCGAGGGGCTGATACACCAAGAAACTCAGTAATACAGAGGAATGCTACTTCGTAACATGGCTGAGACACGTATACACCTTCACAGGTGTTTTGATGCAGGTGGCGGCTGTTTGGGTTAAGTAACTGGAACTGTTTTTTCCCATTCTCGGATCAGATATCATTAACTCAAATATTGTGCTACCTCAAGAAATAAACATACTTCATTTAAAGTTTAAAAGTAGGACCCCAGAGCTACAGCTCAGCTGTCACAAGCACATATAGCTTACATAATTAAAAGTTTATAATTACAAATACACGTTCACACACGCACACACACACACACATACACACACACGCACATACACACACACACACACACACACACACACACACACACACACACACACACACACACACACACACACACACACACACCCACACACACCCTCCACCACTTGACACAAACACTTGACACAAACATGTACACCCCTCCCTCCCCTAACCACCTCACCTTAGCCACCTACCCCTCCCCCAAACCACCTAACCCCTCCCCAATCTGTCTAACCCCCCAACTACCTCCCTCCCTCCAATAACCATCCTCCCCCTCCCCCATAACCATCCATTCCCTCTCTCCCTCAAACCATCTAACCCCCTCCCCCAACTATCTCTACCCCTCCAATAACCATCCTCCCCCTCCCCCACAACCATCCATCCCCTCTCCTCCTAACCATCTATTCCCCTCCCCCTAGCCACCCGTCCCCCCTTCTGTGGAGCAACGGGGAACCTAGAACCAGGATGAGGACAGGGGGCTCCAAGGGCGAATCTGGGAGGGAGGAATGGGAGGTAGAGCTCAAAAAAAGGGAGGAAGACTGGGGAAGGAGACTAGATGAGCTGGAAAGGAAGATGGAAGAGAGGTTAGCAGCAGAATGCAGAAGGTGGAAGCAACAGGCCACAGCAGCAGAAATCAAGATAGAGAGATTAGAAGAGGAGCTGAGACATCTGAAACAGCACAGAGACAAAGATATTACAGAAGTAGTATCGCCAATGGCTACATCAAACACAGACAACAGGTCTGAAGGAAGCATGGAAACTAAACTGTATGCAGAGGTTTTGTCAAACCCACATGGGGCCAAAACAAAGACAGGGAGCACACTAGGACAGAACGAGAGGTTGGAAGACATTGAAGGAACTAGGACATGTGCAAGGACCTTACCAGATACCTGTGGGGGCCAGGAACAGGTGAGCAGGAAGGACAAACCAAGAAGCATAGGGGCCATAACTTGGGAAGGGACTGAAGGAAGGAACACTCCACGGGAAGGAACTAAAACACATCAGAGGATGCAATGGGAGTCACAGTGGGAGGTGGAAAGGGAGAGATCCGTGTTTGTCTATGGGCTAGACGAAGCTAAAGGGAAAATTTATGATGAAAGAAAGCAGGAGGAGAAAAAAGCGATTGAAGATATCATGAAGGTGATAGGTGAGGGGGACATGACCCAGGTGGCAAATTTTCGGAGAATTGGGTGGTTCACAAAGAAAAGGAATCGGCCTCTCAAAGTAATTTTCAAGGCAGAATCAACCCGAACCATGATCCTGCAGGAGAAAGCACGGCTGAGAGGCGGCAAGCAGGAGTTCCGGAGTGTGTACCTCGATCGAGACAGAACACAGGACGAAAGGAAGACAATGAAAGAGAGAGTTCAAAAACGAAAGGAGAAATGGGAGGAAATGAAAAAGGAGAGCAGAATAAACCAGGATCAAATGGAAGGACAAGCGCACCCCCCAGAAACACCTGCAGATGGACTCCAGCCACGACACCCCCAAGGCAACTGAACAATCCAAACCAACCATCACACACCAATCCCTCTGTTTCCACCCCCCGCACCACAGTTACAGTATTAGAACAGAAGTTGAAGGTTTGGTACACAAATGCAGGTGGATTAACGAATAAACATGAGGAATGGCAAGAAAGAATCAATGAGAAGTCCCCAGACATCATAGCAGTTACAGAAACAAAACTCACGGAGACAATAACAGATGCAATCTTCCCACCAGGATACCAGATCATGAGGAAAGATAGAAGAGGCAGGGGGGGGAGGTGGGGTTGCTCTGCTCGTAAAAAACAGATGGAAATTCGAGAAAATGGAAGGCATAGATGAGACGGGAGAAAGAGACTACATAGCAGGTACACTTCAGTCTGGGGAACACAAAGTGGTCATTGCAGTGATGTATAATCCACCACAGAACTGCAGGAGGCCAAGAGAGGAATATGAAGAGAGCAACAGAGCAATGGTGGACACACTTGCTGAGGTGGCAAGAAGAGCTCACTCCAGCAGAGCAAAGTTGCTGGTTATAGGGGATTTCAACCACAGGGAGATTGACTGGGAAAACCTGGAGCCACATGGGGGTCCCGAAACATGGAGAGCCAGGATGTTGGATGTGGTGCTGGAAAACCTCATGCATCAACATGTTAAGGACACTACCAGAGTGAGAGGGGAGGATGAACCAGCAAGATTGGACCTTGTGTTCACCCTGGGCAGCTCAGACATTCAGGACATCAAGTATGAGAGTCCTCTACGAGCTAGCGACCACGTGGTTCTGTGCTTTGAATACATAGTAGAGCTGCAAGTGGAGAGAATAACAGGAGTTGAAAGGGAAAAGCCTGACTATAAAAGAGGGGACTACATAGGGTTGAAGAACTTCCTGCGGGAGGTCCAGTGGGAAAGAGAACTGGCAGGAAAGCCAGTAAATGAAATGATGGAATATGTAACAACAAAATGCAAGGAGGCAGTGGAAAGGTTTATTCCCAAGGGCAACAGTAACAACGGGAAGACCAGAACGAGCCCCTGGTTTACCCGACGGTGTAAGGAGGCAAAAACAAAGTGCAATAGAAAATGGAAAAAGTACAGAAGGCAGAGAACACACGAAAATAGGGAGATCAGTCGCAGAGCCAGGAATGAGTACGCACAGGTAAGGAGGGAGGCCCAGCGACAGTATGAAAATGACATAGCATCGAGAATCAAGACTGACCCGAAACTGTTGTATAGCCACATCAGGAGGAAGACAACAGTCGAAGACCAGGTGATCAGATTAAGGACAGAAGGTGGAGAACTCACAAAAAATGATCAGGAGGTATGTGAGGAGCTGAACAGGAGATTTAAGGAAGTTTTTACAGTAGAGACAGGAAGGGCTGTGGGAAGACAGCACAGAAGGGAACATCAAGAGGGAATATACCAACAAGTGTTGGATGACATACGAACAACTGAGGAGGAGGTGAAGAGGCTCTTAAGTGACCTTGACACCTCAAAGGCGATGGGACCGGACAACATCTCCCCATGGGTCCTTAGAGAAGGAGCAGAGATGCTGTGCGTGCCTCTAACCACAATCTTCAACACATCCCTTGAAACTGGGCAACTACCTGAGAAATGGAAGACAGCTAATGTAGTCCCCATATTTAAGAAAGGAAACAGAAACGAGGCACTAAACTACAGACCTGTGTCTCTGACATGTATTGTGTGCAAAGTCATGGAGAAGATTATCAGGAGGAGAGTGGTCGAACACCTGGAAAGGAACAAGATTATAAATGAAAACCAGCATGGGTTCATGGAAGGCAAATCTTGTATCACAAAATTCCTGGAGTTTTATGACAAGGTAACAGAAGTAAGACACGAGAGAGAGGGGTGGGTAGATTGCGTTTTCCTAGACTGCAGGAAGGCCTTTGACACAGTTCCCCACAAGAGATTAGTGCAGAAGCTGGAGGATCAGGCTCATGTAAAAGGGAGGGCACTGCAATGGATAAGGGAATACCTGACAGGGAGGCAGCAACGAGTCATGGTACGTGAAGAGGTATCACAGTGGGCGCCTGTTACGAGCGGGGTCCCACAGGGGTCAGTTCTAGGACCAGTGCTATTTTTGATATATGTGAACGACATGATGGAAGGAATAGACTCTGAAGTGTCCCTGTTCGCAGATGACGTGAAGTTGATGAGAAGAATTAAATCGGACGAGGACGAGGCAGGACTGCAAAGAGACATGAACAGGCTGGACATGTGGTCCAGTAACTGGCTTCTCGAATTCAATCCAGCCAAATGCAAAGTCATGAAGATTGGGGAGGGGCAAAGAAGACTGCAGACAGAGTATAGGCTAGGCAGACAAAGACTACAGACCTCACTCAGGGAGAAAGACCTTGGGGTGACCATAACACTGAGCACATCACCGGAGGCACACATCAACCAAATAACCGCTGCAGCATACGGGCGCCTGGCAAACCTGAGAATAGCGTTCCGATACCTTAATAAGGAATCGTTCAAGACACTGTACACTGTGTATGTTAGGCCCATACTGGAGTATGCAGCACCAGTCTGGAACCCACACCTGGTCAAGCACGTCAGGAAGTTAGAGAAAGTACAAAGGTTTGCAACAAGGCTAGTCCCAGAGCTCAAGGGAATGTCGTACGAGGAAAGGTTAAGGGAAATCGGACTGACGACACTGGAGGACAGAAGGGTCAGGGGAGACATGATAACGACATACAAGATACTGCGGGGAACAGACAGGGTGGACAGAGATAGGATGTTCCGGAGAGGGGACACAGGGACAAGGGGTCACAACTGGAAGCTGAAGACTCAGACGAGTCACAGGGACGTTAGGAAGTATTTCTTCAGTCATAGAGTTGTCAGCAAGTGGAATAGCCTAGCAAGTGAAGTAGTGGAGGCAGGAACCATACATAGTTTTAAGAAGAGGTATGACAAAGCTCAGGAAGCAGAGAGAGAGAGGACCCAGTAGCGATCAGTGAAGAGGCGGGGCCAGGAGCTGAGTCTCGACCCCTGCAACCACAATTAGGTGAGTACAATTAGGTGAGTACACACACATATCTCAGTGGACACCTGCGACGAGTGGGGCCCCACAAGAGTCAGTCCTGAGACCAGTGCTATTCTTGGTATATATATGTGAATGACATGACGGAAGCGATAGACACAGAAGTGTCCCTGTTTGCAGATGATGCAAAGTTAATGAGGAGAATTAAATCAGATGCGGATCACACAGGTCTACAAAGAGACCTGGACAGGCTGGACACCTGGTCCAGCAATTGGCTCCTGGAATTTAACCCTGCCAAATGCAAAATCATGAAGATCGGAGAAGGGCAAAGAAGACCGCAGACAGAGTATAGGCTACGTGGCCAAAGACTGCAAACCTCACTCAAGGAGAAAGATCTAGGAGTGAGTATAATACCGAGTACGTCGCCAGAAGCACACATTAACCAGATAACTGCTGCGGCATATGGGCGCCTGGCAAACCTAAGAATAGCGTTCTGGTACCTCAGTAAGGAATCGTTCAAGTCTGTGTACGTCAGGCCCAAACTGGAGTATGCAGCACTATTTTGGAACCCACACCTGGTCAAACAAGTCACGAAATTAGAGAAAGTGCAAAGGTTTGCAACAAGGCTAGTTCCAGAGCTAAGGGGAATGTCCTACGAAGAAAGGTTAAGAGAAATAGGTCTGACGACACTGGAGGACAGAAGAGCCAGGGTATCATGTGGGAGTTCGAACACGTGGATTGGGTAAAGTAATACTCACGTAGGCTGGTAGTACGTATAATTACAGATAATGTGGGGAGCGCCCTTACAGCCTGCCTCTCTCCTCTCTCTCGTATATCTGACTGGCTGCCCACAGTACCCATATGTGAGGGGGTCTTTGAATACTGCTATGGTCAGCACAATATGAATAGACAGTGACTCAGGCAGGGACGGTTGGTAGTGAGTCAACTACTGGTACACTGGTTACTGGTAACTGGTTACTACTACTGAGAGCTCGGCGACGCTAACGTATGTCGTCCCGACATACAACTAATACAAACTAGAGATGGCAGGTATACGGCTTGGGCTGATTCTATACAATGTCAAAGTACACAACAATTAAACATTATAACATACATAAGTAGAACATTGGAATGGAAGCTTACGTAACTGAAACTGTAATGCAATACAAGGTATAATATAGCCCAACTTAAAACTCAACGTTGAGATTACACAATAGAAGTGATAAAAAAAAATTGATCGATCGATCTGTATTCGTGTGATCTACGGATTCTGAGGAAGGAATATATACAAAGAAAGGTTTAACAGAAAGGCAGATTCGGTGCACTCAAATCTAGACTGTTAACTCTCAGAATGCGGAGAGAACATGAACACAAAAAAAAAAATTCTTGAATACTGATAAGTTGATACTGTAATTATTCATCTATACAGGTTATTTACATTTAACCCCAACTCTGCTAGGGTGAGATTGACATATGCAGAATGGGTGTCATCTCTGGGAGGATCAAACTCTGTAGCATTGGCTAACTCATGCTGTATTTGAGGCAAATCTGAATTGGATGTTACAAATGATACTTGAGGATTTCTCAATACCTGTCGTGTACGTAGGGAATAACGACATTCAGGTTGATCGTCTGACTGAGTATCAGAGGAAGAGAGTACAGGATCAGGAGGATTGTCAGAGTCTGTCACATTAGTCTGGGTTGGAACATCATTATCATCACATACTAACTTCATATGATCTAAATGCGATTCTTTATACTGACCAGTACTAATCTCTCTAACCTTATACTTATTACCAGTGATATGTTCAACTACTCGATAAGGACCAACAAACTTTTGATCAAGCTTTGGCATTGCAGACGTTTTGTTAAAGTTAATCAGCATAACTCTCGAACCTACTTTGATTTTGGATGGCTTTGCTCGAGTGTTTGCGACTCTTGTAAATTCTGCTGTTGATTTATGAAGTGTTTCACGGATTCTTCTAAAAACACTTTGAGCTAAGCTGGTACGAGTTGCTATGAAATCATCAGGGTTGTAATTTGGTTTCGGATTAGAATATAACAACTCATAAGGCAAACGTTTATCTACACCGTACAATGCATAATGTGGAGTGTCACCTATAGAAACATTGTAAGCAGAATTTATAGCACACTGCACATCAGGTATAACTTCATCCCAAGTTTCACTGTTGGGATTGATAGTGGCTCTCAAGACATCAAGTACTTTCTTATTAGTTCGTTCCGCTAACCCATTGCTGGCAGGATGATGAGGAACAATGGTGGATTTAGAGATCTTGTACAAGGTGCACAAATTTTCAAGAATCTCATTACAGAATTCACCTCCATTATCTGTTACTAGGGACTTAGAGGTGGTATGCCTGCAGATAATGCGTTCTTTAAACGCTTTAGCTACTGTCCCGGCAGTCTTATCTGCAATAGGAACTAACTCACAATATCTGGTGAAATGGTCTACCATAACACCCAGATGTTTGTTGCCTTGGAGGGAACATTGGAAATTAGTTAACAAATCTAGCACAACTCTTTCCCACGGTTCGCTAGTAGTTGGATATACTTGGATTGGATTAGGACCATTAGCATTACCTTTATGTTGCATGCAGACACTACATTTCTTAACATACTCAGAAATATCAGTTGCCATACGAGGCCAAAAGTATTTCAATCTGGCTTGTTTTACTGAACGATCCATACCAGGGTGTGCAACACCTGGTACATCGTGAACTAGCTGTAAGGCTACATTCACTAGTGACTGTGGAATTACTAACTGGTATACTCTTCTGCTAGGAGTACCCAACTCGGCTGTTCGATACAGTAATTCTTGGTTCATGACAGAGTCACTGATGGGTGCTGGTGGCTTCACAGTCAGAATAAGATCTTCCTGGAGCAGGAATCGAATCACACCAGACCACATGGGATCTGTTCGTTGAGCATTCTTTACATCTTCAGCACTAAATGGAGGGTCTGCAGTTACTATACTAACATGTCGCGATAAGGCATCTGCGACTACATTTGACTTGCCAGGTAAATGCTCAAAGGTGGGATTGAACTCTTGGATAGTCAAGGTCCATCTAGCTAACCTTCCAGTAGGTTGTTTGTTCTGGAATAAAGGTATCAGTGGAGCATGGTCTGTCAAGACATGAACAGAGTACTGATAAATAATGTCTCGGAAGTGCTTTAAAGACCATACTATTGCTAAAGCTTCTTGCTCAGTTACTGTATAATTACGTTCAGCCTTCGTAAGGACTCGGCTAGCAAATGCAACTGCGTTGTACTTGCCATCGGTCTTCTGAGCTAGTACGGCACCTATGCCAATTGAACTAGCATCAGTTGTCAGATAGAAGGGCTTAGAAAAATCTGGAAATTTCAAAATTGGAGCAGATGTTAGCTTTTCTTTTAGAGTTTGGAATGCTCTTTCTTGACGGAAGGTCCAAACAAAAGGAGCATCTTTCTTAACCCTTTGAGGGTCGACAGGCCCTCTCCGAAACTCGTTCTCAGGGTCGGCCAAATTTAAAAAAAAAAAAAAATTATTTTCTCTTATGAAAAGATAGAGAATCTTTTTCCGATCATAACGACACCAAAAGTTTGAAATTTGATAGTAAACTTACGGAATTATGCTCTCGCAAAGTTAGCGGTCTCGGCGATGTTTACGGATCGGCGATTTTGCCCACTTTGCGCCCCATTTTCGGCCAATTTCACTGTACTAGTCGACAAAAAACATGAATATTTCGCTAGAACTCCATTTTTTCTATCGAATGGGTGCAAGAAACCACCCATTTATAAATTCAACTATCCAGTACAGTGGTCAGAATTTAGCAATTTTGCCAATTTCACACAAATTTCAAAAGATGCCAATTTCCGAATAGGGTCCAGAATAAACAAGAAAGACATTCCTGGCACTAAAATGACATTTCCTCTAGTCATTAGTCACGTCTCAAGGCCCCTCTTATATTCTTTTGCTTTCCACTTTGAATTTTTATTCTCACAAAAAATATAAGATTTACTGTTATGCAGACTACTGCATTAGTGTAAAAAATGGTATAAATATTATTGGTGCACTTGTGAAAGAATATTAGACTCACCAGTTGACGTGTATTGCACGCTTGGCACGATTTGTTTACTTTTGAAGTTTGGTAAAAATCGAACATTTCTGCTACTTTGAGCTCAATTTCAAGGCACCTTTCATTGTAAAACCAGTCAAAATCATCTCAATTTCAGTAATATGTCTTCCATTCTATAAAATGAGACCAAGAAAACTAGAATACAACAATAAATACTATACGAAAATACACTGCAAAGTCGCTGATTTATTAAAAAAAAATGCACCGTGTGCTGCAGGATTTTTTTTAGACTGTGCACACTGACCACATAGACCCATTCTTTCATATGAAGGCCTACCAGCTTTCTCCCACTAGATTTGAGGTCGCTAGAATTTATGAGTACTAGTACGTCAAAAACCCCTACGCGTAAGACGTACTAGTACGACGAAAACCCTCAAAGGGTTAAGCAACTCAGTTAGAGGAGCAGCTATGGAAGAAAAATTGGCAATGAAAGATCTATAAAAACCTGCTAAGCCCACAAAGGATCTTACGGCATCAGCAGTTTTGGGTGTTGGAAAATTTAGTACTGCAGTTACTTTACTTTGGTCAGTTGTAACCCCTCTAGGAGTGACTACGTGACCAAGAAACTTAATTTCTGATCTGAAAAATTGACATTTAGACAGTTTGATCTTTAAATTGGCTTCTTCAAGCTTACCAAGTACTACATCAAGTCTTTTCAAGTGTGTATCCACGTCTTTAGACATGACGATTACGTCATCTAAGTACACCATAAGTGCATTACCTATGAGACCTCTAAAGATATTAGTCATGAGCCTTGAGAACGTGATAGGGGAAGATCGTAATCCAAACGCCATACGGAGGAAGTGATAATGACCTGTAGGAGTGGAGAATGCAGTTAGCTCTTGGCTGTCTTCGTGAAGAGGGACTTGCCAAAACCCTTGTAACAAATCCAGGGTTGAAAAGACTGTTATCTCCGATGTTACGTAAAAGATCACCCAGTACAGGAAGTGGGAAGCGATCTGGAATGGTTTTCGCATTTAACTTCCTAAAGTCAATTACTGGGCGCCATGTACCATCCTTCTTAGGTACTAGTATCAAGGGTGCATTCCAAGGGGAATTGCTAGGTGCAATAACTCCATCATCAAGCATTTGATTGATCAATTCTTCTGCGACAGCAACTTGTGAATGAGGCATTCTGTACGCAGGTATGTAGATAGGTCTAGTACCATGGTTGTGGCCCGGTGGCCTGGTGGCTAAAGCTCCCGCTTCACACATGGAGGGCCCGGGTTCGATTCCCGGCGGGTGGAAACATTTCGACACGTTTCCTTACACCTGTTGTCCTGTTCACCTAGCAGCAAATAGGTACCTGGGTGTTAGTCGACTGGTGTGGGTCGCATCCTGGGGGACAAGATTAAGGACCCCAATGGAAATAAGTTAGACAGTCCTCGATGACGCACTGACTTTCTTGGGTTATCCTGGGTGGCTAACCCTCCGGGGTTAAAAATCCGAACGGAATCTTATCTTATCTTATCTTAAGTGGAATACGATGGGACAATAAGTTCGTTATACCCATCTTCTCACCTGGTAAGGCAATGGCTGTACGACGTTTGTTCAACAGAGTCAACAAACGCTTGACTTCATCTGGGAAGTCAGTGGGAGCTAAGTCTTTCTCCTCAACTGGTGGAACAGATTGATCCAGTGAAGTGGATGAGGTCTCCCCGGCAGAAATAGCACCGACCCACTGGTCAGGTGACAACTCATCCTCTACCTGAACAGGGTAAGGATAGTGAACAAGGTCAACAAGATTGGTATTTGCTCTGAGGCGAACACTGTGACCAGAAGTGTTGGCCAGGAAGAAATGGATCTTACTATCTCTTACAACATGTAAGGATGGTTCAACAAATAGACCTTTTACTTTGCAGGAATCATTGTCAACTAGGACGTTATCACCATCTGGAACACTAGGAACAACTACAGACACTCTAGTGAGAGCACTAGCCGCAACAGAGACGTCTTTCTGCAGACGGCATGTGACATCAACAAGAGATGGCATTACTAGTTTCAAGTAATCGTTTTCTGACAAGGCATCCCCTGTGGAGAAACTACTACTCGAACTAGCAGTCATTGCGGGGATAGGTTGTGCACTCAAGGCAATCTGAGTGTCCTCGGACACTTGAGGCATCGGACTATCCTGCAAGTCTGAAGGTATAGGTGGAACACTGATGGGAGTGACAGAATTACCAGTGCCTGACCGCTTGGGTACGCTACTGGAGAATGCATTAGCTTGTAAGGACTTAATCCGTACATCATACTCTGCAGCAGTATAACAGATTTCTGATCCAAACTGGTAACCCCAGAATGGAACGATCAAGTCGTCAATTTGGGCATGCCATCGATAAGGGTCGAGCACAATGCGTAAGTCTCGCATGGAAGCAAATCCCAGTAGAAGGTCACCAGGGAAAGTAATCTGGTCGACAACAAGGAAGGAAGCAGTGAAGTCTCTACCTTGGATAGAAAAGGTTAGGGAAGTCCGACCTCGGACACGCAGGTGAGAACCAGCTACTCCACTAAGGGAGGACACATGAGTCGGTTCTACGAGAAGGACATGTCGTAACTGCTTATCCTTAAACAAACTAGACCTAATAATACTGACTTGCGCACCAGAGTCCATGAACAAATGAACGGGCGCATTATAAACAGATGCTTGCACTATAGGGTCTATGGTTGCATTGGAAGTTATGTGCAAACAAAAAGGTGGATTGTCATCAGAAAAGACTTGTTCCACTTTATCCCCAAAATCATCTATGTCAGAGACATGTGAAGCAACATCATCAGCAGGATTGACATTCTCGAGACTGCTTAAGGCTTCAAAGGAATTGTGAACGGGGATGGTGTACTCATTATCACCTACTGTCACCATGGGACGGTTTGACTGGGGCGCTCGAATTCCCCCGAATTGGAAGAATGAGCCTGGTTCTGGTTAGCTTGAGAATTGGAAGAATAAGCCTGGTTCTGGTTATTTTGAGAACCACGATATCTGTTTCCTCTACGGGTTCTGCGGTTGGAACGGCCACGGAAAGACCTAGAGTACTGAAGGTTATAGAGAGCATTGCACTCAGATGTGTCATGTCCATGTATTCTATGATAAGTACAGTAGGGAAGATCTGGGTACTCATCATCAGTACGACGTCTCTTAGGGTAACTATCAGGACAATTAATTGCAATATGGCCACGGAAACCACAGTTGTAACAATTCCGCCGACTATGGTTACTGAATGTACTATGAATACTACGAGGTGTATAACGACTCTGTACACTGGTTCTTGGTGATCTCTTAGATGGTTGACGACCACGATTTGTCTCTGTGGCGCAAACAAGAGGTGGTGCAGACTGAGGCATATGTGTGACATTACTTTTGATACATGGGAAAGTACCCTGGGGGCACAAGGAACGTACATGATTTAAGGCTGTAAGTGGTTCCATCGTCACAGTTGGAGGATGAGCCTCATAAGCACACACGGAAGCAGGCAGCATTAGTTCTTTGATTGCTTCAAAAGCTGCTATTTTAGCAAGCGATTCTGTAAATGGTTTAGCCCCTTCAGGGAGGAAAGCTGATGACTGGACAGCATTGATAAATGATGATAAAAGTTTGTCTAATCTAACAGCAAATGCACTCAACGATTCATTACTCATGGGTGTAGCATTCACTAGTTCCCTAAGAACGACATATGGATCAGCTGTTTTTACTGGGACAAGGAAAGAACGAATCAGTTCCTCATATTGTGACCACTTAGTAAGATTCCTGAAGTCTCGCATATCAAGGAGATCAACAACGTGAACAGCAGCAGGGGATCGATGAAGAGCTTCTTTAGTAAGTCTGATAAGACTTTCCTCTGAAGGAGGACCTTCAACTAGAGCACTAGCACGAGAACGAATGGCCGCAAACCATGCTTCAAGACTATGTACATGGCCATTGAATAAGGGTAACGCATCAAGGGAATCACGAGTATAACTATAGTATCTCGGTGTCTGGGTCGGTCTGTCAGTCGCTAAGGAACTGTGAGGACTGATGACAGGGGCAACAGTAGCCTGAGAGGTCTGAGTATCGACATTCACTAAAGTATCACTTGACGGTATGTGAGACATAATGGCAAAGTAGCACGAGAACAAATAAGGCAAAAATAATGAACAATAAAAATTATACAAAATGCTAGAATTGAAATAAAAGAGATGCAACTAATTCTGCAGAAGTAATAAAAAAAATGTCTAAGATACACTGCAAGAGGAAGGACTATTGGCCAAGATAAAAAAAATTTACATTGAAATATACAAGTAAAAATATTACTGGAGGCTGAATTAAATGCAAAATGAGCTGTCTTTACTCTTGCTAATAAAGAAATTAATTAATAAAATTTTAAATCAATGTAAAAAGTAGAAAATAAAATTACTAAATTGTTAACTGGGAAATTTAAGTATTTTCTAAGAATACATAAACAAAATTAAAATATAATTCATAAAAATATCAATAAAAGAAAATAATTCACTGCAGAACAAGTGCAACAAAATAATTCACTGCAGAACAAGTGCAACAAAATAATTCACTGCAGAACAAATGCAACAAAATAATTCACTGCAGAACAAGTGCAACAAAATAATTCACTGCAGAACAAGTGCAACAAAATAAGGTGTAGAAAAAATCACTGCAGTAATAAAGTGTCACTGGGAAAACTCAGGTTAAATAATGAAATAAAAATATGAAGAAAAAAACTGATTGAACACTTTAACTCTTAATTGTAAATTAGACAAAACAATTTACTCAAACAGAGTAAAGTAAACACTTTACGTTAAAAGTAATTGAAATTACATCAAGAGTGAATTTGTTCAAAGAAATATAAAAATATGAATAAAAATAAAACAAAGGAACAAAACGGGTAGTGTAACACTTACAGTGGCGGGGCACACAACAATCACGTATTAATTTTTTTTTTTTTTTAGTATATTCTTACAACAAAATCTTGCTGTGACTGATACGACAAAAATTTGCTGGCAAAAATAATGGTACACAGTCTGCGAAAAAATTAGATGAATGAGACACTGCTGGCATACGAAAAAAGACACACATAGAAATAAATGGATAATTTGGTATACTGGGGTGGATATCACTGCGTGAATTACAATGACAATTACTGGAGAATACAACGCTGAAAGAATACAATAAAAAAAATGAATCACTTCACACAGAGTGACTGACTGGTACGCTACACAATAATACTTACTACAGACAGGAGTAGCATAAAAAAAAAACACAGATAAAAAAAAATATAAGATAAGCGATAATACTGAAAAATATTGCAAAAATAACGAGTCAAAGAAACACTGAGTCTACACTGAAAACACAAGGTTTAGAGTACACAAGAAATTTACTATAAATGTCTCACACACGCAAATGTCTTTAAATGCAAGAAAAATGTCTCTAACTATCACTGAAGTCTGTAGTAGTCGGGTGATTACTGGTGATGAGGAAGGTTGTCCTGCACGGTGATGACGCCGACACTCACACTGTCGTCGTGAAGAAATGCGCTTTCTCGGTGGACTCGCATAATTGGCTTTATCGTTGGCGCTCAGCTACAATCTCTTGACCAATTATGTGAGCCAAAACAGTATTAGGACCCAGTACAAGGGTGCAAACAACCACAGGTAGATGGGTGGGTGGCTGGTGGTGGGTGGTTGGTGGTGGGTTGGTGGAGGGAGAGTGTATAGCGGTGGGTGAGATGACTCTCGCTGGCGCACTGGCGTGCACTCCACTCTACCCATGAAGGTGGCTTGATAAGCCACTCTATGCCACAGGAATGGTGAAAACCACTCTTAGCATCCAACAGGGAGCACAAAGCGATATAGACAATACTTCAGAGGAACTTGGCTTACTTCTTACTGCGTGGCTTACTTCTCTCTCTCAGCTGGGTTAGAAGCTGGGTTGCCTGACTGGCTTAACCCACGAGAATGGCTGACTGGAAGACGTGTAACGATGCACAAAGCACGGAGGAGCAGGTGGATGACAGGAGACAGGCTGGATATAGGCTGACTGGCATTCACTTCCACAGTCTGGCTTACTGACTGGCTTAATTGCAAAATCCGGGTCAACCCCTCGGAGATTGAAGCAATTAGCACACGAACTAAGCCAGGAAGCTTGAAAAAAACAGCTGCAACAGGCTTGCAGGCTGGAGGTGGTGAGTGAGGGTAAGCGGCTGACTGGAGG
>NC_091311.1:6545941-6600941 GCF_038502225.1 Cherax quadricarinatus | reverse complement strand
CATGAGGAACTTCCTTCAAGACATTCAGTGGGAGAGGGAACTGACAGGAAAACCAGTACAAGAAATGATGGACTATGTAGCAACAAAATGCAAGGAGGCAGAAGAGAGGTTTGTTCCCAAGGGAAACAGAAATAATGGGAAGAACAGAACGAGTCCTTGGTTCACCCAAAGGTGTAGGGAGGCAAAAACTAGGTGTACTAGAGAATGGAAAAGGTACAGAAGACAGAGAACTCAGGAAAATAAAGAAATCAGCCGAAGAGCCAGAAACGAATATGCACAGATGAGAAGGGAGGCTCAGAGACAATATGAAAATGACATAGCATCAAAAGTAAAGACTGAGCCGAAGCTGTTGTACAGCCACATCAGGAGGAAAACAAGAGTCAAGGACCAGGTAATCAGACTGAGGAAGGGTGATGGGGAATTCACAAGAAACGACCGGGAGGTATGTCAGGAGCTCAACACAAGATTTAAAGAAGTATTTACAGTGGAAACCAGTAGGACTCCAGGAAATCAGAGCAGGGGGGTGCACCAGCAAGTGCTGGATGAGGTACTTTTAACCAAGGAGGAGGTGAAGAAGCTGCTATGCGAACTTGACACCTCAAAGGCGGTGGGACCAGACAACATCTCTCCGTGGGTCCTTAAAGAGGGAGCAGAGATATTGTGTGTACCGTTAACAAAGATCTTCAACACATCATTTGAAACTGGGCAACTCCCTGAGGTATGGAAGATGGCAAATGTAGTCCCAATTTTTAAAAAGGGAGACAGGCATGAGGCACTAAACTACAGACCTGTATCACTAACATGTATAGTATGCAAGGTCATGGAGAAGATCATCAGGAGGAGAGTGTGGGGCACCTGGAAAGAAACAAGTGTATAATTGACAACCAGCATGGTTTCAGGGAGGGAAAATCCTGTGTCACAAACCTACTAGAGTTTTATGACAAGGTGACAGAAGTAAGACAAGAGAGAGAGGGGTGGATCGACTGCATATTTTTGGACTGCAAGAAGGCCTTCGACACAGTTCCTCACAAGAGGTTACTGCAAAACCTAGAGGATCAGGCACACATAACAGGAAAAGCACTGCAATGGATCAGAGAATACCTGACAGGGAGGCAACAACGAGTCATGGTACGTGACGAGGTGTCAGAGTGGGCGCCTGTGACAAGCGGGTTTCCACAGGGGTCAGTTCTAGGACCTGTGCTGTTCTTGGTATATGTGAATGACATAACGGAAGGGATAGACTCAGAAGTGTCCTTGTTTGCAGATGATGCGAAGTTAATGAGAAGAATCAAATCGGATGAGGATCAGGCAGGACTACAAAGAGACCTGGACAGGCTACAAGCCTGGTCCAGCAACTGGCTCCTTGAGTTTAACCCTGCCAAATGCAAAGTCATGAAGATTGGGGAAGGGCAAAGAAGACCGCAGACATAATATAGTTTAGACGGCCAAAGTCTGCAAACCTCACTCAAGGAAAAAGATCTGGGGGTGAGTATAACACCGAGCATGTCTCCGGAAGCACACATCAATCAGATAACTGCTGCAGCATATGGGCGCCTGGAAAACCTGAGAACAGCATTCCGATACCTTAGTAAGGATTCGTTCAAGACTCTGTATACCATTTACGTCAGGCCCATACTGGAGTATGCAGCACCAGTTTGGAATCCACACCTAGTCAAGCACGTCAAGAAATTAGAGAAAGTGCATTGGTTTGCAACAAGACTAGTCCCAGAGCTACGGGGATTGTCCTTCGAAGAAAGGTTGAGGGAAATCGGCCTGACGACACTGGAGGCAAGGAAGGTCAGGGGAGACATGATAACGACATATAAAATACTGTGCGGAATAGACGAGGTGGACAAAGACGGGATGTTCCAGAGATGGGACACAGACACAAGAGATCACAATTGGAAGTTGAAGACTCAGATGAATCAAAGGGATGTTAGGAAGTATTTCTTCAGTCACAGAGTAGTCGAGCCGTGGAATAGCCTAGAAAGTGAAGTAGTGGAGGCGGGAACCATACATAGTTTTAAGGCGAGGTATGATAAAGCTCATGGAGCAGGGAGAGAGAGGACCTAGTAGCAATCAGTGAAGAGGCGGGGCCAGGAGCTATGAATCGACCCCTGCAACCACAAATAGGTGAGTACAAATAGGTGAGTACACACACACACACATACACACACACACACACACACACACACACACACACACACACACACACACACGCACACACACACACACATTGCATTTGGCAAGGTTGAATTCGAGAAGCCAGTTACTGGACCACATGTCCAACCTGTCCAGGTCTCTTTGCAGTCCTGCCTCATCCTCATCCGATTTAATTCTTCTCATCAACTTCACATCATCTGCGAATAGGGACACTTCAGAGTCTATTCCTTCCATCATGTCGTTCACATATATAAAAAATACCCTGTTATATGCGCCTGGAGGATCAGGCTCATATAACAGGGAGGGCACTGCAATGGATCAGGGAATACCTGACAGGAAGGCAACAACGAGTCATAGTACGTGACGAGGTATCACAGTGGGCGCCTGTGACGAGCGGGGTCCCACAGGGGTTAGTTCTAGGACCAGTGCTATTTTTGATATATGCGAACGACATGATGGAAGGAATAGACTCTGAAGTGTCCCTGTTCGCAGATTATGTGAAGTTGATGAGAAGAATTAAATCGGATGAGGATGAGGCAGGACTGCAAAGAGACCTGGACAGGCTGGACATGTGGTCCAGTAACTGGCTTCTCGAATTCAATCCAGCCAAATGCAAAGTCATGAAGATTGGGGAGGGGCAAAGAAGACCGCAGACAGAGTATAGGCTAGGTTGACAAAGACTACAGACCTCACTCAGGGTTAGAAAGACCTTGGGGTGACCATATCACCGAGCACGTCACCGGAGGCACACATCAACCAAATAACTGCTGCAGCTTACGGGCGCCTGGCAAACCTGAGAATAGCGTTCCGATACCTTAATAAGGAATCGTTCAAGACACTGTACACTGTGTATGTTAGGCCCATACTGGAGTATGCAGCACCAGTCTGGAACCCACACCTGGTCAAGCACGTCAAGAAGTTAGAGAAAGTACAAATGTTTGCAACAAGGCTAGTCCCAGAGCTCAGGGGAATGTCGTACGAGGAAAGGTTGAGGGAAACTGGACTGACGACACTGGAGGACAGAAGGGTCAGGGGAGACATGATAACGACATACAAAATACTGCGGGGAATAGACAAGGTGGACAGAGATAGGATGTTCCAGAGAGGGGACACAGAAATAGGGGTCACAACTGGAAGCTGAAGACTCAGACGAGTCACAGAGACGTTAGGAAGTATTTCTTCAGTCATAGAGTCGTCAGCAAGTGGAATAGCCTAGCAAGTGAAGTAGTGGAGGCAGGAACCATACATAGTTTTAAGAAGAGGTATGACAAAGCTCAGGAAGCAGAGAAGAATAGGACCTAGTAACGATCAGTGAAGAGGCGGGGCCAGGAGCTGAGTCTCGACCTCTGCAACCACAATTAGGTGAGTAGAGAACGATAGCAGAACGACACACAGAACGGCAGAACGGAACGACAACAGCTGATGGAGAGGACACAGAAGCGATAGGGACTAGTAAGAGATACAAGGAAAGAGTCAGCAGAGGACATCCAGAGCAGTACAGAACAACAAGCACAAGCACACACAGAATTATCCCCAGAACCACACAACCAAACACGCTGTCGCGACAGAACCCACAATCCACACTTACAGCTCCCACCCCACACTATGCTATAGAATCCCACAGCACACTACCAGGTCCCCCACCCTCACAGACCCCCAGAACACAGTGTTGGAGAGGAAACTGAAGGTATAGTTCACCAGCGCTGATGGAATAACGAATAATTGGGAAGTGTGGCACGAAAGAGTTAAAGAGGCATCACAGGACATCATAGCTCTCACAGAAACCAAACTTTCAGGAATGATAACAGATGCCATCATTCCAACGGGATATCAGATCCTGAGGAAAGACAGAGGGAACAGAGGGGATGGAGGAGTGACACTGCTCATCAAAAAACCAATGGGATTTTGATGAGCTGGAGAGAGGAGACAGAGGAGAAGCAAGAGACCACATAATAGGAACACTTCAGTCTGGAGGTCCCAAGGTGATAATTGCAGTTTACCTGGAGTTTACCTGGAGAGAGTTCCGGGGGTCAACGCCCCCGCGGCCCGGTCTGTGACCAGGCCTCCTGGTGGATCAGAGCCTGATCAACCAGGCTGTTGCTGCTGGCTGCACGCAAACCAATGTACGAGCCACAGCCCGGCTGATCAGGAACTGACTTTAGGTGCTTGTCCAGTGCCAGCTTGAAGACTGCCAGGGGTCTGTTGGTAATCCCCCTTATGTGTGCTGGGAGGCAGTTGAACAGTCTCGGGCCCCTGACACTTATTGTATGGTCTCTTAACGTGCTAGTGACACCCCTGCTTTTCATTGGGGGGATGGTGCATCGTCTGCCAAGTCTTTTGCTTTCGTAGTGAGTGATTTTCGTGTGCAAGTTCGGTACTAGTCCCTCTAGGATTTTCCAGGTGTATATAATCATGTATCTCTCCCTCCTGCGTTCCAGGGAATACGGGTTTAGGAACCTCAAGCGCTCCCAGTAATTGAGGTGTTTTATCTCCGTTATGCGCGCCGTGAAAGTTCTCTGTACATTTTCTAGGTCGGCAATTTCACCTGCCTTGAAAGGTGCTGTTAGTGTGCAGCAATATTCCAGCCTAGATAGAACAAGTGACCTGAAGAGTGTCATCATGGGCTTGGCCTCCCTATTTTTGAAGGTTCTCATTATCCATCCTGTCATTTTTCTAGCAGATGCGATTGATACAATGTTATGGTCCTTGAAGGTGAGATCCTCCGACATGATCACTCCCAGGTCTTTGACGTTGGTGTTTCGCTCTATTTTGTGGCCAGAATTTGTTGTATAACCCACCACAGAACAGCAGGAGGCCAAAAAAAAAGAGTGTGATGGGAGTAAATGAGTCATTCTGACTGAAGTAGCCAGAAGGGCTCATGCGAGAAAGGCAAAGCTGCTTAATGTGAGTGACTTTAATCACAAGGAAATCGACTGGGAGAACCTGGAGCCACATGGGGGACCAGAAATGTGGAGAGCTAAGATGATGGAGGTGGTATTGGAAAATCTCATGTACCAACATGTAAAGGGACACATCCAGAGAGGAGAGGATGAACCAACAAGACTGGACCTAGTATTTACCTAGAGTAGTACGGATATTATTTATTTATTTATTTATTTATTTATTAATTTGAACATGATACAGAGAAGTACAAGGAATACAATTTTTAAAGTGCAGCATGCCAAAGCCACTTGTATGCAGAGCATTATGCGCAGGCTTAAAATTAACTTAAGATTAACTTAGCAATGATATATTCAGTGGTACAAAAATTATTGTAAAACAGATAACAATTTAGTACAAATGAGTATTACAAAGACAGGTCATATGGTAATTTACTGTGTTGTTGTGTAATCAGTAGAATGGAGTATTATGTTAGGTAATGAAGTTAAATAGTAACAAAGTTTGATTGGGTCACATGTTGACATTTATGAGATACAATAATGAGATACATATATGAGATACAATTTATGAGATACAATTATTCAGTATTTATTTAGTTGTGGGTGTGTAAGTGATTTTTGAGAAGAGACTTGAATTTATAAACAGACAGTGTTTCTTTTATATTCACAGGTAATGAATTCCAGATTTTAGGGCCTTTTATGTGCATTGAGTTTTTGCATAGTGTGAGATGGACACGAGGAACATCAAAGAGAAATCTGTGCCTTGTGTTATGGTCATGTGTTCTGTTGAGGTTGGTAAGGAGATGTTTGAGGGGAGGGTTTATGTCAGAGTTAAGTGTTCTATGTACGTAGTAGGTGCAGTAATAAGTATGGATGTTTTGTACTGTGAGTAGGTTTAGAGTTTTGAATATTGGTGGAGTGTGCTGCCTGTAGTGGGAATTTGTTATCATTCTGACTGCAGCCTTTTGTTGGGTGATTAGTGGTTTGAGATGGTTAATTGTTGTTGAGCCCCATGCACAAATTCCATAGGTGAGATAGGGGTAAATAAGTGAGTGATATAGGGCCAGGAGGGCTGACTGTGGAACATAGTACCTTATCTTCGATAGTATGCCTACGTGCCTACGGGCTTGGAAATTTTTATGGAAATTCTTTGTATATGTGTTTGAAATTTGAGTCTATTATCAAGGTGGATTCCTAGAAATTTTCCCTCTGTGAGTTTTGTGATAGGTGATCCATTTATCATTATGTTAAGAGACACATCTGCAGCTCTGTTACCAAACTGAATGTAGTAGGCTTTGTCAATGTTTAGAGTAAGTTTGTTGGTCCTCATCCAGGTTGATATTTTCTGTAATTCGGTATTTACAGTATTGGCTAGCATGACTGGGCTCGGGTGAGAGTAGACGTATGTACTGTCATCTGCAAATAGTGTGGGTTTGAGTAGTTGCGATGCATTTGGTAGGTCATTTATGTATATGAGAAAGAGAAGAGGGCCTAGGACACTTCCCTGTGGGACACCAACTGTAATTGGCTGTGCGGAAGAGTTTGCCCCATTTGTGTACACATATTGGCTTCTGTTGCTGAGGTATGACTTGAGGTAGTTGAGGGAGTGCCCTCTTATACTATAGTGCGACAATTTTATGTGGAGCAAGTCATGGTCAACTGTATCAAAAGCTTTACGTAAGTCAATGAAGATCCCCAGTGGGACTTATTTTTTTTCTATTGCTGTATAAATATGTTCTAGCATGTGGATAATAGCATCATTAGTATTTTTATTAGGCCTGAACCCAAATTGACAGGGGTTAAGTATGTTGTGGGAGATGAGGTAGGAACAGATACGCTTATGGATTAATTTTTCAAAGATTTTAGAGAGAGGGTGTAAGTTGGATATTGGCCTATAGTTATTCAAGTCTGTGTGGTCTCCTCCTTTATGGATCGTGGTGACCCTTGCTATTTTGAGAACTGTAGGAAAGGTAGAGGATTCAATAGATTTGTTAAAGAGTGTTGCAATGATTGGTGATAGTACCTGTGACACTTTTTTGTATATAATGGGTGGTAAGGTATTTAAATCTCATGTCTTGTTTTTTAGTTTGCTGATAATAAGGGAGTCTTCAGTTGGGTTAGTCGGAGCTAGGAACAGTGTGTTCGGGTAGTTGCCAGTGAGGTAGTCATTGGGTGGGGTGTCTGAGCTTGGAATTTTATTGGCAAGGTTTTTTCCTATAGTGGAGAAGAAATCATTGAGTCTGTTTGCTGTTTCAGTAGGTGGGAATTGGGATTCATCTGGTTTTGTTAATTCAATTTCGCTATTTCGTGTTATCTTTTTTGCTCCTAGTATTTCTGATAGGGTTTTCCAGGTCTTTTTATGCCACATCGTAAGTTGGATAATCTGTTCTCATAATACATCTTTTTTAGCCCTTCTTATCAGGCTGGTTAGGATTGACGAGTAACGTTTTGTTTGGTCTCTGGTTATGTGGCCCATTCTGTACTGTTTTTCGTATAGGTGCTTTGTATTTATGGATTTGAGGATACTGGGTGTTAGCCAGGGACTGGTCAGTCTCTTAGCTGTCATCTGTTTAGTTTTTTTTAGGGCAGTGCTTGTTATAGAGGCATTGGGTCTTTTTTTAGAAAATTATTAATACATTCGTCAATATCTGTATAGATTTCTAGCTCAGTGTACCAGTCAATGTTTGTCACTGCTGCTGTGAAGTTATTAATGGCTGCCTCATTGTGAAGTCTGAAAGTGACTTTAGTAGTGTCTTGGGGTAATTTGCCAAGGTTTGTTATGAGGAAGGTAGGGTAATAATCTGTGGTATTATCTGTGATTATGCCTGATCTTAAGGGGGATATGGTGTTGGCCCAGATGTGGTCTAGTAGGGAAACACTAGTCTCTGTAACTCTTGTAGGTTTTGTTACTGTTGGTAGCAACATACAGTTACTCATAGTGTTTGTGAATTCAGTAACGTGTGGGTCTTGGTCTTGTAGGAGATTTATATTGAAGTCACCTAAGAGTAGTAAGTGATCTTTGTTCATGCGTGCATCAGTTATCATACTTCCTAGGTTGTCACTAAAACGGCTAATGTTTGACTGTGGTACTCTGTAGATGTTTATCACTGTGAGAGGTTTTTGTAGGTATTTGGATTTGAATTTAGCTATTATATATTTCCCATGTTCATCCCTTGTGCAAGTATTAGTGATACATTCTAGTTGGTCTGAGTAAAGACATAACATATGAAAGACCCCTCTGGGCCAGTGACCATGTGGTTCTGAGCTTCGAATACATAGTAGAGTTACAAGTGGAGAGGGAAGCAGAAAGGGCAGGACGAATGAAGCCAAACTACACGAGAGGGGACTACACAGGCATGAAGAATTTCCAGCACGGGGCTCAGTGGGACAGAGAACTGGCAGGGAAGTCAGCAAACGAGATGATGGAATATGTGACAACAATATGCAAGGAAGCTGAGGAGAGGGTTGTACCCAAGGGTAACATGAATAATGAGAAAGCCAGGATGAGCCCTTGGTTCACTCAAAGGTGTAGAAAGGCCAAAACCAAGTGTGCTAGAGAATAGAAGAAGTATAGAAGGCAAAGGACCCAGGAGAATAAGGAGAGCAGTCGTAGAGCCAGAAATGAAAATGCACAGGTAAGGAGGGAGGCCCAACAACAATACAAAAATGACACAGCAGTGAAAGCCATATCTGACCTGAAGCTGTTTTACAGTCACATCAGGAGGAAAACAACAGTCAAGGACCAGGTAATCAGGCTGAGGAAGGAAGGAGGAGAGATCACAAGAAACGACCGAGAAGTATGTGAGAAACTCAACATGAGATTCAAATAAGTGTTCACAGAGGAGACAGAAGGGACTCCAGAAAGACGGAGGGGTGGGGTACACCATCGAGTGTTGGACACAATATGTACAACCGAGGAAGAAGTGAAGAGGCTACTAAGCGAGCTAGATATTTCAAAGGCGGTGGAGCCGGATAACATCTCTCCATGGGTCCTGAGAGAGGGAGCAGAGGCGCTTTGTGTACCACTAACAACAATCTTCAAAACATCTATCGAAACAGGGAGACTGCCTGAGGTGTAGAAGACAGCAAATGTAGTCTTCTACACGATGCATTAAACTACAGATCAGTGTCACTGACGTGTATAGTATGCAAAGTCATGGAGAAGATTTCTGGGGAAGAGTGATGGAACACCCAGAAATGAATGAGCTTATCAACGACAACCAATTTGGTTTCAGAGAAAGGATATCCTGTGTCACAAACCTACTGACAGGGTGACAGCAGTAAGACAAGAAAGAGAGGGATGGGTAGACTGCTTTTTCTTGGACTCTAAAAAAGCGTTTGTCACAGTTCCACACAAGAGATTAGTGCAACAGCTGGAGGACCAGGCAGGGATAACAGGTAAGGTACTGCAATGGATCAGAGAATACCTGTCAGGAAGACAAAAGAAAGTCATGGTACATGTCGAGGTATCATAGTGGGCTCCTGTGACTAGCGGGGTTCCACAGAGGTCATTTATAGGATAGATGCTGTTTCTATTATTTGTGAAAGACATGACGGAAGGAATAGACTCAGAAGTGTCCCTGTTTTCAGATGATGTGAAGTTGATGAGAAGAATTCAGTCGGACGCGGACCAGGCAGAACTACAAAGGAATCTGGACAGGTTGCAGACCTGGTCCAGCAACTGGCTCCTGGAGTTCAACCCTACCAAGTGCAAAGTCATGAAGATTGGGGAAAGGCAAAGAAGACCGCAGACGGAGTACAATCTAGGGGGCCAGAGACTACAAATCTCACTCAAGGAAAAGAATCTTGGGGTTAGTATAACACTGGACACATCTCCTGAGGCGCACATCAACCAAATAACGGCTGCAGCATATGGGCGCCTAGCAAACCTAAGAACGGCATTCCGCCATCTTAATAAGGAATCGTTTAGGACCCTGTGCACCGTGTACGCTAGGCTTATATGGGTGTATGCAGCATCAGTTTGGAACCCACACCTAGCCAAGCACATAAGGAAATTAGAGAAAGTTCAAAGGTTTGCAACAAAACTAGTCCCGAAGCTAAGGGCATGTCCTACGAGGAGAGGTCAAGGGAAATCGACCTGACGACACTGGAGGATAGGAGAGATAGGGGGGGATATTATAACAACATATAAAATGCTGAGAGGAATTGACAAGGTGGACAGAGACAGGATGTTCTAGAGATGGGACACAGTAACAAGGGGACACAGTTGGAAGTTGAAGACTCAGATGAATCACAGGGATGTTAGGAAGTATTTCATCAGTCATAGAGTTGTCATGAAGTGGAATAGTCTGGAAAAGGATGTGGTGGAATCAGGATCAACACATAGCTTTAAGAAGAGGTATGATAAAGCTCATGGAGCAGGAAGAGTGACCTAGTAGGGACCAGTGAAGAGGTGAGGCCAGGAGCTGTGAATCGACCTCTGCAACCACAACTAGGTGAGGTCACGCATCGTGTTATAAAGCCTGGGAAGTTAACACTGGTGCTATTAGTGTGACATGAAAGCTGGGAAAGAGACATTTAAGTCTGCAACAATGGGTCTGGCTGCAGCATCCGTTTCCCTAACCGCTCGTACCTCAATAATGTCAACAATGACGCAACTCGGCATTATTCAAAATTGCTACTTCCTTATGCCCTTTGGTGGTGTTTCAAGGTTATTACGTCATTGCTTATACAGCACATGCGTAGATATTTCCATTATAAAAACATTATGTGAATGTAAATATTAGTTAATGTAAATTATATACAGCTAGAAATAAGTCAGTAGTAGAATGTACTGCTCGACAAAGGAAGGACCCGGGTTCGATCCTGGGTCGAGCCCAGACCAATGGGCTTCCCATTTTCACCTATAACTAAATAGGTACGTAGCAGTTAGTTGACTGTTGTGTCTCGTATGTTAGGAGAGAGAACCCAAATATCCAAGAGAGATCAGCCACAATGACTGACTGCCATGAACGACACCGGGTTATAAACTCTCACATTTATATTCTTAAGTTTTATTGTTTTTCTTCTTAACGTAGATCGTTCAGTTTGTAATAATTTTTCGAAAAGCCACCGTATGTGTGCGTGTGTGTGTGTGTGTGTGTGTGTGTGTGTGTGTGTGTGTGTGTGTGTGTGTGTGTGTGTGTGTGTGTGTGTGTGTGTGTGTGTGTGTGTGTGTGTGCGTATGTGTGTATGTACTCACCTAATTGTACTCACCTAATTGTGGTTGCAGGGGTCGAGACTCAGCTCCTGGCCTCGCCTCTTCACTCATCGCTACTGGGTCCTCTCTCTCTCTGCTTCCTGAGCTTTGTCATACCTCTTCTTAAAACTATGTATGGTTCCTGCCTCCACTACTTCACTTGCTAGGCTATTCCACTTGCTGACAACTCTATGACTGAAGAAATACTTCCTAACGTCCCTGTGACTCGTCTGATTCTTCAGCTTCCAGTTGTGACCCCTTGTCCCTGTGTCCTCTCTCCGGAACATCCTATCTCTGTCCACCTTGTCTATTCCCCGCAGTATCTTGTATATTGTTATCATGTCTCCCCTGACCCTTCTGTCCTCCAGTGTCGTCATTCCGATTTCCCTTAACCTTTCCTCGTACGACATTCCCTTGAGCTCTGGGACTAGCCTTGTTGCAAACCTTTGTACTTTCTCTAACTTCTTGACGTGCTTGGCCAGGTGTGGGTTCCAGACTGGTGCTGCATACTCCAGTATGGGCCTAACATACACAGTGTACAGTGTCTTGAACGATTCCTTATTAAGGTATCGGAACGCTATTCTCAGGTTTGCCAGGCGCCCGTATGCTGCAGCAGTTATTTGGTTGATGTGTGCCTCCGGTGATGTGCTCGGTGTTATGGTCACCCCAAGGTCTTTCTCCCTGAGTGAGAGAGAGAGAGAGAGAGAGAGAGAGAGAGAGAGAGAGAGAGAATGTATGTGTGTGTGGCCTTCCTTGGCTTGCCCATTCACATATTTTACCACCTATGTGACAGTATTTATTATAGTCTACCTCAGCAGTAAAGTGAATATTAACGAAGTCACCAGCCCTGGATCAGCCTACAACTGGCATTACCTATTCCTTACCAGTAACTACGCATATTGTATCCTGCTTCCTGCATACTGATACCTTAGTCCCTAACACCTGGTATGTGTTAGTACGCGCTGGTGTTGTGCTCCTTCACCCTCGGTGTGTCTTTAAGTGAGAGTGCTCCCACGATTTCGTTTGTAATCTGTCAATTTTGGCCGTCGGCTGTCTCCTGCCAAGGTAGGTAACTTAAAGAAGAAAACGCATTCACTAACATTCAATCAATCGCCGTCTTTCCGGAAGTAAGCTGGCACTCCGACTGCAGCATCCCCACCTGTCGTTCAGAGCGCAGCCACTGCCCCTTGCATCTCCAGGACTTATATCCGGCTAGCGAGTTGTTCCTGAAGCCTTTCATAAAAGTTACCCTGTTTATTCCATTAAAAACAACTTGTCTCAATTCACTCTTGTTGAACACGTTCACTCAAGCCTGCTGGATGCTCAAACCACAAAAACTCAAAGCCTCTTGTACCTCGTCCCTCCAACCACTCCTTCCACCCCATATTTATATATCCTCTTCATAAACCTATCATTGTCCAACCTCTCTACATACCCAAACCACCTCAACAACTCCTCAACTCACGGCATCATTCTCTTGATCATCCCACATTATCTTTCAATTTCTACACTCCCAGTTCTCTGCATGATATTCACACCAACATGACATCTCTGTCTCTACACTTATTGTCGCTGGAACATTAAAACTCCATGCCTCACACCCATGTTGGTACCACTACACTCTCATACATACCCTTTACTGCCTCTGTACACAAACTTCCACACACACTTCAACACACTACCTGCCTATTCCCCTTCATTTAATTTATAAAATAACGACCACACTACACCTACAACACCAGGAGAATAATATCTACTTAATAAGTTATACATAAAATAAATACTGTTACGCAAAGCTGCGCCATCAGTATCAAGGACATATTGGTGAGTCGGTACGTACGTTGCAACAGAGACACACACTGCAACCAGCAATGTGAGGGAGTCAGTTCACTATACAAAATACTCAGCGGTGTACACAGAGTTGACCTTGACTCAGTCTCAACCAAAGATGGAAGAACACTGAGTCAACGATATAATGAAATACTGAATAACACTATAAGTGGAACGAGTTACATAATTACACAGCAGAACCTAACTGCATACACTAGTCTCTGTTGTTGTTGTTGTTGTTGTTGTTGTTGTTGTTGTTGTTGTTGTTGTTGTTATTATTATTATTATTATTATTATTATTATTATTATTATCACTACCATAGTTAAAGTTAAAAACAAAGCACTAAATCACTATGGGTCAGACCCATCAAGCGATGTACAACAAATACTGGAGTTCACTTGTACGAACAAAACGGTGGTTTCCAGTCCCAGCCGCAGGTTACACCATCCCTCCCTCCCTCCCTCCCTCCAGCAGACTCCCTCCCTCCAGCAGACTCCCTCCCTCCAGCAGACTCCCTCCCTCCAGCAGACTCCCTCCCTCCAGTAGACTCCCTCCCTCCTATAGACTCCCTCCCTAAAGTAGACTCCCTCCCTCCCTCCAGTAGACTCCCTCCCTCCAGTAGACTCCCTCCCTCCAGTAGACTCCCTCCCTCCAGTAGACTCCCTCCCTCCCTCCAGTACACTCCCTCCCTCCAGTAGACTCCCTCCCTCCAGTAGACTTCCTCCCTCCTATAGACTCCCTCCCTCCAATAGACTCCATCCCTCCAGTACACTCCCTTCCAACCTCCAGTACACTCCCTCCCTCCAGTAGACTCCCTCCTTCCAGTAGACTCCCTCCATCCTATAGATTCCCTCCCTCCAGTAGACTCCCTCCCTCCTATAGACTCCCTCCCTCCAGTAGACTCCCTCCCTCCAGTGGACTCCCTCCCTCCAGTAGACTCCCTCCCTTCAGTAGAATCCCTCCCTCCCTCCAGTAGACTCCCTCCCTCCCTCCAGTAGACTCCCTCCGTCCAGTAGACTTCCTCCCTCCAGTAAACTCTCTCCCTGTAGTAGACTCCCTCCCTCCAGTAGACTCCCTCCCTCCAGTAGACTCTCTTTCTCCAGTAGACTCTCTTCCTCCAGTAGACTCCCTCCCTCCAGTAGACTCCCTCCCTCCAGTAGACTCCCTCCCTCCAGTAGACTCCCTCCCTCCAGTAAACTCCCTCCCTCCAGTAGACTCCCTCCCTCCAGTAGCCTCCCTCCCCCCAGTAGACTTACTCCCTCAAGTAGACTCCCTCCCTCCAGTAGACTCCCTCCAGTAGACTCCCTCCCTCCAGTAGACTCCCTCCCTCCAGTAAACTCCCTCCCTCCAGTAGACTCCCTCCCTCCAGTAAACTCCCTCCCCCCAGTAGACTCCCTCCCTCAAGTAGACTCCCTCCCTCCAGTAGACTCCCTAACTCCAGTAGACTCCCTCCCTCCAGTAAACTCCCTCCCTCCAGTAGACTCCCTCCCTCCAGTAGACTCCCTCCCTCCAGTACACTCCCTCACTTCAGTACATTCCCTCCCTCCAGTACACTTCATCCATCCAGTAGACTCCCTCCCTCAAGTAGACTCCCTCCCTCCAGTAGACTCCCTCCCTCAAGTAGACTCCCTCCCTCCAGTAAACTCTCTGCCTCCAGTAGACTCCCTCCCTCCAATAAACTCCCTCCCTCCAGTAGACTCCCTCCCTCCAGTAGACTCCCTCCCTCCAGTAGACTCCTTCCCTCCAGTAGACTCCCTCCCTCCAGTAGACTCCCTCCCTCCAGGAGACTCCCTCCATCCAGTAGACTCCCTCCCTCCCTCCAGCAGACTCCTTCCCTCCAGAAGACTCCCTCCCTCCAGTAGACTCCCTCCCTCCAGTAGACTCCCTCCCTCCAGTAGACTCCCTCCATCCAGTAGACTCCCTCCCTCCCTCCAGTAGACTCCCTCCCTTCAGTAGACTCCCTCCCTTCAGTAGAATCCCTCCCTCCAGTAGACTCCCTCCCTCCATTAGACTCCCTCCCTCCAGTAGAATCCTTCCCTCCAGTAGAAACCCTCCCTCCAGTAGACTCCCTCCCTCCAGTAGACTCCCTTTCTCCAGTAGACTCTCTCTCTCCAGTAGACTCCCTCCCTCCCTCCAGTAGACTCCCTTCCTCCAGTAGACTCCCTCCTTCAAGTAGACTCCCTGCCTCCTTCCAGTAGGCTCCTTCCCTCCCTCCAGTAGACTCCCTGCCTCCTTCCAGTAGGGTCCTTCCCTCCTTCAAGTAGACTCCCTCCCTCCAGTAGACTCTCTCCCTCCCTCCCTCCCTTCCTCCAGTAGACTCCCTCCCTCCAGTAGACTCCCTCCCTTCAGTAGAATCCCTCCCTCCAGTAGACTCCCTCCCTCCATTAGACTCCCTCCCTCCAGTAGAATCCCTCCCTCCAGTAGAATCCCTCCCTCCAGTAGACTCCCTCCCTCCAGTAGACTCCTTTCTCCAGTAGACTCCCTCTCTCCAGTAGACTCCCTCCCTCCCTCCAGTAGACTCCCTTCCTCCAGTAGAATCCCTCCCTCCAGTAGACTCCCTCCCTCCAGTAGACTCTCTCCCTCCCTCCAGTAGACTCCCTCCCTCCTTCCAGTAGGCTCCCTCCCTCCAGTAGACTTCCTCCCTCCAGTAGAATCCCTCCCTCCAGTAGACTCCCTCCCTCCTTCCAGTAGGCTCCCTCCCTCCAGTAGACTTCCTCCCTCCAGTAGAATCCCTCCCTCCAATAGACTCCCTCCCTCCAGTAGACTCCCTCCCTCCAGTAGAATCCCTCCCTCCAGTAGAATCCCTCCCTCCAGTAGAATACCTCCCTTCAGTAGAATACCTCCCTCCAGTAGACTCCCTTCCTCCAGTAGACTCCCTCCCTCCAGTATACTCCCTTCCTCCCTACAGTAGATTCCCTCCCTCCAGTAAGCTTCCTCCCTCCAGTAGACTCTCTCCCTCCCTCCAATTGACTCCCTCCCTCCAGTATACTCCCTCCCTCCAGTAGAATCCCTCCCTCCAGTAGACTCTCTCCCTGCAGTAAACTCCCTCCCTCCAGTAGACTCCCTCCCTCCAGTAGACTCCCTCCCTCCAGTAGACTCCCTCCCTCCAGTAGACTCCCTTTCTCCAGTAGACTCCCTTCCTCCAGTAGGCTTCCTCCCCCCAGTAGACTCTCACCCTCCAGTAGACTCCCTCCCTCCATTAGACTCCCTACCTCCAGTAGACTCTCTTTCTCCAGTAGACTCTCTTCCTCCAGTAGACTCCCTCCCTCCAGTAGACTCCCTCCCTCCAGTAGACTCCCTCCCACCAGTAAACTTCCTCCCTCCAGTTTTCTCCCTTCCTACAGTAGACTTCCTCCAGTAGACTCCCTTCCTCTAGTAGACTCCCTCCCTCCAGTAGACTCCCTCCCTCCAGTAGACTCCCTCCAGTAGACTCTCTTCCTCCAGTAGACTCCCTCCCTCCAGTAGACTCTCTCCCTCCCTCCAGTAGACTCTCTCCCTCCAGTAGAATCCCTCCCTCAAGTAGAATCCCTCCCTCCAGCAGACTCCCTTCCTCCATAAGACTCCCTCCCTCCATTAGAATCTCTCCCTCCAGTAAACTCCCTCCCTCCAGTAGACTCCTTCCCTCCAGTAGACTCCCTCCCTCCGGTAGACTCCCTCCAGTAGACTCCCTTCCTCCAGTAGACTCCCTCCCTCCTGTAGACTCTCTCCCTCCCTCCAGTAGATTCCATCCCTCCAATAGAATCCCTCCCTCAAGTAGAATCCTTCCCTCCAGTAGACTCCCTTCCTCCAGTAGACTCTCTTCCTCCAGTAGACTCCCTTCCTCCAGTAGACTCCCTCCCTCCAGTAGACTCCCTTCCTACAGTAGACTTCCTCCCTCCAGTAGACTCCCTTCCTCCAGTAGAGTCCCTCCCTCCAGTAAACTCCCTCCCTGCAGTAGACTCCCTCCCTCCAGTAGACTCCCTCCATCCAGTAGACTCCCTCCCTTCAGTAGACTCCCTCCCTCCAGTAGACTCCCTTCCTACAGTAGACTTCCTCCCTCCAGTAGACTGCCTTCCTCCAGTAGACTCCCTCCAGTAGACTCCCTCCCTCCAGTAGACTCCCTCCCTTCAGTAGACTCCCTTCCTCCAGTAGACTCCCTTCCTCTAGTAGACTTCCTCCCTCCAGTAGACTCTCTCCCTGTAGTAGACTCCCTCCCTCCAGGAGACTCTCTTCATTAGACTCTCTTCCTCCAGTAGACTCCCTCCCTCCAGTAAACTCCCTCCCACCAGTAAACTCCCTCCCTGCAGTAGACTCTCTCCCTCCAGTAGACTCCCTCCATCCAGTAGACTCCCTCCCACCAGTAGACTCCCTTCCTCCAGTAGACTCTCTTCCTCCAGTAGACTCTCTCCCTGTAGTAAACTCCCTCTCTCCAGTAGACTCCCTCCCTCCAGTAGACTTCCTCCATCCAGTAGACTCCCTCCCTCCAGTAGACTCCCTTCCTCCAGTAGACTCTCTTCCTCCAGTAGACTCTCTCCCTGTAGTAAACTCCCTCCCTCCAGTAGACTCCCTCCCTCCAGTAGACTCCCTCCATCCAGTAGACTCCCTCCCTCCAGTAGACTCCCTTCCTCCAGTAGACTCTCTTCCTCCAGTAGACTCTCTCCCTGTAGTAAACTCCATCCAGTAGACTCCCTCCAGTAGACTCCCTCCAGTAGACTCCCTTCCTCCAGTAGACTCCCTTCCTCCAGTAGACTCCCTCTCTCCAGTAGACTCCCTCCCTCCAGTAGACTCCCTCCAGTAGACTCCCTTCCTCCAGTAGACTCCCTTCCTCCAGTAGACTTCCTTCCTCCAGTCGACTCTGTCCTTGTAGCAGACTCCCTCCCTCCAGTAGACTCCCTCCCTCCAGTATACTCCCTCCCTCCAGTAGACTCCCTCCAGTAGACTCCCTTCCTCCAGTAGACTCCCTTCCTCCAGTAGACTTCCTTCCTCCAGTCGACTCTGTCCTTGTAGCAGACTCCCTCCCTCCAGTAGACTCTCTTTCTCCAGTAGACTCTCTGTCTCCAGTAGACTCCCTTCCTCCAGTAGACTCCCTCCCTCCAGTAGACTCCCTTCCACCAGTAAACTCCCTCCCTCCAGTAGACTCCCTTCTTACAGTAGACTTCCTCCGTCCAGTAGACTCCCTCCAGTAGACTCCCTCCAGTAGACTCCCTTCCTCCAGTAGACTCCCTCCAGTAGACTCCCTCCCTCCAGTAGACTCCCTTCCTCCAGTAGACTTCCTTCCTCCAGTAGACTCCCTACCTCCAGTAGACCCTCTCTTTCCCTCCCTCCCTCCCTCCCTCCCTCCCTCCCTCCCGTAGACTCATGAGGTCAATACAAACAGGTAAGTACACGTACCTAGTAAGACCAGGAGGGTGCAGTACAGTACACCTTCAGCCATGGTGGGTGTGACTCTCTCACTAATGGTACGGATGGTGCTCCCGATTAGGGTATTTCAAGACACCCGTATCACGGACTGGTAACGGCGGTGTTCAGGATTCTGGTGATTTAAGACACCCGTATTTCAGATTCGTAGCGATGGTTGTTTCGAAATTCAGGTGTTTTAAGATACCCGTCTTGACCAGATGACTATTTCAGAGTCGGGTATTGGTTAGCTTCAAGTATTGTTGCTTCAGGTGTTGTTGCTTCAGGTGTTGTTGCTTCAGGTGTTGTTGCTTGTTGAGCTACCTTCTGCACACTGCGTCTCTCTCTCACACACACACGCGCACGCCCGTGCCAGCTAACACCAGCTATTACGGCGGTATTATCTGGTATGAAAGAATAGAGCTTTTAAAATTAAATGAATCAGTTGCCCGCCCTTCCTTACTGGCGTCGAGCTTGGTAATGACGCTGGCACCGGATGCCACCCCTTTAAAACCTTGCAGCCTTGTGGTGCCAGACGACACCATGAGATCAACGTTGTCAGAACGACACTTTGAGATCAATGTTGTCAGGACGACATCATGAGATCAACATTACTAGGGCGACATCATGAGATTAAAGTTACCAGGACGACATCATGAGATCAACGTTACCAGGACGACATCATGAGATCAACGTTACCAGGACGACATCATGAGATCAACGTTACCAGGACGACATCATGAGATCAACGTTACCAGGACGACATCATGAGATCAACGTTACCAGGACGACATCATGAGATCAACGTTACCAGGACGACATCATGAGATCAACGTTACCAGGACGACATCATGAGATCAACGTTACCAGGACGACATCATGAGATCAACGTTACCAGGACGACATCATGAAATCAACGTTACCAGGACGACATCATGATATCAACATTACTAGGGCGACATCATGAACTCAACGTTACCAGTGCGACATCATGAAATCAACGTTACCAGTGCGACATCATGAAATCAACGTTACCAGGGCGACATCATGAGATTAACGTTACCAGGACGACATCATGAGATCAACGTTACCAGGACGACATCATGAGATTAAAGTTACCAGGACGACATCATGAGATCAACGTTACCAGGACGTCATCATGAGATCAACGTTACCAGGACGACATCATGAGATTAAAGTTACCAGGACGACATCATAAGATCAACGTTACCAGGACGTCATCATGAGATCAACGTTACCAGGACGACATCATGAGATCAACGTTACCAGGACGACATCATGAGATTAACGTTACCAGGACGACATCATGAGATCAACGTTACCAGGACGACATCATGAGATCAACGTTACCAGGACGACATCATGAGATCAACGTTACTAGGACGACATCATGAGATCAACGTTACCAGGACGACATCATGAGATCAACGTTACCAGGACGACATCATGAGATTAAAGTTACCAGGACGACATCATGAGATCAACGTTACCAGGACGACATCATGAGATTAAAGTTACCAGGACGACATCATGAGATCAACGTTACCAGGACGACATCATGAGATCAACGTTACTAGGACGACATCATGAGATCAACGTTACCAGGACGACATCATGAGATCAACGTTACCAGGACGACATCATAAGATCAACGTTACAAGGACGTCATCATGAGATCAACGTTACCAGGACGACACGTGTATGACTTTTGTTGTATGGCACTTATTGTATAAGAATTATTGTATGAGACTTGTTGTATGACTTCCTTAGGTACCACTACTCCTCCCCTGGGGTAGTGGTACATGATGCCCACCCCTGGGATAGTGGTAAGGATGCCCACCCCTGGCATAGTGGTAAGGATGCCCACCCCTGGGATAGTGGTAAGGATGCCCACCCCTGGGATAGTGGTAAGGATGCCCGCCCCTGGGATAATGGTAAGGATGTCCACCCCTGGGACAGTGGTAAGGATGCCCACCCATGGGATAGTGGTACATGATGCCCACCCTCGGATAGTGGTAAGGATGCCCACCCCTGGGATAGTGGTCAGGATGCCCACCCCTGGGATAGTGGTAAGGATGCCCACCCCTGGGATAGTGGTAAGGATGTCCACCCCTGGGATAGTGGTAAGGATGCCCACCCCTGGGATGGTCGTAAGGATGCCCACCCCTGAGATAATGGTAAAGATGTCCACCCCTGGGATAGGGGTAAGGATGCCCACCCCTGGGATAGTGGTAAGGATGCCCACACCTGGGATAGTGGTAAGGATGCCCACCCCTGGGATGGTCGTAAGGATGCCCACCCCTGAGATAATGGTAAAGATGTCCACCCCTGGGATAGGGGTAAGGATGCCCACCCCTGGGATAGTGGTAAGGATGCCAACCCCTGGGATGGTGGTAAGGATGCCCGCCCGTGGGATAATGGTAAGGATGTCCACCCCTGGGATTGTGGTAAGGATGCCCACCCCTGGGATAGTGGTACATGATGCCCACCCCTGGGATAGTGGTAAGGGTGCCCACCCCTGGGATAATGGTAAGGATGCGCACCCCTGGGATAGTGGTAAGGATGCCCACCCCTGGGATAGTGGTAAGGATGCCCACCCCTGGGATAGTGGTAAGGATGCCCACCCCTGGGATAGTGGTAAGGATGTCCACCCCTGGGATAGTGGTAAGGAGGCCCACCCCTGGGATAGTGGTAAGGATGGCCACCCCTGGGATAGTGGTAAGGATGCCCACCCCTGGGATAGTGGTAAGGATGCCCACCCCTGGGATAGTAGTAAGGATGCCCACTCCTGTGATAGTGGTAAGGATGCCCACCCCTGTGATAGTGGTAAGGATGCCCACCCCTGGGATAGTGGTAAGGATGCCCACCCCTGGGATAGTAGTAAGGATGCCCACCCCTGGGATAGTGGTAAGGATGCCCACCCCTGGGATAGTAGTAAGGATGCCCACCCCTGGGATAGTGGTAAGGATGCCCACCCCTGGGATAGTGGTAAGGATGCCCACCCCTGGGATATTGGTAAGATGCCCACCCCTGGGATAGTAGTAAGGATGCCCACCCCTGGGATAGTGGTAAGGTTGCCCACCCCTGGGATGGTGGTAAGGATGCCCACCCCTGGGATAGTGGTAAGGATGCCCACCCCTGGGATAGTAGTAAGGATGTCCACCCCTGTGATAGTGGTAAGGATGCCCACCCCTGGGATAGTGGTAAGGATGCCCACCCCTGGGGTAGTAGTAAGGATGCCCACCCCTGGGATAGTGGTAAGGATGCCCACCCCTGGGATAGTGGTAAGGATGCCCACCCCTGGGATAGTAGTAAGGATGCCCACTCCTGTGATAGTGGTAAGGATGCCCACTCCTGTGATAGTGGTAAGGATGCCCACCCCTGGGATAGTGGTAAGGATGCCCACCCCTGGGATAGTGGTAAGGATGCCCACCCCTGGGATAGTGGTAAGGGTGTCCACCCCTGGGATAGTGGTACATGATGCCTACCCCTGGGATAGTGGTAAGGATGCCCGCCCCTGGGATAATGGTAAGGATGTCCACCCCTGGGACAGTGGTAAGGATGCCCACCCATGGGATAGTGGTACATGATGCCCACCCTCGGATAGTGGTAAGAATGCCCACCCCTGGGATAGTGGTCACGATGCCCACCCCTGGGATAGTGGTAAGGATGCCCACCCCTGGGATAGTGGTAAGGATGTCCACCCCTGGGATAGTGGTAAGGATGCCCACCCCTGGGATGGTCGTAAGGATGCCCTCCCCTGAGATAATGGTAAAGATGTCCACCCCTGGGATAGGGGTAAGGATGCCCACCCCTGGGATAGTGGTAAGGATGCCCACCCCTGGGATAGTGGTAAGGATGCCCACCCCTGGGATGGTCGTAAGGATGCCCACCCCTGAGATAATGGTAAAGATGTCCACCCCTGGGATAGGGGTAAGGATGCCCACCCCTGGGATAGTGGTAAGGATGCCAACCCCTGGGATGGTGGTAAGGATGCCCGCCCGTGGGATAATGGTAAGGATGTCCACCCCTGGGATTGTGGTAAGGATGCCCACCCCTGGGATAGTGGTACATGATGCCCACCCCTGGGATAGTGGTAAGGGTGCCCACCCCTGGGATAATGGTAAGGATGCGCACCCATGGGATAGTGGTAAGGATGCCCACCCCTGGGATAGTGGTAAGGATGCCCACCCCTGGGATAGTGGTAAGGATGCCCACCCCTGGGATAGTGGTAAGGATGTCCACCCCTGGGATAGTGGTAAGGATGGCCACCCCTGGGATAGTGGTAAGGATGCCCACCCCTGGGATAGTGGTAAGGATGCCCACCCCTGGGATAGTAGTAAGGATGCCCACTCCTGTGATAGTGGTAAGGATGCCCACCCCTGTGATAGTGGTAAGGATGCCCACCCCTGGGATAGTGGTAAGGATGCCCACCCCTGGGATAGTAGTAAGGATGCCCACCCCTGGGATAGTGGTAAGGATGCCCACCCCTGGGATAGTAGTAAGGATGTCCACCCCTGTGATAGTGGTAAGGATGCCCACCCCTGGGATAGTGGTAAGGATGCCCACCTCTCGGATAGTGGTAAGGATGCCCACCCCTGGGATGGTGGTAAGGATGCCCACTCCTGGGATAGTGGTAAGGATGCCCACCCCTGGGATAGTAGTAAGGATGCCCACCCCTGGGATAGTGGTAAGGATGCCCACCCCTGGGATAGTAGTAAGGATGCCCATCCCTGGGATAGTGGTAAGGATGCCCACCCCTGGGATAGTGGTAAGGATGCCCACCCCTGGGATAGTGGTAAGGATGCCCACCCCTGGGCTAGTGGTAAGATGCCCACCCCTGGGATAGTCGTAAGGATGCCCACCCCTGGGATAGTGGTAAGGTTGCCCACCCCTGGGATGGTGGTAAGGATGCCCACCCCTGGGATAGTGGTAAGGATGCCCACCCCTGGGATAGTAGTAAGGATGTCCACCCCTGTGATAGTGGTAAGGATGCCCACCCCTGGGATAGTGGTAAGGATGCCCACCCCTGGGGTAGTAGTAAGGATGCCCACCCCTGGGATAGTGGTAAGGATGCCCACCCCTGGGATAGTGGTAAGGATGCCCACCCCTGGGATAGTAGTAAGGATGCCCACTCCTGTGATAGTGGTAAGGATGCCCACTCCTGTGATAGTGGTAAGGATGCCCACCCCTGGGATAGTGGTAAGGATGCCCACCCCTGGGATAGTGGTAAGGATGCCCACCCCTGGGATAGTGGTAAGGGTGCCCACCCCTGGGATAGTGGTACATGATGCCTACCCCTGGGATAGTGGTAAGGATGCCCACCCCTGGGATAGTGGTAAGGATGCCCACCCCTGGGATAATGGTACATGATGCCCACCCCTGGGATAGTGGTAAGGATGTCCACCCCTGGGATAGTGGTAAGGATGCCCACCCCCGGGATAGTGGTAAGGATGCCCACCCCTGGGATAGTGGTAAGGATGCCCACCCCTGGGATAGTTGTAAGGATGCCCACCCCTGGGATAGTGGTAAGGATGCCCACCCCTGGGATAGTGGTAAGGATGCCCACCCCTGGGATAGTGGTAAGGATGCCCACCCCTGGGATAATGGTACATGATGCCAACCCCTGAGATAGTGGTAAGGATGCCCACCCCTGGGATAGTGGTAAGGATGCCCACCCCTGGGATAGTGGTACATGATGCCCACCCCTGGGATAGTGGTAAGGATGTCCACCCCTGGGATAGTGGTAAGGATGCCCACCCCCGGGATAGTGGTAAGGATGCCCACCCCTGGGATAGTGGTAAGGATGCCCACCCCTGGGATAGTTGTAAGGATGCCCACCCCTGGGATAGTGGTAAGGATGCCCACCCCTGGGATAGTGGTAAGGATGCCCACCCCTGGGATAGTGGTAAGGATGCCCACCCCTGGGATAGTGGTAAGGATGCCCATCCCTGGGATAGTGGTAAGGATGCCCACCCCTGGGATAGTGGTAAGGATGCCCACCCCTGGGATAGTGGTAAGGATGCCCACCCCTGGGATAGTGGTAAGGATGCCCACCCCTGGGATAGTGGTAAGGATGCCCACCCCTGGGATAGTGGTAAGGATGCCCACCCCTGGGATAGTGGTAAGGATCCGAAACGTTTAAGTTTAAAGCTGTATATGTATATAAGTCTTTTTCCACATCTTGGTATCACCGTAACATTTTTCACATTATTTAGTTATGACAAGTATGTGGTGTTAATTCATCACTGTTGCTAGACAGCGATGAATTAACACTACATCTGACTACAGTAACTAATTTCGAGGGTAAACTACTGCGTAGGGCGACACGGGGAAGTGACATTTGCAGCCGGGAAGCATTTTTATACCACGGTTCGCCAGAGGTTAAGAGGAAATATACTGCTTATAAGGCACATGAGTAGCCATTGGTCAGGATCGGAGAGGAGAGCAAACGTTGTTATTGAAAGCAAGAAACTAGGTGTCATGAACCTGACCTTCCTCTTCACCCATGTAGCCAACCCTCAAGCAATTATGTTTTTACAAAGTTCTGTCACAGCAGACTTTAATCTGCCTCTTCCTGCGCAAGACTTGATCTGCTACGTCGAGACCTGCATTAACCTCTTCCTCCTCGACAATGACATTCACATGTCAAAATCTGGAATGGTTATGGTATCGTCTATCAGCGCAATAATGACCAACATCTGCTAAGAACACTTCTGGGAAAAACAGATTCGAAGGTCTCATCCAGTGACACTTTATTTAGCTTTAATTGTGGACGATATCCTGATCTTTGTTTCCAGAATTTTCAGTCTCACTCAATTCATAAACTCAACGCGATCGAGTCCTTTATACACGTCACGCTGGAAGAAAGAAAAGAGTTGGATCCTTATCCCTTTTGGATATCAACTCGTCAAGGGAGGTTCTCTAAAATAAAGAACGTTCAGAAACGTTGTTTTCAATATGACCTGATTCATTATTTCTCCTACATTGACCTCAAAACCAAGCGGGATAGTGAAATAGATTTCTTTCTCTGAGAACTCAGGGTTTCTGATGAAGAATACCTGTCAAAGGAACAGAAATATATTTGAGGATATTTTTCGCTACCTCAAATTCCCGCCTCATTATCTGTTCTTAAGGTAATTTTTTCCTCATACATAACACACATATTCGCCTTGTCCTCCACTCAGGGCAGATTGCCGTCAACATCTTCCCTCTTATTTAAAACCTACAACGTCCATGTGCTGGGCTGTCCTTTTCTGCTGTTTCTTGAAAATACTTCCTTGAACCTTTAGCATCTAGCATCTGATGGGCCAGCGCCCCCATCTAAGAGATTACCGGAAACCCCAAACCAAGAATTACTTGGTATCCCGGCTGGAGAGACCGGCAGAGCACATCAGACATACCTCCGGCAACACACATTTCCCTTCAGGAGGGAGAACACTAACAGGGCATGAACAGCCCATCACAACCTTCCTTCTCACAGAAAGTACAGCTGAAGAACATAACGGACAACTGGAAAGACAGAACCAAACGCATAACTTGACAAGCATCCACCACCCACCTCACAAATACAATCGAAGACAACAATAAAATGTAAGGTAAACTTACTGCCTACATTATCCGTAATTCATACGATAAACATAATATACCTCGTCCTGTCACCTTGGCCCCGCCCCTCTACCTTCATCAATACCCGACCTCACGTTCTTAGCCAACCTCACCTCTGATCCCAGGCTGCTCACAAGCATGATAACACGGCGTATTTGCTTCATCTCGTATTCTTAATAAACTCCAGCCTTGGGTGAAATGTCGCAATAAAAAAAAGGCTTCCCTCCTACCCTCACCTTTATTTCCTAAATCATTTCCTCATAGATAGCCGCCATTTATTGCCATTAATTCAGTCTTTCCGAACACCTGGGTATTTCACACTTGCTGTTGCTCTCAACTTTAGCTAAGTTATAATGGGTTTTCCCCTGTTGTGTAATGTTTACGTCTTTATTGTTTCGTATGGCCAATATGGCCGTTCATCCAGGAGAGATAACGACCTATGTGAAAACTCTCTTACTGTTATTATTATTATTATTATTATTATTATTATTATTATTATTATTATTATTATTATTATTATTATTATTATTATTATTATTATTATTATTATTATTATTATTGTTCTTCTCGTAGAAACACCTCTAGGCACTCTCTATTGTGGAGAGTGAAAAAGGATATTTCTCATGTGTGGCAAGTAATATTGATGTTTAATAATAATAATAATAATAATAATAATAATAATAATAATAATAATAATAATAATAATAATAATAAAAATAATAATAATAATAATAATAATAATAATAATAATAATAATAATAATAATAATAATAATAATAATAATAACAATAATAATAATAATAATAATAATAATAATAATAATAAATTTTATTATTATTATTATTATTATTATTATTATTATTATTATTATTATAATTATTATTATTATTATTATTATTATTATAATTATTATTATTATTATTATTATTATTATTATTACTGCTGTTATTTAGCAGTCCTGACCCTACCAAGAATAAAACACTTTCCCAGTCACTCATTCAGTTACTGTCTTGACAGAAGCTGGCTGACATCACTGTTCAGTTGGCCCCTGAAAGCGCAACGTCCTCACTCGTCCTTCAGAGTGCAGGCACTGCACCTCCCATCTCCAGGACTCAAGTCCGGCTAACCGGTTTCCTCTGAATCCCTTCACAAATGTTACCTTGTTCTCACTTCAACAGTATGTCAAGTCGTAAAAAAAAATTTGTCTACACTCATTTCTATGGAACACACTCATGTAAGACTGTTAGATGTCAAAGCCCTTAGCACTCAAGACCTCCATTATCTACTCTCTTCAGGTAGGTAGGGAGATCCCTAGCCCTCCTTCCCTCCATCCCGGAGTTATATGCCCTCCTAATCATCCTATTTTGCTTCATCTTCTCTTAACGCCCAAATCGCCTGAACAACTTCCCCTCAACTCTCTTAATAATACTAGTCTCCTAATTCTAAACTTTCTGCTTAATATTTACACCACGGATTGCCCTCAAACACTACATCTCCACTACCTCCAGCTTCCACCTTGCTGCAACGTTTAAAACCCATGGCTCACATCCATGCAACAGGGTTGATATTAATCCACTCCGGTATATTCCCTTTTTTGCCTTGGTGGATCAAGATCTTTATCTCCACAGATGCCTCAGTGCACCACCACCTTCACTGCATCAACAGTTCTTCACTTCACTGTGTTATTGACAAAAAACAACTGTGACAACTTCCCCTTGTATTAGATTCATTATCTCTTAATCCCACACCTCTCCCCGGTACCTTAACATTCACTTCCTTTACAACCCCATTTATAAATGTTAAAAAAACGGCTGTTTAATTAATTAACATATTTATTGATGGTGACATCAAACACACACACACACACACAAGTGAAGAGGCGGGGCCAGGAGTTAGGACTCGATCCCTGCAACCTCTACTAGGTGAGTACAACTAGGTGAGTACACACACACACACACACAAACATACGCAAACACACACACACACACACACACACACACACACACACACACACACACACACACACACACACACACACACACACACACACACACACACACACACACACGCACGCAGGATCCATACATAGCTTTAAGACGAGGTATGATAAAGCTCACGGAGCGGGAAGAGTAACCGGGTAGCGGCCAGGTAAAGAACCGAGGCCAGGAGCTGTGACTATACCCCCGCAACCACAACTAGGTGATTACACACACACACACACACACACACACACACACACACACACACACACACACATAATATCATAAATATAAATATACACACACACACAATCGTCCACGAAGACATACTGAATGACCAGATAAATATAGAGAAGATAAATGATTGGAAACTAATGATGCTTTATATACTGTCATAACGTCTGTAACTCTGCCCAGACTAACCTAGGTCGATACTGAGTGACTGTGAGGGGCTCCTGAGACCATTATTCAAGAAGGCACTCAGTCTGTCACTGGAAAATCACCAATTGGATCAAGCAAAGCTTCCTGGTCGACTGGGAGGCGACGCAGTTAGCCTTGTTACGGCCCAGAGATTGTTGAAGCAGCCACGCAGTGGGAGTGATGCAGACTCTTCAAGCCGACCAGCACCTTTCTTTTTGTAAATTATGTAACCCAACTGAACTCCTTACCTTGGCCCAGGAGCTAAAGCTCCTGGGTCGAGGGTAAGTCACATCGTCGGACTGTCAATTTACGGACCGCGGTTCAAGCCCCTCCTTCACACTTCTGTTTATTTATCGACAGACATTCATTACAACTTAATTTAAGTTCGTAGGCAATGTGGCCTTGAGGGAAACCAGTCTGAACATAACGAAAAAAAAATATTGATTTAAAGTGTTATTAAATAAATTTAAACTGACCTATGCTGTAAATAGCAGAATTAAGCTAAAAAATATTGTTAGTTTAAAGGAATTTAGGTGAGATTTCTCAGTTAGGTTTGCTCAAAAAATAAAAATCTTAATATTATTGCCAATGAAAAAAATAATTATATATCATTCTGCAAAAGAACTTTTAGGAAAAGTTTATTTTTAAATGTAGTTCGGCCTATTCGGCAAGTTCTAGGCAGGGATCGAACCCTTGACATTCAAGCACCCCCACGAGAAGCTCGCCAAAACACCAAGACGCCTTTGACCAGTGAGCCAACAATGTTACAAACATCAGATGCCCACTACCACTGTACATGTCACCCCTGATGCGAGCACATACGTGGCTGTGGAAAGTGTCAGGACTAATTTCATTTACCTCCCGTTTGGAATACCAAACTTCACTAGCAGTGCACATAATGTATACACGGGAACCAGGTACCCCCGAGTGGTGAGTAGCAGTGAGTCGTGTGCAGCTTTCTGGACACACGTCTCACTCCCCGGGGCTGAATGAAGTATTTGAGAAGTAGGCTTCGAGATGTCATTTATGGTGTTCTACTTCCCACTGTATCTCTTTTAATGTATTTTGTTTTCAAAGTTCACACAGTATACACGGGGTGGAAGGAGAAGAAAATACAAACAACTCGGGGGAGAATCCTACATACAGTCCTAGGATTGTATGTTCCAGTTCAAAGAGTCGTGAATTTTCGCTCTCCATGAGGTGGGCTAAAACAACACGGGTTCGATCCTCCAGTTAGCCGCAGTGTTGTTATTGATATATATATATATATATATATATATATATATATATATATTTATATATATATATATATATATATATATATATATATATATATATATATATATATATATATATATATATATATATATATATATATATCTATATATATATATATATATATATATATATATATATATATATATATATATATATATATATATATATATATATAAAAGGTTATATGAAGCCTTCATAACACTTGTGTAGTCGAAAGGCTTTAAACCCCGTGTAACCAACTAACCAACCTCGTCATCTAAGTAAATTCTTACCATTCTGCTTGCTGTTACCTTGACCTCTGATCCAGCTCTTCTCAAACTAATTCTCTGGTTCCTGCGTCTCGTAACACCAAGTCCGGATGTTAACCCCCGCCATCATTTCTTATACTCCTTTACACAAGACATTATTGAGGGAAGCCTTTAAATGGTTGTCTGTGAGGTAAAAGGAGACAGGTGTAACTAAGAACACAAGGGCAACTAAGGACACAAATGTAACTAAGGAGACAAATACAACTAAGGACACAAGGTAAGCTAAGGATACAAGTGTAACCAAGGACACAAGCGCAACTAAGGACACAAGTGTAACCAAGGACACAAGCGCAACTAAGGATACAAGTGCAACCAAGGACATAAGTGCAACTAAGGACACAAGTAAAACTAAGGACACAAGTGCAACCAAGGACACAAGTGCAACTAAGGACACAAGTGCAGCTAAGGACCCAAGTGTAACCAAGGACACAAGTGTAATCAAGGACACAAGTGCAACTAAGGACAAATGCAACTAAGGACACAAGTGTAACCAAGGACACAAATGCAAATAAGGACACAAGTACAACTGAGGACACAAGTACAATAAGGACACAAGTGCAACTAAGGACAAATGCAACTAAGGACACAAGTGTAACCAAGGACACAAATGCAACTAAGGACACAACTGCAATAAGGACACAAGTGCAACTAAGGACAAATGCAACAAAGGACACAAGAGTAACTAAGGACACTAGTGCAACGAAGGACACAAGTGCAACTAAGGACACAAGTGCAACTAAGGACACAAGTGTAACTAAGGACACTAGTGCAATTAAGGACACAAGTGCAACTAAGGACACAAGTGCAACTAAGGAAACAAGTGCAACTAAGGACACAAGTGCAACTAAGGACACAAGTGTAACTAAGGACACTAGTGCAACTAAGGACACAAGTGCAACTAAGGACACAAGTGTAACTAAGGACACTAGTGCAACTAAGGACACAAGTGCAACTAAGGACAAATGCAACTAAGGACACAAGTGCAACTAAGGACAAATGCAACTAAGGACACAAGTGCAACTAAGGACACAAGTGTAACTAAGGACACAAGTGTAACTAAGGACGCTAGTGCAACTAAGGACACAAGTGCAACTAAGGAAACAAGTGCAACTAAGGACACAAGTGCAACTATGGACACAAGTGCAACTAAGGACAAATGCAACTAAGGACACAAGTGCAACTAAGGACAAATGCAACTAAGGACACAAGTGCAACTAAGGATACAAGTGTAACTAAGGACAAATGCAACTAAGGACACAAGTGCAACTAAGGACAAATGCAACTAAGGACACAAGTGTAACTAAGGACACTAGTGCAACTAAGGACACAAGTGCAACTAAGGACACAAGTGCAACTAAGGAAACAAGTGCAACTAAGGACACAAGTGTAACTAAGGACACAAGTGCAACTAAGGAAACAAGTGTAACTAAGGACACAAGTGTAACTAAGGAAACAAGTGTAACTAAGGACACAAGTGTAACTAAGGAAACAAGTGCAACTAAGGACACAAGTGTAACTAAGGACACAAGTGCAACTAAGGAAACAAGTGTAACTAAGGACACAAGTGTAACTAAGGAAACAAGTGTAACTAAGGACACAAGTGTAACTAAGGAAACAAGTGCAATTAAGGACACAAGTGCCACTAAGGACACAAGTACAACCATTTATTGTGACGCCACAATAAAATGTCACATCAGTTGCACTTGTGTCCTTGTACCTCGCATATTGTCCGTAATTTTATCAACGTTATTAAAAATTTTTGCCTAATTTTTATTTTTGTCTTGACCAATTATTCGTTTTAATTTTGATCGTAACACGAAAACGCCTCATCCGATTGGCTTCAAATTTTGAGTTTATCAATGATGAGGACCAGTTTATAATAGCTACCATTAGTAAAAATGAGGACCTTGCCAGTGAGGGGCTTTTGATCTTAGGAATCGGAACTGTGTTTCAGCTCTTTGGATCAAGTCTGAATGTCTTCCATTCTTCCAGGAGCTGTATAACCCCTACGAGTTTATCATTCTCCCATGAATGTAATAATAATAATTCAAACTTGCACAGCTGGTGTATGGTAACCAGGACAAAATTCTTGGAAGAAGTGGCGCGGGCAGCTGCTCTATGATGCATTCCCAGCTTCCAGGAATCACTCAGATAACTTCCTAAACCCTCTGCTGCTTGGCTTCAGAAGCTGAAAAATGACGACATCTAATTCAACGTTGGTGAAAAGCAAAATTCGAGCGTGTAGGCACAAATCAGCATATTTTATGTGTAAAACAGACAAGATAGTAACAAGATAGTAAAACGGACAAGATAGTAACCATTAAGTTTAGTCTGCGTAGGGAGCGTATTTCAAAATATACGAAAACAGTTTAGAAAACTTAAAATCGTTGGATCCATGACATTAACTGGGGAATACTATTTTTCGATCTTCTTTAAGTTTTCATCCGTAGTGTGTTTACCAGACAGCAATGGTTCTCATTGTTACTGGGCTACACTGGTGTGTTTACCAGACAGCAATGGTTCTCATTGTTACTGGGCTACACTGGTGTGTTTACCAGACAGCAATGGTTCTCATTGTTACTGGGCTACACTGGTGTGTTTACCAGACAGCAATGGTTCCCATTGTTACTGGGCTACACTGGTGTGTTTACCAGACAGCAATGGTTCCCATTGTTACTGGGCTACACTGGGGTGTTTACCAGACAGCAATGGTTCCCATTGTTACTGGGCTACACTGGTGTGTTTACCAGACAGCAATGGTTCCCATTGTTACTGGGCTACACTGGTGTGTTTACCAGACAGCAATGGTTCCCATTGTTACTGGGCTACACTGGTGTGTTTACCAGACAGCAATGGTTCCCATTGTTACTGGGCTACACTGGTGTGTTTACCAGACAGCAATGGTTCCCATTGTTACTGGGCTACACTGGTGTGTTTACCAGACAGCAATGGTTCCCATTGTTACTGGGCTACACTGGTGTGTTTACCAGACAGCAATGGTTCCCATTGTTACTGGGCTACACTGGTGTGTTTACCAGACAGCAATGGTTCCCATTGTTACTGGGCTACACTGGTGTGTTTACCAGACAGCAATGGTTCCCATTGTTACTGGCCTACACTGGTGTGTTTACCAGACAGCAATGGTTCCCATTGTTACTGGGCTACACTGGTGTGTTTAATACAGATTCTAGGACATAATGGGAAGACAGTAGAACTATATACAAAAGATGAGGTAATCAGTCCCTCGGCCTTAGAGTTAGTGTTCACAGCATCGTGGTGGAGGAGAATCTGGAGCAAAGACAAGAAGACTGGCGGTTTATATAGGCGTCAGTGGATAGGGACGGGCAGCAGACGAGGGCAAAGTCACTGGTAGGCGGGATTCCCCAGTGGAAGTAGGTCCTTCCCAAAGAGATGGGTTAGTTGCAGCAGCCGTGAAAGTCTTGTAGATGTCCTCTGAACCAAGATTCCATGATGTTGCAGTGTCTGACAAGTTGTGCAAGAAAGGTATAAAATACCGACAATATGAAAGTTAAGACACATGTGCAACATCTGGATATCGTTATTGTAGTAGACGTTTCGCCATCCAGTGGCTTTATCAATACAGATTCTAGGACATAATAGGAAGACAGTAGAACTATATACAAAAGATGAGGTAATCAGTCCCTCGGCCTTGGAGTTAGTGTTCACAGCATCGTGGTGGAGGAGAATCTGGAGCAAAGACAAGAAGACTGGCGGTTTATATAGGCGTCAGTGGATAGGGACGGGCAGCAGACGAGGGCAAAGTCACTGGTAGGCGGGATTCCCCAGTGGAAGTAGGTCCTTCCCAAAGAGATGGGTTAGTTGCAGCAGCCGTGAAGGTCTTGTAGATGTCCTCTGAACCAAGATTCCATGATGTTGCAGTGTCTGACAAGTTGTGCAAGAAAGGTATAAAATACCGACAATATGAAAGTTAAGACACATGTGCAACATCTGGATATCTTTATTGTAGTAGACGTTTCGCCATCCAGTGGCTTTATCAATACAGATTCTAGGACATAATAGGAAGACAGTAGGACATCTACAAGACCTTCACGGCTGCTGCAACTAACCCATCTCTTTGGGAAGGACCTACTTCCACTGGGGAATCCCGCCTACCAGTGACTTTGCCCTCGTCTGCTGCCTGTCCCTATCCACTGACGCCTATATAAACCGCCAGTCTTCTAGTCTTTGCTCCAGATTCTCCTCCACCACGATGCTGTGAACACTAACTCCAAGGCCGAGGGACTGATTACCTCATCTTCTGTATATAGTTCTACTGTCTTCCTATTATGTCCTAGAATCTGTATTGATAAAGCCACTGGATGGCGAAACGTCTACTACAATAAAGATATCCAGATGTTGCACATGTGTCTTAACTTTCATATTGTCGGTATTTTATAACTTTCTTGCACAACTTGTCAGACACTGCAACATCATGGAATCTTGGTTCAGAGGACATCTACAAGACCTTCACGGCTGCTGCAACTAACCCATCTCTTTGGGAAGGACCTACTTCCACTGGGGAATCCCGCCTACCAGTGACTTTGCCCTCGTTTGCTGCCCGTCCCTATCCACTGACGCCTATATAAACCGCCAGTCTTCTTGTCTTTGCTCCAGATTCTCCTCCACCACGATGCTGTGAACACTAACTCCAAGGCCGAGGGACTGATTACCTCATCTTTTGTATATAGTTCTACTGTCTTCCTATTATGTCCTAGAATCTGTATTGATAAAGCCACTGGATGGCGAAACGTCTACTACAATAAAGATATCCAGATGTTGCACATGTGTCTTAACTTTCATATTGTCGGTATTTTATACCTTTCTTGCACAACTTGTCAGACACTGCAACATCATGGAATCTTGGTTCAGAGGACATCTACAAGACCTTCACGGCTGCTGCAACTAACCCATCTCTTTGGGAAGGACCTACTTCCACTGGGGAATCCCGCCTACCAGTGACTTTGCCCTCGTCTGCTGCCAGTCCCTATCCACTGACGCCTATATAAACCGCCAGTCTTCTTGTCTTTGCTCCAGATTCTCCTCCACCATGATGCTGTGAACACTAACTCCAAGGCCGAGGGACTGATTACCTCATCTTTTGTATATAGTTCTACTGTCTTCCTATTATGTCCTAGAATCTGTATTGATAAAGCCACTGGATGGCGAAACGTCTACTACAATAAAGATATCCAGATGTTGCACATGTGTCTTACCTTTCTTATTGTCGGTATTTTATACCTTTCTTGCACAACTTGTCAGACACTGCAACATCATGGAATCTTGGTTCAGAGGACATCTACAAGACCTTCACGGCTGCTGCAACTAACCCATCTCTTTGGGAAGGACCTACTTCCACTGGGGAATCCCGCCTACCAGTGACTTTGCCCTCGTCTGCTGCCCGTCCCTATCCACTGACGCCTATATAAACCGCCAGTCTTCAGGCCTTTGCTCCAGATTCTCCTCCACCACGATGCTGTGAACACTAACTCCAAGGCCAGGGGACTGATTACCTCATCTTTTGTATATAGTTCTACTGTCTTCCTACTGGTGTGTTTACCAGACAGCAATGGTTCCCATTGTTACTGGGCTACACTGGTGTGTTTACCAGACAGCGATGGTTCCCATTGTTACTGGCCTACACTGGTGTGTTTACCAGACAGCAATGGTTCCCATTGTTACTGGGCTAAACTGGTGTGTTTACCAGACAGCAATGGTTCCCATTGTTACTGGGCTACACTGGTGTGTTTACCAGACAGCAATGGTTCCCATTGTTACTGGCCTACGCTGGTGTGTTTACCAGACAGCAATGGTTCCCATTGTTACTGGGCAACACTGGTGTGTTTAGCAGACAGCAATGGTTCCCATTGTTACTGGGCTACCCTGGGGTGTTTACCAGAAAGCAATGGTTCCCATTGTTACTGGGCTACACTGCGGTGTTTACCAGACAGCAATGGTTCCCATTGTTACTGGGCTACACTGCGGTGTTTACCAGACAGCAATGGTTCCCATTGTTACTGGGCTACACTGGTGTGTTTACCAGACAGCAATGGTTCCAGTTGTTACTGGGCTACACTGGGGTGTTTACCAGACAGCAATGGTTCCCATTGTTACTGGGCTACACTGGTGTGTTTACCAGACAGCAATGGTTCCCATTGTTACTGGGCTACACTGGTGTGTTTACCAGACAGCAATGGTTCCCATTGTTACTGGGCTGCACTGGTGTGTTTACCAGACAGCAATGGTTCCCACTGTTACTGGGCTACACTGGTGTGTTTACCAGACAGCAATGGTTCCCATTGTTACTGGGCTACACTGGTGTGTTTACCAGACAGCAATGGTTCCCATTGTTACTGGGCTACACTGGTGTGTTTACCAGACAGCAATGGTTCCAATTGTTACTGGGCTACACTTGTGTGTTTACCAGACAGCAATGGTTCCCATTGTTATTGGGCTACACTGGTGTGTTTACCAGACAGCAATGGTTCACATTGTTACTGGGCTACACTGGTGTGTTTACCAGAGAGCAATGGTTCCCATTGTTACTGGGCTACACTGGTGTGTTTACCAGACAGCAATGGTTCCCATTGTTACTGGGCTACACTGGTGTGTTTACCAGACAGCAATGGTTCCCATTGTTACTGGGCTACACTGGTGTGTTTACCAGACAGCAATGGTTCCCATTGTTACTGGGCTACACTGGTGTGTTTACCAGACAGCAATGGTTCCCATTGTTACTGGGCTACACTGGTGTGTTTACCAGACAGCAATGGTTCCCATTGTTACTGGGCTACACTGGTGTGTTTACCAGACAGCAATGGTTCCCATTGTTACTGGGCTACACTGGTGTGTTTACCAGACAGCAATGGTTCCCATTGTTACTGGGTTACACTGGTGTGTTTAACAGACAGCAATGGTTCCCATTGTTTCTTGGCTACACTCGTGTGTTTAACAGATAGCAATGTTTCCCATTGTTACTGGGCTACACAGATGTGTTTACCAGACAGCAATGGTTCCCATTGTTACTGGGCTACACTGGGGTGTTTACCGGGTAGCAATGGTTCCCATTATTACTGGGCTACACTGGTGTCTTTACCAGACAGCAATGGTTCACATTGTTACTGGGCTACACTGGTGTGTTTACCAGACAGCAATGGTTCCCATTGTTACTGGGCTACACTGCGGTGTTTACCAGGCAGCAATGGATCCCATTGTTACTTGGCTACACTGGTGTCTTTACCAGACAGCAATGGTTCACATTGTTACTGGGCTACACTGGTGTGTTTACCAGACAGCAATGGTTCCCATTGTTACTGGGGTACACTGGTGTGTTTACCAGACAGCAATGGTTCCCAATGTTACTTGGCTACATTGGTGTGTTTACCAGACAGCAATGGTTCCCATTGTTACTGGGCTACACTGGTGTGTTTACCAGACAGCAATGGTTCCCATTGTTACTGGGCTACACTGGTCTGTTTAAAAGATAGCAATGGTTCCCATTGTTACTGGGCTACACTGGTGTGTTTAACAGACAGCAATGGTTCCCATTGTTACAGAGCTACACTGGTGTGTTTACCAGACAGCAATGGTTCCCATTGTTACTGGGTTACACTGGTGTGTTTAACAGACAGCAATGGTTCCCATTGTTACTTGGCTACACTGGTGTGTTTAGCAGATAGCAATGATTCCCATTGTTACTAGGCTACACTGGTGTCTTTACCAGACAGAAATGGTTCCCATTGTTACTGGGCAACACTGGGGTGTTTACCAGACAGCAATGGTTCCCATTGTTACTGGGCTACACTGGGGTGTTTACCAGACAGCAATGGTTCCCATTGTTACTGGGCTACACTGGTGTGTTTAACAGCCAGCAATGGTTCCCATTGTTACTGGGCTACACTCGTGTATTTACCAGACAGCAATGGTTCCCATTGTTACTGGGTTACACTGGTGTGTTTACCACACAACAATGGTTCCCGTTGTTACTGGGCTACACTGGTGTGTTTACCAGACAGCAATGGTTCCCATTGTTACTGGGCTACACTGGTGTGTTTAACAGACAGCAATGGTTCCCCTTGTTACTGGGCTACACTGGTGTGTTTAACAGATAGCAATGGTTCCCATTGTTACTGGGCTACACTGGGGTGTTTACCAGACAGCAATGGTTCCCATTGTTACTGGGCTACACTGGTGTGTTTAACAGACAGCAATGGTTCCCAATGTTACTGGGCTACACTGTTGTGTTTAACAGACAGCAATGGTTCCCATTGTTACTGGGCTACACTGGTGTGTTTAACAGACAGCAATGGTTCCCATTGTTACTGGGCTACACTGGTGTGTTTAACAGACAGCAATGGTTCCCATTGTTACTGGGCTACACTGGTGTGTTTAGAAGACAGCAATGGTTCCCATTGTTACTCGCTACACTGGTGTGTTTACCAGACAGCAATGGTTCCCATTGTTACTTGGCTACACTGGTGTGTTTACAAGACAGCAATGGTTCCCATTGTTACTGGGGTACACTGGAGTGTTTACCAGACAGCAATGGTTCCCATTGTTACTTGACTACACTGGAGTGTTTAACAGACAGCAATGGTTCCCATTGTTAATTGGCTACACTGGTGTGTTTAACAGACAGCAATGGTTCCCATTGTTACTTGGCTACACTGGTGTGTTTAACAGACACCAATGGATCCCATTGTTTCTTGGCTACACTGGTGTGTTTACCAGACAGCAATGGTTCCCATTGTTACTGGGCTACACTGGTGTGTTTACCAGACAGCAATGGTTCCCATTGTTACTGGGCTACACTGGTGTGTTTCCCAGACAGCAATGGTTCCCATTGTTACTGGGCTACACTGGAGTGTTTAACAGACAGCAATGGTTCCCATTGTTACTTGGCTACACTGGTGTGTTTAACAGACAGCAATGGTTCCCATTGTTACTTGGCTACTCTGGTGTGTTTACCAGACAGCAATGGTTCAAATTGTTACTGGGCTACACTGGGGTGCTTACCAGACAGCAATGGTTCCCAATGTTACTGGGCTACACTGGTGTGTTTAACAGACAGCAATGGTTCTCATTGTTACTTGGCTACACTGGTGTGTTTAACAGACAGCAATGGTTCCCATTGTTATTTGGCTACACTGGTGTGTTTAACAGACACCAATGGATCCCATTGTTTCTTGGCTACACTGGTGTGTTTACCAGACAGCAATGGTTCCCATTGTTACTGGGCTACACTGGTGTGTTTACCAGACAGCAATGGCTCCCATTGTTACTGGGCTACACTGGTGTGTTTCCCAGACAGCAATGGTTCCCATTGTTACTGGGCTACACTGGAGTGTTTAGCAGACAGCAATGGTTCCCATTGTTACTTGGCTACACTGGTGTGTTTAACAGACAGCAATGGTTCCCATTGTTACTTGGCTACTCTGGTGTGTTTACCAGACAGCAATGGTTCAAATTGTTACTGGGCTACACTGGGGTGCTTACCAGACAGCAATGGTTCCCAATGTTACTGGGCTACACTGGTGTGTTTAACAGACAGCAATGGTTCCCATTGTTACTGGGCTACACTGGTGCGTTTAGCAGACAGCAATGGTTTCCATTGTTACTTGGCTACACTGGTGTGTTTACCAGACAGCAATTGTTCCCATTGTTACTTGGCTAAACTGGTGTGTTTACCAGACAGCAATGGTTCCCATTGTTACTGGGCTACACTGGTGTGTTTACCAAACAGCAAAGGTTCCCATTGTTACTTGGTTACACTGGTGTGTTTAACAGACAGCAATGGTTCCCATTGTTACTTGGCTACACTGGTGTGTTTAACAGACAGCAATGGCTCCCATTGTTACTTGGCTACACTCGTGCGTTTACCAGACAGCAATGGTTCCCATTGTTACAGGGCTACACTGGTGTGTTTACCAGACAGCAATGGTTCCCATTGTTACTTGGCTACACTGGTGTGTTTAATAGACAGCAATGGTTCCCATTGTTACTTGGCTACACTGGTGTGTTTACCATACAGCAATGGTTCCCATTGTTACTGGGCTACACTGGGGTGCTTACCAGACAGCAATGGTTCCCATTGTTATTGGGCTAATCTGGTGTGTTTAACAGACAGCGATGGTTCCCATTGTTACTTGGATACACTGGTGTGTTTAACAGACAGCATTGGTTCCCATTATTGCTGGGCTACACTGGGGTGTTTACCTGACAGCAATGGTTCCCATTGTTACTGTGCTACACTGGTGTGTTAACAGACAGCAATGGTTCCAATTGTTACTGGGCTACACTGGTGTGTTAACAGACAACAATGGTTCCCATTGTTACTGGGCTACACTGGTGTGTTTAACAGACAGCAATGGATCCCATTGTTACTGGGCTACACTGGTGTGTTAACAGACAACAATGGTTCCCATTGTTACTGGGCTACACTCGTGTGTTTAACAGATAGCAATGTTTCCCGTTGTTACTGGGCTACACAGGTGTGTTTACCAGACAGCAATGGTTCCCATTGTTACTGGATTACACTTGTGTTTACCACACAGTAATGGTTCCCGTTGTTACTGGGCTACACTGGTGTGTTTACCAGACAGCAATGGTTCCCATTGTTACTGGGCTACACTGGTGTGTTTAACAGACAGCAATGGTTCCCATTGTTACTGGGCTACACTGGTGTGTTTAACAGATAGCAATGGTTCCCATTGTTACTGGGCTACACTGGGGTGTTTACCAGGCAGCAATGGTTTCCATTGTTACTGGGCTACACTGGTGTGTTTAACAGACAGCAATGGTTCCCATTGTTACTGGGCTACACTGGTGTTTTTAACAGACAGCAATGGTTCCCATTGTTACTGGGCTACACTGGTGTGTTTAACAGACAGCAATGGTTCCCATTGTTACTGGGCTACACTGGTGTGTTTAACAGACAGCAATGGTTCCCATTGTTACTGGGCTACACTGGTGTGTTTAGAAGACAGCAATGGTTCCCATTATTACTGGGCTACACTGGTGTGTTTAGCAGACAGCAATGGTTCCCATTGTTACTGGGCTACACTGGTGTGTTTACCAGACAGCAATGGTTCCCATTGTTACTTGGCTACACTGGTGTGTTTACCAGACAGCAATGGTTCCCATTGTTACTGGGCTACACTGGAGTGTTTACCAGACAGCAATGGTTTCCATTATTACTTGACTACACTGGAGTGTTTAACAGACAGCAATGGTTCTCATTGTTACTTGGCTACACTGGTGTGTTTAACAGACAGCAATGGTTCCCGTTGTTACTTGGCTACACTGGTGTGTTTAACAGACACCAATGGATCCCATTGTTACTTGGCTACACTGGTGTCTTTACCAGACAGCAATGGTTCCCATTGTTACTGGGCTACACTGGTGTGTTTACCAGACAGCAATGGTTCCCATTTTTACTGGGCTACACTGGTGTGTTTACCAGACAGCAATGGTTCCCATTGTTACTGGGCTACACTGGTGTGTTTACCAGACAGCAATGGTTCCCATTGTTACTGGGTTACACTGGTGTGTTTACCAGACAGCAATGGTTCCCATTGTTACTGGGCTACACTGATGTGTTTACCAGACAGCAAAGGTTCCCTTTGTTACTGGGGTACACTGGGGTGTTTACCAGACAGCAATGGTTCCCATTGTTACTGGGCTACACTGGTGTGTTTACCAGACAGCAATGGTTCCCATTGTTACTGGGCTACACTGGTGTGTTTACTAGACAGCAATGGTTCCCATTGTTACTGGGCTACACTGGTCTGTTTAAAAGATAGCAATGGTTCCCATTGTTACTGGGCTACACTGGTGTGTTTAACAGACAGCAATGGTTCCCATTGTTACAGGGCTACACTGGTGTGTTTACCAGACAGCAATGGTTCCCATTGTTACTGGGTTACACTGGTGTGTTTAACAGACAGCAATGGTTCCCATTGTTACTTACCTACACTGGTGTGTTTAACAGATAGCAATGATTCCCATTGTTACTAGGCTACACTGGTGTCTTTACCAGACAGAAATGGTTCCCATTGTTACTGGGCAACACTGGGGTGTTTACCAGACAACAATGGTTCCCATTGTTACTGGGCTACACTCGGGTGTTTACCAGACAGCAATGGTTCTCATTGTTACTTGGCTATACTGGTGTGTTTAACAGACAGCAATGGTTCCAATTGTTACTGGGCTACACTCGTGTATTTACCAGACAGCAATGGTTCCCATTGTTACTTGGCTATACTGGTGTGTTTAACAGACAGCAATGGTTCCCATTGTTACTTGGCTATACTGGTGTGTTTAACAGACAGCAATGGTTCCCATTGTTACTGGGCTACACTGGTGTGTTTACCAGACAGCAATGGTTCCCAATGTTACTGGGCTACACTGTTGTGTGCAACAGACAGCAATGGTTCCCATTGTTACTGGGCTACACTGGTGTGTTTAACAGACAGCAATGGTTCCCATTGTTACTGGGCTACACTGGTGTGTTTAACAGACAGCAATGGTTCCCATTGTTACTGGGCTACACTGATGTGTTTAGAAGACAGCAATGGTTCCCATTCTTACTGGCTACACTGGTGTGTTTACCAGACAGCAATGGTTCCCATTGTTACTTGGCTACACTGGTGTGTTTACAAGACAGCAATGGTTACCATTGTTACTGGGGTACACTGGAGTGTTTACCAGACAGCAATGGTTCCCATTGTTACTTGATTACACTGGAGTGTTTAACAGACAGCAATGGTTCCCATTGTTACTTGGCTACAATGGTGTGTTTAACAGACAGCAATGGTTGCCATTGTTACTTGGCTACACTGGTGTGTTTAACAGACACCAATGGATCCCATTGTTACTTGGCTACACTGGTGTGTTTACCAGACAGCAATGGTTCCCATTGTTACTGGGCTACACTGGTGTGTTTACCAGACAGCAATGGTTCCCATTGTTACTGGGCTACACTGGTGTGTTTAACAGACAGCAATGGTTCCCATTGTTACTGGGCTACACTGGAGTGTTTAACAGACAACAATGGTTCTCATTGTTACTTGGCTACACTGGTGTGTTTAACAGACAGCAATGGTTCCCATTGTTATTTGGCTACACTGGTGTGTTTAACAGACACCAATGGATCCCATTGTTTCTTGGCTACACTGGTGTGTTTACCAAACAGCAATGGTTCCCATTGTTACTGGGCTACACTGGTGTGTTTACCAGACAGCAATGGTTCCCATTGTCACTGGGCTACACTGGTGAGTTTCCCAGACAGCAATGGTTCCCATTGTTACTGGGCTACACTGGAGTGTTTAACAGACAGCAATGGTTCCCACTGTTACTTGGCTACACTGGTGTGTTTAACAGACAGCAATGGTTCCCATTGTTACTTGGCTACTCTGGTGTGTTTACCAGACAGCAATGGTTCAAATTGTTACTGGGCTACACTGGGGTGCTTACCAGACAGCAATGGTTCCCAATGTTACTGGGCTACACTGGTGTGTTTAACAGACAGCAATGGTTCCCATTGTTACTGGGCTACACTGGTGCGTTTAGCAGACATCAATGGTTTCCATTGTTACTTGGCTACACTGGTGTGTTTACCAGACAGCAATGGTTCCCATTGTTACTTGGCTAAACTGGTGTGTTTACCAGACAGCAATGGTTCCCATTGTTACTGGGCTACACTGTTGTGTTTACCAAACAGCAAAGGTTCCCATTGTTACTTGGTTACACTGGTGTGTTTAACAGACAGCAATGGTTCCCATTGTTACTTGGCTACACTGGTGTGTTTAACAGACAGCAATGGCTCCCATTGTTACTTGGCTACACTCGTGCGTTTACCAGACAGCAATGGTTCCCATTGTTACAGGGCTACACTGGTGTGTTTACCAGACAGCAATGGTTCCCATTGTTACTTGGCTACACTGGTGTGTTTAATAGACAGCAATGGTTCCCATTGTTACTTGGCTACACTGGTGTGTTTACCATACAGCAATGGTTCCCATTGTTACTGGGCTACACTGGGGTGCTTACCAGACAGCAATGGTTCCCATTGTTATTGGGCTAATCTGGTGTGTTTAACAGACAGCGATGGTTCCCATTGTTACTTGGATACACTGGTGTGTTTAACAGACAGCATTGGTTCCCATTGTTGCTGGGCTACACTGGGGTGTTTTCCTGACAGCAATGGTTCCCATTGTTACTGTGCTACACTGGTGTGTTAACAGACAGCAATGGTTCCAATTGTTACTGGGCTACACTGGTGTTTTAACAGACAACAATGGTTCCCATTGTTACTGGGCTACACTGGTGTGTTTAACAGACAGCAATGGATCCCATTGTTACTGGGCTACACTGGTGTGTTAACAGACAACAATGGTTCCCATTGTTACTGGGCTACACTGGTGTGTTTAACAGACAGCAATGGATCCCATTGTTACTGGACTGCACTGGTGTGTTTACCAGACAGCAATGGTTCCCATTGTTACTGGGCTACACTTGTGTGTTTAACAGACAGCAATGGTTCCCATTGTTACTGGGCTACACTGGTGTGTTTAATAGACAGCAATGGTTCCCATTGTTACTTGGCTACACTGGTGTGTTTACCAGACAGCAATGGTTCCCATTGTTACTGGGCTACACTGGGGTGCTTACCAGACAGCAATGGTTCCCATTGTTATTGGGCTAATCTGGTGTGTTTAACAGACAGCGATGGTTCCCATTGTTACTTGGATACACTGGTGTGTTTAACAGACAGCATTGGTTCCCATTGTTGCAGGGCTACACTGGGGTGTTTACCTGACAGCAATGGTTCCCATTGTTACTGTGCTACACTGGTGTGTTAACAGACAGCAATGGTTCCAATTGTTACTGGGCTACACTGGTGTGTTTAACAGACAGCAATGGTTCCCATTGTTACTGGGCTACACTGGTGTGTTAACAAACAACAATTTTTCCCATTGTTACTGGGCTACACTGGTGTGTTTAACAGACAGCAATGGATCCCATTGTTACTGGACTGCACTGGTGTGTTGACTAGACAGCAATGGTTCCCATTGTTACTGGGCTACACTGGTGTGTTTAATAGACAGCAATGGTTCCCATTGTTACTTGGCTACACTGGTGTGTTTAACAGACAGCAATGGCTCCCTTTGTTACTTGGCTACACTCGTGCGTTTACCAGACAGCAATGGTTCCCATTGTTACAGGGCTACACTGTTGTGTTTACCAGACAGCAATGGTTCCCATTGTTACTTGGCTACACTGGTGTGTTTAATAGGCAGCAATGGTTCCCATTGTTACTTGGCTACACTGGTGTGTTTACCATACAGCAATGGTTCCCATTGTTACTGGGCTACACTGGGGTGCTTACCAGACAGCAATGGTTCCCATTGTTATTGGGCTAATCTGGTGTGTTTAACAGACAGCGATGGTTCCCATTGTTACTTGGATACACTGGTGTGTTTAACAGACAGCATTGGTTCCCATTGTTGCTGGGCTACACTGGGGTGTTTACCTGACAGCAATGGTTCCCATTGTTACTGTGCTACACTGGTGTGTTAACAGACAGCAATGGTTCCAATTGTTACTGGGCTACACTGGTGTGTTAACAGACAACAATGGTTCCCATTGTTACTGGGCTACACTGGTGTGTTTAACAAACAGCAATGGATCCCATTGTTACTGGGCTACACTGGTGTGTTAACAGACAACAATGGTTCCCATTGTTACTGGGCTACACTGGTGTGTTTAACAGACAGCAATGGATCCCCTTGTTACTGGGCTGCACTGGTGTGTTTACCAGACAGCAATGGTTCCCATTTTTACTGGGCTACACTGGTGTGTTTAACAGACAGCAATGGTTCCCATTTTTACTGGGCTACAATGTTGTGTTTACCAGACAGCAATGGTTCCCATTGTTACTGGGCTACACAGGGGTGTTTACATGACAGGAATGGTTCCCATTGTTACTGGGCTACACTGGTGTGGTTACCAGACAGCAATGGTTCCCATAGTTACTGGGCTAAACTGGGGTGTTTACATGACAGGAATGGTTCCCATTGTTACTGGGCTACACTGGGGTGTTTACCTGACAGGAATGGATCCCATTGTTACTGGCCTACACTGGTGTGTTTACCAGACAGCAATGGTTCCCATTGTTACTGGGTTACACTGGTGTGTTTACCACACAGCAATGGTTCCCATTGTTACTGGGCTACACTGGTGTGTTTACCAGACAGCAATGGTTCCCGTTGTTACTGGGCTACACTGGTGTGTTTACCAGACAGCAATGGTTCCCATTGTTACTGGGCTACACTGGTGTGTTTAACAGAGAGCAATGGTTCCCATTGTTACTGGGCTACACTGGTGTGTTTAACAGATAGCAATGGTTCCCATTGTTACTGGGCTACACTGGGGTGTTTACCAGACAGCAATGGTTCCCATTGTTACTGGGCTACACTGGTGTTTTTAACAGACAGCAATGGTTCCCAATGTTACTGGGCTACACTGTTGTGTTTAACAGACAGCAATGGTTCCCATTGTTACTGGGCTACACTGGGGTGCTTACCAGACAGCAATGGTTCCCATTGTTATTGGGCTAATCTGGTGTGTTTAACAGACAGCGATGGTTCCCATTTTTACTTGGATACTCTGGTGTGTTTAACAGACAGCATTGGCTCCCATTGTTGCAGGGCTACACTGGAGTGTTTACCTGACAGCAATGGTTCCCATTGTTACTGGGCTACACTGGGGTGTTTACCTGACAGCAATGGTTCCCATTGTTACTGTGCTACACTGGTGTGTTAACAGACAGCAATGGTTCCAATTGTTACTGTGCTACACTGGTGTGTTTAACAGACAGCAATGGCTCCCATTGTTACTGGGCTACACTGGTGTGTTTACCAAACAGCAATGATTCCCATTGTTACTGGGCTATTCTAGTTTGTTTACCAGACAGCAATGGTTCCCATTGTTACTGGGCTACACTGGTGTTTTTACCAAACAGCAATGGTTCCCATTGTTACTGGGCTCCGCTAGTTTCTTTACCAGACTGCAGTGGTTCCCATTGTTACTGGGCTACACTGGTGTGTTTACCAAACAGCAATGGTTCACATTGTTACTTTGCTACACTGGTGTGTTTACCAGACTGCAATGGTTCCCATTGTTACTGGGCTGCACTGGTGTGTTTACCAAACAACAATGGTTCCCATTGTTACTTTGCTACACTGGTCTGTTTACCAGACAGCAATGGTTCCCATTGTTACTGGGCTACACTGGTGTGTTTACCAAACAGCAATGGTTCCCATTTTTACTGGGCTACACTGGTGTGTTTACCAAACGGCAATGGTTCCCATTGTTACTTGGCTACACTGGTGTGTTTACCAAACAGCAATGGTTCCCATTGTTACTTGGCTACACTGGTGTGTTTACCAGACAGCAATGGTTCCCATTGTTACTGGGCTACACTGTTTGTTTACCAGACAGCAATGGTTACCTTTGTTACTGGGTTACACTGGTGTGTTTACCAGACAGCAATGGTTCCCATTGTTACTGGGTTACACTGGTGTGTTTACCAGACAGCAATGGTTCCCATTGTTACTGGGCTACACTGTTTGTCTACCAGACAGCAATGGTTACCATTGTTGCTGGGTTACACTGGTGTGTTTACCAGACAGCAATGGTTACCATTGTTACTGGGTTACACTGGAGTGTTTACCAGACAGCAATGGTTACCATTGTTACTGGGTTACACTTGTGTGTTTACCAGACAGCAATGGTTACCATTGTTACTGGGCTACACTGGTGTGTTTACCAGACAGCAATGGTTACCATTGTTACTGGGCTACACTGGTGTGTTTACCAGACAGCAATGGTTACCATTGTTACTGGGCTACACTGGTGTGTTTACCAGACAGCAATGGTTACCATTGTTACTGGGCTACTCTGGTGTGTTTACCAGACAGCAATGGTTCCCACTGTTACTGGGCTACACTGGTGTGTTTACCAGACAGCAATGGTTCCCATTGTTACTGGGCTACAATGGTGTGTTTACCAGACAGCAATGGTTCCCATTGTTACTGGGCTGCACTGGTGCGTTTACCAGACAGCAATGGTTCCCATTGTTACTGGGTTACACTGGTGTGTTTACCAGACAGCAATGGTTACCATTGTTACTGGGCTACACTGGTGTGTCTACCAGACAGCAATGGTTACCATTGTTACTGGGTTACACTGGTGTGTTTACCAGACAGCAATGGTTACCATTGTTACTGTGCTACACTGGTGTGTCTACCAGACAGCAATGGTTACCATTGTTACTGGGTTACACTGGTGTGTTTACCAGACAGCAATGGTTACCATTGTTACTGGGCTACACTGTTTGTCTACCAGACAGCAATGGTTACCATTGTTACTGGGCTACACTGTTTGTCTACCAGACAGCAATGGTTACCATTGTTACTGGGCTACACTGTTTGTCTACCAGACAGCAATGGTTACCATTGTTACTGGGCTACACTGTTTGTCTACCAGACAGCAATGGTTACCATTGTTACTGGGCTACACTGGTGTGTTTACCAGACAGCAATGGTTACCATTGTTACTGGGCTACACTGGTGTGTTTACCAGACAGCAATGGTTCCCATTGTTACTGGGCTACACTGGTGTATTTACCAGACAGCAATGGTTCCCATTGTTACTGGGCTACACTGGTGTGTTTACCAGACAGCAATGGTTCCCATTGTTACTGGGCTACACTGGTGTGTTTACCAGACAGCAATGGTTACCATTGTTACTGGGCTACACTGGTGTGTTTACCAGACAGCAATGGTTACCATTGTTACTGGGCTACACTGGTGTGTTTACCAGACAGCAATGGTTACCATTGTTACTGGGCTACACTGGTGTGTTTACCAGACAGCAATGGTTCCCATTGTTACTGGGCTACACTGGTGTGTTTACCAGACAGCAATGGTTCCCATTGTTACTGGGCTACACTGGTGTGTTTACCAGACAGCAATGGTTCCCATTGTTACTGGGCTACACTGGTGTGTTTACCAAACAGCAATGGTTACCATTGTTACTGGGCTACACTGGTGTGTTTACCAGACAGCAATGGTTCCCATTGTTACTGGGCTACACTGTTTGTCTACCAGACAGCAATGGTTACCATTGTTACTGGGCTACACTGTTTGTCTACCAGACAGCAATGGTTACCATTGTTACTGGGCTACACTGTTTGTCTACCAGACAGCAATGGTTACCATTGTTACTGGGCTACACTGTTTGTCTACCAGACAGCAATGGTTACCATTGTTACTGGGCTACAGTGTTTGTCTACCAGACAGCAATGGTTACCATTGTTACTGGGCTACACTGTTTGTCTACCAGACAGCAATGGTTACCATTGTTACTGGGCTACACTGTTTGTCTACCAGACAGCAATGGTTACCATTGTTACTGGGCTACACTGTTTGTCTACCAGACAGCAATGGTTACCATTGTTACTGGGCTACACAGTTTGTCTACCAGACATCAATGGTTACCATTGTTACTGGGCTACACTGTTTGTCTACCAGACAGCAATGGTTACCATTGTTACTGGGCTACACTGTTTGTCTACCAGACAGCAATGGTTACCACTGTTACTGGGTTACACTGGTCCCAATTTGCCAGTTTCACTAAATAATTAATGATTGAAAATTTTTACTTTAATTACTAAAGAATACTACGTCTTAACGTCTTCAATATATTGGTACTAATGCCTTTGTGTGTGAGTGGTTTACAATGCCGACAAAATGGTGAATTAGACACATATACAACATCTGGATATCATTACGTGTAGACGTACTACCATCCAGTGGCTCCATCACTACAGTAAATGGATGTAATATTAAAAATATAATGCATTCCTTGCTTCCAGGAATCAGTCAGAAATAAGTCACTCTGTCTGATGTTTGTGGGTTATCCCAGCTTCTCTACACATATGCTGCTATGTATGATAATTCTATGTAACTCTATTTGTGTATACCTGAATAAACTTACTTACTTAACCTCTCTGCTGCTTGGCTTCAGATGTTGAGGAAAAGACTACTTCTAATTCAACCATGGTGGAGTGTGTTGTGTGTGTGTTTGTGTGTGTGTGTGTGTGTGTGCGTGTTGTATGTGTGTTTATGTGTGTGTGTGTTGTGTGTGTTGTATGTGTGTTTGTGTGTGTGTGTGTTGTGTGTGTTGTATGTGTGTTTGTGTGTTTGTGTGTGTGTGTGTGTGTGTGTGTGTGTGTGTGTGTGTGTGTGTGTGTGTGTGTGTGTGTGTGTGTGTGTGTGTGTGTGTATGTATGTGTGTGTGTGTGTGTGTGTGTGTGTGTGTGTGTGTGTGTACTCACCTATTTGTACTCACCTATTTGTGGTTGCAGGGGTCGAGTCTTAGCTCCTGCCCCGCCTCTTCACCGGTTGCTACTGGGCCCTCTCTCTCCCCGCTCCATGAGCTTTATCAAACCTCGTCTTAAAACTGTGTATGGTTCCTGCCTCCACTACGTCATGTTCTAGGCTATTCCACTGCCTTACAACTCTATGACTGAAGAAATACTTCCTAATATCTCTCTGACTCATTTGTGTCTTCAACTTCCAATTGTGGCCTCTTGTTTCTGTGTCCCCTCCCTGGAACATCCTGTCTTTGTCCACCTTGTCTATTCCACGCAGTATTTTATATGTCGTTATCATGTCTCCCCTGACCCTCCTGTCCTCCAGTGTCGTCAGGCCGATTTCCCTTAATCTTTCTTCATAGGACATTCCCCTTAGCTCTGGAACTAACCTTGTCGCAAACCTTTGTACTTTCTCTAGTTTCTTGACGTGCTTTATCAAGTGCGGGTTCCAAACAGGTGTTGCATACTCCAGTATGGGCCTGACATACACGGTGTACAGTGTCTTGAACGATTCCTTACTAAGGTATCGGAATGCTGTTCTCAGGTTTGCCAGGCGCCCATATGCTGCAGCAGTTATCTGGTTGATGTGTGCTTCCGGAGACATGCTCGGTGTTATACTCCCTCTAAGATCTTTCTCCTTGAGTGAGGTTTGCAGTCTTTGGCCACCTAGCCTATACTCGGTCTGTGGTCTTCTGTGCCCTTCACCTATCTTCATGACTTTGCATTTGGCAGGATTAAATTCGAGAAGCCATTTGCTGGACCAGGTGTCCAGTCTGTCCAGGTCTCTTTGAAGTCCTGCCTGGTCCTCATCAGATTTAATTCTCCTCATTAACTTCACATCATCTGCAAACAGGGACACTTCTGAGTCTAACCCTTCCATCATGTCGTTCACATATACCAAAAATAGCACTGGTCCTAGGACCGACCCCTGTGGGACCCCGCTCGTCACAGGTGCCCACTGTGATACATCATTACGTACCATGACTCGTTGTTGTCTCCCTGTCAGGTATTCTCTGATCTATTGCAGTGCCCTTCCTGTTATATGCGCCTGATGCTCTAGCTTCTGCACTAATCTCTTGTGAGGAACTGTGTCAAAGGCCTTCTTGCAGTCCAAGAAGATGCAATCAACCCACCCCTCTCTCTCGTGTCTTACTTCTGTTATTTTATCATAAAACTCCAGAAGGTTTGTGACACAGGATTTGCCTTCCATGAATCCGTGCTGGTTGGCATTTATACTCTTGTTCCTTTCCAGGTGCTCCACCACTCTCCTCCTGATAATCTTCTCCATAATTTTGCATACTATACACGTCAATGACACAGGTCTATAGTTTAGTGCCTCTTTTCTGTCTCCTTTTTTAAAAATGGGAACTACATTTGCCGTCTTCCATACCTCAGGTAGTTGCCCAGTTTCCAGGGACGTGTTGAAGATTGTGGTAAGTGGCACCCACAACATATCTGCTCCCTCTCTAAGGACCCACGGGGAGATGTTGTCCGGTCCCATTGCCTTTGAGGTATCGATGTCCCTTAGCAGTTTCTTCACCTCCTCCTCATCTGTATGTATGTCGTCCAACACTTGTTGGTGTATTCCTTGCTGGTGTCCCCATCTGGTCTGTCCCCCCAGAGTCCTTCCTGACTCTACTGTAAATACTTCCTTAAATCTCGTGTTGAGCTCCTCACATACCTCTTGATCGTTTCTTGTGAGTTCTCCACCTTCTTTCCTCAGCCTTATCACCTGGTCCTTGACTGTTGTCTTCCTCCTAATGTGGCTATACAGCAGTTTCGGGTCAGATTTGACTTTCGATGCTATGTCGTTTTCATACTGTCGCTGGGCCTCCCTCCTTATCTGTGCATACTCGTTTCTGGCTCTTCTACTAATCTGCTTATTTTCCTGGGTCCTATGCCTCCTGTACCTTTTCCATTCTCTGTTGCACTTAGTTTTTGCCTCCCTACACCTTGGGGTAAACCAAGGACTCGTTTTGGTCTTCCTATTATTTCTGTTTCCCTTGGGAACAAAACTTTCCTCTGCCTCCTTGCACTTTGTTGCCACATATTCCATCATCTCGTTTACTGGTTTTCCTACCATTTCTCTGTCCCACTGAACCTCCTGCAGGAAGTTTCTCATACCTGTGTAGTCCCCCCTTTTATAGTTTGGCCTGACCCCTTCAGTTCCTGTTACCTTCTCCACTTGTAACTCTACTATATAATCAAAACTCAGCACCACATGATCGCTAGCTCCAAGGGGCCTCTCGTAAGTGATGTCCTCAATGTCTGAACTGCTCAAGGTGAACACAAGATCCAGTCTTGCTGGCTCATCCTCCCCTCTCTCTCTGGTTGTGTCCCTGACATGTTGATACATGAGGTTTTCAAGTACCACATCCATCATCTTGGCTCTCTATGTTTCGGGACCCCCATGTGGCTCCAGGTTTTCCCAGTCGATCTCCCTGTGGTTGAAATCGCCCATTACCAGTAACTTTGCTCTGCTCGAGTGAGCTCTTCTTGCCACCTCAGCCAGTGTGTCCACCATCACCCTGTTGTTTTCTTCGTACTCCTCTCTTGGCCTCCTGCAGTTCTGTGGTGGGTTATACATCACTCCAATGACTACTTTATGTTCTCCGGACTGAATTGTACCTACAATGTAGTCTCTTTCTCCAATCATGTCCATGCCTTCCATTTCCTCAAATCCCCATCGGTGTTTTATGAACAGTGCAACCCCTCCTCCCCCTCTATTCCTTCTATCTTTCCTCAGGATCTGATATCCCATTGGGAAGATTGTGTCTGTTATTGTCTCAGCGAGTTTTGTTTCTGTGACTGCTATGATGTCTGGGGATTTTTCACTGATTCTTTCGTTCCACTCCTCATGTTTATTCGTTATTCCATCCGCGTTTGTGTACCAAACTTTCAGTTTCTTTTCTATCATTGTGGTCATGCAAGAATATTGGGGTTGGGGGAGCGAGAGCCTTGGTGGGGGCCTATATGGGGCTGTGGTGTAGGTGGGGTTTGTGATGATGGGGGTGGGGTCAGAATGCCCATAAGGGACAGCTGTTGGGGTGAGGTTTGTGATATGGGGGTTGGTGGCAGAGGGAACAGTGAGAGGGTTGTAGTATAGGTTGCTCAGTTGCGTTGGGAATGTCGTGGTTGGAGTCTTTTGGTGGGAGATTCTGTGGGGTGTGTTTGCCCTTCCTCCTGTGTCTGGGTCCTGCTCATCTTCGTCATTGCCTCTCGTTCCTCCTTGCGTCTCTGTACCCTCTCTTTCAGTGTAGTCCTTTCGTCTTGTGTTCTGTCGCGGTCGAGGTATACTCTCTGGTACCCCTGTTTGTCCCTCAGTCTTGCTTTCTCTTGCAGAATCCTGGTTCGAACTGATTCTTCCTTGAAAATTACTTTGACAGGCCGTATCCTTCCACTCGCAAACCACCCAATTCTCTAAAAATTTGTCACCTGGGTCATATCGCCCTCACCTATTGTTTTCATGATGCCTTCAATCATTTTTTTCTCCTCCTGTTTTATTTCTTCAAAGTTGTCCCCCTTGGCTTCTCGGAGCCCGTACACAAAAACTGACCTCGCCCTTTCCTCCTCCCACTGAGTCTCCATCTGCTTCCTCTGAGGCATTTTATTTCCTTCCATTGACATGTTCTTGCCTTCAGTCCCTGTCATATCTGAAACTTCTATTCTCAGTGAACTGTCTTTCATGACCAGCTGTCCCATGCTACTGCAGTTGGCTGTTAGAATCTCTGCATATAGCATACCTTCTTTGTCTTCGGACCTGTCATTTGATCTTAGTGTACTCCTCGTCTTTTCCCTGGCCCCACGTGAGTCTGATAAGGCCTTCGCGTACGGCATGTCTCCGTTGTTGCTTACCGTCCCCTTGTCTGCGCCTGATGTCACATCTGAATTGTCATTTGTCTCTCTAATCTGTTTCAGGCTTTGCAGTTTCTCTTCTAAGCACTGTATCCTAGCTTCTGCTGCTAAGACCTGTACTTCCCACTTCCTGCACTCTTCAGCTATCCGCTCCTCCATTTTCTTACCAAGCTCTACTATCTTCCTTCCCCACTCTTCCTCCCTTTTTTGGAGCTCTAACTCCCAGTCTTTCTTCCCTGGTTCATCTACCAGATCTCTGGTTTTCCGTCGTCTAGGGCCACCCATTTTTTTTTTACCACAGACAGAAGGCTAGAGGAGGGAGAGGGTGCGAGGGGGAGAGAGAAAGGGTAGAAAGAGGGAGAGAGAGGAGAGAGTATGGGGGTGAGGGATAAGACCAAGGGTGAGAGAGAGAAATGTGAGGGGGGAGAGAAAGGGTAGAGAGAGGGAGAGAGGGAGAGAGAGATAGAGAGAGAGAGAGAGAGAGAGAGAGAGAGAGAGAGAGAGAGAGAGAGAGAGAGAGAGAGAGAGAGAGAGAGAGAGAGAGAGAGAGAGAGAGAGAGAGAGAGAGAGAGAGAGAGAGAGAGAGAGAGAAAGGAGGGTGAGG
>NC_091311.1:6538441-6540941 GCF_038502225.1 Cherax quadricarinatus | reverse complement strand
CTTCCTCAGTCTGATTACCTGGTCCTTGACTCTTGTTTTCCTCCTGATGTGGCTGTACAACAGCTTCGGGTCAGTCTTTACTTTTGATGCTATGTCATTTTCATATTGTCTCTGAGCCTCCCTTCTTATCTGTGCATATTCGTTTCTGGCTCTTCGGCTGATTTCTTTATTTTCCTGAGTTCTCTGTCTTCTGTACCTTTTCCATTCTCTAGTACACCTAGTTTTTGCCTCCCTACACCTTTGGGTGAACCAAGGACTCGTTCTGTTCTTCCCATTATTTCTGTTTCCCTTGGGAACAAACCTCTCCTCTGCCTCCTTGCATTTTGTTGCTACATAGTCCATCATTTCTTGTACTGGTTTTCCTGTCAGTTCCCTCTCCCACTGAATGTCTTGAAGGAAGTTCCTCATGCCTGAGTAGTTCCCCCTTTTGTAGTTTGGTTTTTCCCAGCCTATTCTTGCTACTCTCTCCACTTGGAGCTCAACTATGTACTCGAAGCACAGAACCACATGATCACTAGCTCCCAGGGGTTTTTCATACATGATACCCTCGATGTCCGAACTACTCATGGTGAATACAAGGTCCAACCTTGCTGGTTCATCCTCTCCTCTCTCTCTGGTAGTGTCTCTAACATGTTGATGCATGAGGTTCTCCAGTACCACATCCATCATCTTGGCTCTCCATGTTTCGGGACCCCCATGGGGCTCCAGGTTTTCCCAGTCAATCTCCTTGTGATTGAAATCACCCATAACTAGTAACTTTGCTCCCCCAATGTGTGCTCTCCTGGCCACCTCGGCTAGTGTGTTGATCATTGCTCTGTTGCTCTCATCGTATTCTTCTCTTGGCCTCCTGCAGTTCTGTGGTGGGTTGTACATTACTGCAATTATCACCTTATGTCCCTCAGACTGGATTGTTCCTACTAAGTAGTCCCTTTCGCCCATGCCATCCATTCCTTCCATTTTCTCAAAACCCCACTGGTTTTTAATGAGCAGTGCAACTCCTCCTCCCCCTCTCCTCCCTCTGTCTTTCCTGAAGATTTGATATCCGGATGGAAAGATTGAATCTGTTATTATTCTGGTGAGTTTTGTTTCTGTGAGTGCTATTATGTCTGGGGATGTCTCTTTGATTCTTTCGTGCCACTCCTCATACTTGTTTGTTATTCCATCTGCATTTGTATACCACACCTTCAACTTCTTTTCTAAGACTGTGGTCTGGGAAGTATATTGGGGTTGGGGAAGTGGGAGACCTGGTAAGGAACTATGGGTTGTTGCTGTGGGGGTGAAGTTTGTAATGTAGTGGGTGGGGGCATTGGATGTGACATGGGTGTTTTGATTTAGAGTGTTTGGTTGCACTGGGGTTGACCTGGTTGGGAGGCTTCTATAGAAAGTTGTGAGGGAGGCTGTATTTGATCTTCTTCCTGGGTCTGGGATCTCCTGTCTGTCTTCTCCATCCCCTCTCTTTCCTCCTTTCGCCTTTGTACCATCTCTCTCAGTTTCTTCCTTTCTTCTTGTGTTCTGTCGCGGTCGAGATACACCCTCCTGTATGCCGTCATGTCCCTTAATCGTGCTTTCTCCTGCAGGATCCTGGTCCGAGTCGCTTCTGCCTTGAAGGTCACTCTCACTGGCCGGGTTCTTTTTTTTACAAACCCCCCTATTCTCTGAAAATTTTCCAGCTGGGTCATATCGTCTTCTCCTATTGCTTTCATGATGCTTTCAATTGCTTTTTTTTCCCCTTGTTTTCTTGCTTCATATGTTTCCCCTTCGACTTCCTGGAGCCCATACACAAAGACTGACCTCACCCTTTCATTCTCCCACTGCATATCCCTGTGCATCCCCTCATTTAATTTGGTTTCCTCCATTGCAGCTTTCCTTTCATCAGTTTCACTGGCTAATGTACTTGGGCTCAGTGGCCTGTCATTTTCCCTTCTCGGCTTTCCTTGGGCTCTGTTGTTGTCTGTTAGGGCCTCCACATGAAGCTTAGCTCTTTCATTTGCTACAGGCTCCTCTGATAGAGCATCTCCATGCAGTTGTGCCCCTTCTTTCCCTACAGTCCCCTTATTTGTGGCTGAGGTAGCAGTCTCTGTTGTCAATCCCAAAATGTTCTTTAGTTCTTTAGGCTGTTTCAGATTTTTCAATTCCTCTTCTAAGCTCTGTATCCTAGCTTCTGCTGCTTTGATATGCACCTCCCACTTCCTGCTTTCCATATCTATCCTCTCTTCCATTCTCATGCTAAGTTCTTCTAGTTTCTTTTCCCATTCTTGATCCCTTTTTATGAGCTCTGCTGCCCAATCTTCCTTTGCATTTTCCTCCTCCTGTCCCTTGGTTTTTCTTGTTGCTCTCTGGCAACCCATTTTTGTTTTATCCTGATTGCCTCAGAGTGGGAAACCTATGTAGTTCTGTATGTTAGGTTAATATTGTGTGTGTCAGAGTGTGGGGGGGGGAAGTAGTGGAGGAACTGTGGCTATGTGGGATCTGAGTGGGGAGGGGTGGGGAGGGTTTGGGT
>NC_091311.1:6483845-6538341 GCF_038502225.1 Cherax quadricarinatus | reverse complement strand
TTCTTTCAAAAGTTTTACAAAGACAACTAGTTAAGGAGATCGGCCTAAATGTATCAGGCTGTTGGGGCTTAGGGATAGGCACAATGAGACTATTGGTCCAGGAAGTAGGAAGAACGCCCTCAATGTAACTGAGATTATACAGTGCCAACAGAGGGTTATCAGGCACGTGCCTTAGAGTTCTGAGAATATCATAGGTTATACCATCCTCTCCAGGAGCAGTTGATCGACCTTTGGTTAATGCATTATCTAATTCATACTCGGTAAAGAGGCAATCACTCTCATCAATATTTTGGCTCATAAAATTAATCAGTTTCAACATTTCTTCAGAAGTACTCTCTAAATTTTTTCTAATATGAGATGGAAGGCTTTCATGCCTGGATGTTTTGGACCAGTCATTTATGAGGTCATTTGCTTTTTCAAGAGGAAAGGGATGAGCAACATTACCAGTCTTTTTCCTGGTTATTTTATTTATACCTTTCCAAGCCAAACTCAAAGGGGTGGACCTATTTAATCCACTAACAAACTGTTCCCATTCCTGTTGCCTAAGTTCTTCCTTTCTATTCCTTGCATTTGTTAGTGCAGCTTGGAACGTTCTGAGCAGGTCTGGGGTTCTACATTCACGGTATGCTTTACCAATCCTCCTAGCTGCATGTGTTAGATTGCGCAGCTGTGGATCATTATAGTATTTACATTGGTTTTTATTGTTATTTATAGTGGAGGGTCTTTGTTTCCTATTCCTGCCCACTTGATCTGTGAGAACACTCTCAATAGTGGTAATTAAATCATCATTAAATTTTTGTGTACCAATGGGCTCGTAATTCTTATACCATTGATCCAAGTGGTTAATAAAGTTGTCTCTGTGTTCTGGTTTGAGAATAAGTTTCCTCCTTCTGTATTTAGCTCCTTGATTGCTGGAGATGTGATCAAGATTGACAGTTGTTAGTCTTGGGAAGTGATCAGATAGATCATCAACTATGACAGAGTCATGCATCGTATATGATGTATTAAATCCAAGACACAGATCTAGTATGCCACTATATATGTGAGTAGGATCAGTAGTGCCCACAATTCGAACATTATCATGCTCATTTAGCAATCTCACTAGTTTAGTTCCATTGGTGTTTGTTATAGACCCACCAATATTCTTATGTCTGGCATTAAAATCTCCAAGAATGATGGTAGGTTCACTATTGATGCGATCTGGTAAAGCATCAGGTCGAAGCTGGTTCGCTGGGGCATAGAGATTAAAAATGTTTATGGAAAAATCGCCTGCATATACTTTGACACCATGATACTGCATGTTAACTCGACTCTGCAAGGAAAGGAGTGAATGTGGCAAGCTCTTTCTGACATACATCACACAACAGTTGGTTGACCTTAGGTTATAAGCTGCATATCCAGGCAAGATTGGTGGAGGTGCTCCATCTTTCAATCTACATTCCTGCAAACAGATGACATCAATATTCTTGGTTGCACTAATATGATGTAAGTCAGGCAACCGCTTCCTGATGGAAGCAATGTTCCATGAAAAGATTTGTAATGTATCCATTGTAGTGAGTTATTACAATCTCTTGCTCATAAGATGGTAAAACTATTATGCTTTGACTACAGTGTGCAGGCACTTAAGAGCAAATAGCATAGTTTGTACGTCATTATCTTCAGGACCTTTATTTTTAAGCATTTTTCGGCATATTGGCAGCCAGTTCCAAGGCAAGTCTTGAAGGCAAGAGTCATGGGCTTCTTTCTTACAAATTGCTGGAAGCTGAACGGGGATTGCTGTACTTTTGACATCATCACCATGCTCATGAGCATCATCCTGATTACATATATTTATTAAACTTGTCAGGATCTGTTCAAGATGCTCAATTTTTTTTTGGAAATTTGTTATAATATGAGGAAGGTCAGGCGAATCCAATGCCTCTCCGGAGGATGGCACTTCTGGGTTAGTGCTTTCTTTAACACCTATCACCTTAACAGGTACCATGGTTACATTAGTGTTCTCTGTTTCATCATTCATTGCAGGTAGGTCCTGTGCATCTGACTCATCTCCAATTTCCAGGGATGTTACCTGTGTGGTGTCCGTCTGACTGTTGTAGTTGTGTGTAGTGGGAGAAATGACAAACTCATCCCCATATTCAGGTGTAGCCATAGGTATCTGTAGTGGCAGACCAGTAGTTCCATATGTGCTAGCAGGGATGGCTAGCTCCTCCACAGCTGGTGTGTGTGATGGCATTCTGGTATCACCAGAATCCTTTGCAGTGAGGTGGGGTTCTTGCACACTTTGCAGAGGTTCAGTCTCAGATCTGGCTGTGGTAGACTGGATGGCCCCATCCTCAGTTACCATTAAAGGACTGTTATCAGGTTTACATCGAAGGTTGTTTGGGTTCTGACTGCAGTCCTTGTGGGAAACTGTAACCCCAACTTCTTTACAGTTAATACACTTAAATTTTTGGCTGTCAGGGCCTACTGTGCATTCTCTAGTGGAATGTTTCCCAGCACACTTACCACACCAAGAATGTAGTATTCCACAGTCTACTGCAACATGGCCATAGTGCTGGCATTTATAACACCTACGTTTAGGGGGTAGGTACACTTCGATGTTTAGGAAACGTAAACCATGCACCCAGATATTCCGGGGGAGGGGCACAGGACCTACCCAACTGGCAATAATTTGGGATTTTCCTTTAAGTCTTTTAGGCTTGATGATATGCTCACTTAGAGTCAGATGGGATGGGTCCATGCAGAGAGGGTATCCAAAGATTATGATACTGACCCATTTTTTAAAGTGGTGAGTGTCTGATGGAGGTCGCAGCAGCTTAATACCCCCATAAGGTGTACTAAGTAGATCATTGATCAGTTCTGCATTCTGTTCCACAAACACAAAGTTGTGTGTGTTTTTCCTAAATTGAATCCTTGAGTTAGGATGCTTGTTTACAGCTGCCATTAGCCATGCACACTTAGCAGGCAGCGGGGTGTTGTCAGGGAAGTTCAGCTTAACACATTCTTCCTTTGAAGAAAGACTTCTTGCAGCCTCTGTGCACCAAGGACGTTTAGTATCACATTGTGTACGAGTCAAGTGAGTTTGACTACGTCGACGCTCTAGCCCTTTCTCGCTTTTTCTCTGTTGTTTACTTTTAAAGGTCTGGAAGCTATCATCATTTCCATCACCTGCAGAAATAGGTTCCTCTATGACAGTTGCCATGTTTGCCAGTGATGATATCTGGTGTAAGACTCACAACACAAGAATTCCTCGCTTATCTTTCCCTTATAGCTTATGCAAGAGCAAATATTCACTACAAAGTCAGAAGTTCAAAATAGATCACAAGACACAAGTGCTCAAGTTCAATGAACACCTCCAACCATACTCAACCCAGACCACCACCACTCAATACGACACACACCCCACCAAAAACACACTCAGAGACCTCTTGTATGTGTGGTAATAATATGGTACATATAATGATATAATGGATGGTACAGGAGGCCTGGTCACAGACCGGGCCGCGGGGGCGCCGACCCCCGGAACTCTCTCCAGGTAAACTCCAGGTAAACAGGCGAGGTCTTAAACCTTATCACAAATTACAAAGATGAAAAGAGAGAGAGAGAGAGAGAGAGAGAGAGAGAGAGAGAGAGAGAGAGAGAGAGAGAGACAAAGTAGGCAATATTGAGCATAAAATTAGAATTCTGTCATAGTGACCTATTCTGTACTGTTTTTCATATCGGTGTTTTGTATTTATGGATTTGAGAATGCTGGGTGTTAGCCAGGGACTGTTCAGTCTCTTAGCTGTCATCTGTTTAGTTTTTTTAGGGCAGTGCTTGTTATAAAGATATTGGGTCTTTTTTAGAAAATTATTAAAACATTCGTCAATATCTGTATAGATTTCTAGCTCAGTGTGCCAGTCAATGTTTGTTACTGCTGTTGTGAAGTTATTAATGGCTGCCTCATTGTGAAGTCTGAAGGTGACTTTAGTAGTGTCTTGGGGTATTTTACCAAGAGTTGTTATGAGGAAAGTAGGGTAGTGGTCTGTGGTATTATCTGTAATTATGCCTGATTTTAAAGGGGATATGGTGTTGGTCCAGATGTGGTCAAGTAGGGAAACACTAGTCTCTGTAACTCTTGTAGGTTTTGTTACTGTTGGTAGCAACTTGCAGTTACTCATTGTGTTTGTGAATTCAGTAACGTGTGGGTCATGGTCTTGCAGGAGATTTATATTGAAGTCACCTGAGAGTAGTAAGTGATCTTTGTTCATGCGTGCATCAGTTATCATACTTCCTAGGTTTTGACTAAATTGGCTAATGTTTGATTGTGGAACTCTGTAGATGTTTATCACTGTGAGAGGTTTTTGTAGGTATTTGGATTTGAATTTAGCTATTATATATTCCCCATGTTCATCCCTTGTGCAAGTATTAGTGATACATTCTAGTTGGTCTGAGTAGTATATGGCTGTGCCACCCCCTTGTTGGTCTGGCCTACAGTTGTGTATGGCTGTGTAACCAGGAATGGCATAGACATCTGTAGTATCAGGCTTTAGCCAGGTTTCAGTTAGTGTAATGATGGACATATTGGCATGCAAGGAATTTAGTAATGCTAGGAGGTCATCGTAATGCTTGCTTAAAGATCTGATATTGTAGTTAAAGATAGTTATGTTGTTGTTAGCTCTGAGAAGTGCCTTTGATTGTTCTGCTGTGTAGTAATTACAGTAACTGTTTGAATCATTTAAGTCATTAAGTAAGAGGTTGGTATCAGGATCAATGCTTGTAATCATAAGATTTGTAGTAAATCTATAGTTAGAATTAAGTAAAAAATAAAGTAAATATTCTAAAGCTAAAAAAAAATAGCACCTGAATTATTTAACAAATGTAAAAATAATGAGCTAAGGTAGTTTTTTAAAGCTAAAATAAAGGAGACAATATAAAAGGGACTAAAATAATTTGTGGTGAACAAATAAAGTGATTATCAAATAATGGAGCTTGGGAATATGATAGTAGGTAGTACTTTAAAGCTAATTCTTTAAAGTTAGAATTATAATATAAAATTATAATATAAAAGGGACTAATATAAGTTGTGGTGAACAATAAAGTGGTAATCAAATAATTGTACTAAGGTCTAATATAATGACTTTTGTGGAGTCTATGTTTTGAGCTAGAATGAGCTATAGTACAACTAGATTTAATCTAATAATATAATAATACAAATTAAAAATAGCACCAGTCTCTCACTAGTAATTGCAATATGGTCTAATATTATGAATTTGGTATTGACTATAGTACAACTGAGTTTAATCTAATAATATAAAAAAGGCACAAGACTCTCAATTGTAATTGCACTAAGGTGTTATATAAGTTGTTTACAAGAATTAGAGTATAACTAGATTTAAATTGACAAGATAAAATATACAAGTTAAGGTAGCAAAAGAATAAAAAAAGTAGAAAAAAAAATATATGAGGTAGTTGGTACTAGTTAGCAAAAGATAGTTAAGGGCCTTGAACAATAATATAATTGAAATATACACTAATTGCACACACAATATAGTCACTAAGATATGAAAAGAATCTTAGAGTAGGAATTATAATATAAACTTATAATATAAAAATACAAATTGAAATGGTACTTGCAATTGCACTAGAGTCTGGTATAGGTTGTTGACAAGATCAGGAGTATAACTAGATTTAAATTGACAAAATATAATTCACAATTAAAGTACCAAAAGAATAATAGTAAAAAAATAACAAGGGTAATGTCTTGGTTATAATATGATAGTAAGATGGTAGACAGGTACCCAGGTACACAGGTACACAGGTACAAAGGATAATATAAAGGTTGGAGTTGAATATACAAACTTGAAAATTTGGCAACAAAATGTTATGGGAAGTATAAAATAATGTTTAATGTACAAAAGTAAAATTGACTGGTAGTAAATATGGTGTTTAATAAAATTTTAGTAAGTAATAATGATTACAAAAAAGTGAAAAAGTAATGTTTATTTCATTCAATATTGCACTGGTAGTTATACTAGTTATAAATGAATATAGTGTCCTGTGCACGAGTTTCTCAAAGATTTTGGATAGCAATGGTAGGTTTGATATTGGCCTATAGTTGTTTAAATCTGTAGGGTCACCACCTTCTTGAGTAGTTTCGGGAAGGTGCTAGTTTCTAGTGACTTGTTAAAAAGTAATGAGATAGCATGTGAGAGGACATGGGCCGCTCACTTGTACAATAATGGTGGGACATGAGACAGATTCCCTGAGTTATTTTTAAGTGACTTTATAATCTCGGTGACTTCCATGGGCTCAGTTGGAGCAAGATAGAAGGAATTTGGGAAATTCCCATCTTGGTAGTCCCCGGCATGGGCATTGGTGCGTGGGATTTTATTGGCGAGATTAGAACCTATGGTTGAGAAGAAGTCGTTTATCTTGTTAGCTGTGTCAGTGGGATGCAGTGGTGTTTCATTAGGTTTAGTTAGGGCAATATTCTTGTTTTTTTTCAGTTTGTGGGTCCCTAGAATCTGAGAGAGTGTTTTCCAGGTCTTTTTTATATCTCTTCTTGTGTCAGTGAATCTACTGGAGTAGTATAGTTGTTTGGCTTTCTTTATTACTTTGGTGAGGACTGATGAATAGTGTTTAAGAATATCTTTGTGTATTAAGTCCTGTTACATATAGATGCCAGCAGTTATGCTGTTGGGTCAGTACTACTACAGTCCTCCCACTCCTCTGATATTCTACATCAGATATGTTATTATTCCTCCACCTTAAAGCCACACCAAAAGAATTATGCAACAGTAGAAAAAGAAGCTCTAGCCCTGGTTATCTCCCTTGAGCATTTTGAAGTTTACTTGGGAACATCACCTCATCAGATTACAGTATACTCAGATCACAACCCTTTGACATTCATTAATACCATGAAGGCTAAGAATGCCAGAATACAGAGGTGGGCCATTAGAATTCAACCTTTTTCTATTAAAATCCTACATATAAAGGGCAAACATAATGTAATTGCGGATGCTTTGTCCTGCCCTTAAACCAGTTGCACCAGTATGCCCTTGTTCTAACTTACGCCTAATATTTCCTTTTTTGCCTACAGTTATGTGAATGAGTGGTACTGTTTACAGTTTAGTTATGGAGGATGAAGCTTGGAGACCAGTTGCTGTGTATTTACATCTTGCTTGAGAGACAGTATTCGTGTCACCCAAGGCCAAGAGAGAAAACCCAATTCTGTTGAGGCAGATGTCTGTCGTCTCAACAATATCCTCCTTGAATACCTTCAGAACACATGAAGAAGATTGTCTGGGACGAATTGGCGGTGAAATGTATATCAGTCTTACTATATTGGTATTTCAGTTCTTCTACTGTATCTAAAAGATTCAGGATTATTTTTGTCCTATTGTCAGTGCGACATTTGGTCGTGGAGAGGGGATGTTACACCCTTTTGTTCAGTTTAAGTAGACTGTTTCTTCTTGTTATTATCACAATGGTATACTTTTACATGTTATTTTTGCTATTTCATTTAATATTATATTCAGGAGTAATTCCATTAGTAGCTAAAATGGATTTACTCGACTTTATAATATTATCTGGTCGTATTACTTAGCTTTGTATTTAGGTAGGTCATTTAATTAGTGTCAACTGCTGGTGACCTGGCCAAGCACCAGTAGGTGTTTTGAGCTGCTCAACCCCTGCTCTGACCGAGACAAAGTGGGCTGGTAAAGCCTCACAGAGTTCAGTTCATACCTTCCTCTGGACCAGGAAGGGTCGAGGGAAGTATCCACCTCTAAACCACCATTCGCCTCCCTAGAAAATCCCAGGAATTTTCGGGAACTTACTGCTAAGACTTATCTCGGTTGGAGAAGGCGGTTGAGAAGCTCTTAGAGAAAGTGAAGCCAAGTGAGCAAGCCTCTGTAGTGTATGAGGACTTATTGTAAAGTGAACCCTATCATAAGAAATCTATTAATGTGTTCGAGTTTTTAGGCAACGCCTGTGCATGTGCATATACTAATATTTCGTGACTCACTCAGAGCCATTTGTAAATACTTGACCTAGTACTGTGTTGTTTTAATGAGGAATGGTAAAAGTATTCTACTCATAGTGCAAAATATGAGAAGGTGAATATAAGTGATTATGACTATTAATAAATTAAATAGAAACTAAGAAAATTCCTTTTCCTCTGAAGTGAGTACCTAGACATACTAAGTTTATTTTGTTAAGAAAAGCACTATAACCCAGGGACCAACTGACTATGTTCGTAACACCCATGCACTCTGCCCCAAGGCCAGACTAATGAAACTCCGTGTTCATCAAGAACTATAAGAAACCCCTATCACGTGCTTTTACCATCCTATGGAGAGGGAGCATGGACACGGGGGTCGTCCCACAGTTACTAAAAACAACAGACATAGCCCCACTCCATGAAGGGGGCAGTAAAGCAATGGCAAAGAACTACAGACCGATACCTGGAGTTTACCTGGAGAGAGTTCCGGGGATCAACGCCCCCGCGGCCCGGTCTGTGACCAGGCCTCCTTAGGTCAGTGTCCCAGGATGCGACCCACACCAGTCAACTAACACCCAGGTACCCATTTTACTGATGGGGAACATAGACAACAGGTGGAAAGAATCACGTCCAATGTTTCTACTCTGGCTGGGAATCGAACCCAGGCCCTCACCGTGTGAAGCGAGAGCGTTAACCACCAGGCCACCAGATAGCACTAACATCCCATATAAAAATCTTTGAAAGGGTCCTAAGAAGCAAGATCGCCACTCATCTAGATACCCATCAATTACACAACCCAGGGCAACATGGGTTTAGAGCAGGTCGCTCCTGTCTGTCCCAACTACTGGATCACTACGACAAGGTCCTAGATGCACTAGAAGACAAAAAGAATGGAGATGTAATATATACAGACTTTGCAAAAGATTTCGACAAGTGTGACCATGGCGTAGTAGCACACAAAATGCGTGCTAAAGGAATAACAGGAAAAACTGGTAGATGGATCTGTAATTTCCTCACTAACAGAACACTAAGAGTAGTAGTCAACAGAGTAAAGTCTGAGGCGAATCGAATTGAATCGAAGAAGACGACGAGAGCTGTCGTGAGATGGGAAGGAAGAAGGATAAGGAAGGATGGAAATAACTGGAAAAGGATGGGAAGGAGGGGAAGAGGAGGAATCAAGGCAAGTGGCCCAACCACTTTGGGACATGTGGTACTGAAGTACTAGAGGCGTAGATGGAGAGGCTTGAATGATGTCGTTACTTGGCTCTCTAGGAGAGGATGGCGAAGGCAGCGGCAGGAGCTGAGAGTGTCAGGCAGCAAGCAGGATGAGTTAGTTATTCTCTTGATCCGGTTGTCAATGCTTTGAATTTTGTTCTAGAGAGTTGTGTCACACATATGGGAGAGCTGTAGTGTCTAGTGGCTAACGCGACGTGCTGGAGTTTTGAGACTCTCTGACTGCGGGTTCAATCCCGGCTGGGGTATGGTTTGTTTGCAATCGTGTCATTATGATTTCGTGAGTCATGTTGACGGCAGTGAAGGGACTTGAGCTAGAGTTCGTCACGGCCACGCTAGCTGGAGATTCGTCTGTAAAAACTTGCATTTGTGGTCACATTGGTGCCTGTGCTAACCTTCCTATGGTGTAGAAATATACCTAGTTGGACGAATCTTATTGTGGCCAGCTGGTCTAGTGGCTAACGCGACGGGCTGGAGTTTTGAGACTCTGACTGCGGGTTCAATCCCGGCCAGGGTATGGTTTGTTTAGCTGTAGAAGAGTTCGTTGGTTTGGAGTTGGTGGATTATCTGGTTGACGGTAGGGAATGGCTTTTCATCGGTGGTGTGCGTTGCAGTGTTGTCTTGGAGATGTTGGATGAATTCTAGGCGAGTCATTGGGCTGGGGTATTGTGTCGTGGTGAAGAACATGAGTCCTTTGTGTCAAACCCACAGTGTTCCAGGTAATCGACGTGAGTGAGGTCGAGAAGGCGGTGGTGGAGTTGAGGAAGGTGGTGTTGATGGCGGAGGTAGGGTGTTGAGTGGTGTTGAAGGTAGAATTGAAGATTCGTTGTCATCTTCAATAGACGAATAGGAAGATGTTTCTGGTGGCAAGGCTTCTGATTGGTTGGATTCATTGAGGTGTGGTGGCGGTGGAGGCTCCTCATTGGACGTTGTTGTAGTGAAGTCACTAGATGGTGGTGGTGATGGAGCTTCTGCAGCAGAGGTGGTGATTAAGTCCTTGGTGAATTTGAGAATTTCTTCAGAAGGTGGAGATGCTGCAAGTTTAAATGATGGCATGTTATTTAATGCAAATAACTCGTTGATGGTAGAGTTAAATGATCCAGGTACAGCCATGTTTTGCATGTGAGCGTATAGTAGACAATAGTGGATCTTCGTTACGTCACATGTTGGAGGAGTGATGGTGGTGGTGGTGGAGGCGGGCTGAGTAGATGCCTGAAGTAATTTTGTAGTGTCTGCTTGCAACTTTGCAATTGCGGCATACGTTGGTGTGTTGCTAGTAGGTTTTTTCTTTGCTGCATCTTGTGTTTTCTTCATAATATCCTTTCTAGTAGGACATTTTGCTGCCAGTGTATGGTGATCATTACTTTTACAGTTTAAACACGCTGGTTGTGTTGGAGCAGCAGCGGTACAGGAACTGAAGGTGTGTCCCTCACTACCACATGTAGTGCAGAACTTCTTGTCTTTTACTGGACATGCTTTGGTGGTGTGAAGATAAGAATAACAGTTCCAGCAATGTTGGATGTAGTGGTATCTCTCTGCTTCTATGTAGGTGGGACTGATGTAGTAGTAGTATACAGCCAGACCTTCGTTCAGAGCAGTGGCAGCCATGTTCACGTCGGTGAAGGTGACCTTGAGCATAGACGATGCATTCGGGATTTTGGTAATACTGTCAACAGTAGCCCAAGTATTTTGTGTTTCAATGGATGACTTGAGTTCAGCAATTGGTTGAGAAGTCAGAATCTTATCCAGTTTTTTTCAGGAATACTGATTTCCTTGCCCTGAGGGCAGAAGAAGATGTAACAGTAAACCCTTTAGCAGTAAGAGTAGTGGTGGCTTCTGTAGTGAGTAACTTCTCTGCTTCAGCATCATCGTGACACAACAATGAATGCTTCTTTGAGTGACAGAATAGCGTTGAATTTCACATGCAATGCTCCCTGCACAACAGTACCACAACGGTACCACTGTTTGGCTTGATCTTTACACGATTTGCGTAGCTCAACGTGCAAGTCAAGTGAAGACAACTCTGGTAAAGGTTCCCCTCCCCAACGGGGATCGTAGGGAGATTGAGTAAGTAAGGAGAGCTGCTATGACCTGCCGAGGCGAGAGTCAAAAGCAGAATCTGTCTGTATTTCAATCTGAGGCAGCTACGGTGAAAAGCTCTGCTCTGCAAGGCACAGTACTCGCTCCCATCTTGTTTCTCTTCCTCATATCTGACATAGACAAGGATGTCAGCCACAGCACCGTGTCTTCCTTTGCAGATGACACCCGAATCTGCGTGACAGTGTCTTCCATTGCAGACACTGCAAGGTCCAGGCAGACATCAACCAAATCTTTCAGTGGGCTGCAGAAAACAATATGAAGCTCAACGATGAGAAATTTCAATTACTCTGATATGGTAATCATGAGGAAATTAAATCTTCATCAGAGTACTAAACAAATTCCAGCCACAAAATAGAGCGAAAAACCAACGTCAACGACATGAGAATGATCATGTCGGAGGATCTCACCTTCAAGGACCATAACATTGTACCAATCGCATCTGCTAGAAAAATGACAGGATGGATAATGATAACCTTCAAAACTAGGGATGCCAAGCCCATGACGACACTCTTCAGGTCGCTTGCTCTATCTAGGCTGGAATATTGCTGCACACTAACAGCACCTTTCAAGGCAGGTGAAATTGCTGACCTATAAAATGTACAGAGAACCTTCACAGCACGCATAACGGAGATAAAACACCTCAATTACTGGGAGCGCTTGAAGTTCCTGAACCTGTACTCCCTGGAATGCAGGCGGGAGAGATACATGATTATATACACCTGGAAAATCCTAGAGGGACTAATACCGAACTTGGACACGAAAATCATTCACTACGAAAGCAAAAGACTCGGCAGACGATGCAACATCCCCCCAATGAGAAGCAGGGGTGTCACTAGCACGTTAAGAGACAACACAGTAAGTGTCAGGGGCCCAAGGCTGTTCAACTGCCTCCCAGCATACATAAGGGGGATTACCAATAGACCCCTGACTGTCTTCAAGCAGGCACTGGACAAGCACCTAAAGTCGGTACCTGACCAGCCAGGCTGTGGCTCGTACGTTGGATTGCATGCAGTCAGCAGTAACAGCCTGGTTGATCAAGCTCTGATCCACCATGAGGCCTGGTCACAGACCGGGCCGCGGGGGCGTTGACCCCAGGAACTCTCTCCAGGTAAATTCTAGGTAATACCAGACCCTCAGCCCAACACTTCTGAGGTGGCCAGAGTGGCCACAACAAACCCTCAGCCCAGCACCTCTGAGGTGGCCAGTGTGGCCACAACAGACCCTCAGCCCAGCACCTCTGAGGTGGCCAGTGTGGCCACAACAGACCCTCAGCCCAGCACCTCTGAGGTGACCAGTGTGGCTACAACAGACCCTCAGCCCAGCACCTCTGAGGTGGCCAGTGTGGCCACAACAGACCCTCAGCCCAGCACCTCTGAGGTAGCCAGTGTGGCCACAACAGACCCTCAGCCCAGCACCTCTGAGGTAGCCAGTATGGCCACAACAGACCCTCAGCTCAGTACCTCTGAGGTAGCCAGTGTGGCCACAACAGACCCTCAGCCCAGCACCTCTGAGGTAGCCAGTGTGGCCACAACAGACCCTCAGCCCAGCACCTCTGAGGTAGCCAGTATGGCCACAACAGACCCTCAGCTCAGTACCTCTGAGGTAGCCAGTGTGGCCACAACAGATCCTCAGCCCAGCACCTCTGGGGTTGCTAGTGTTACTTCCCAAAGGCAACTCAGCAAGAGGAGATTATCATTTTCCATGCGTTATGATGATGAGGATAGTGAAAGTGATATAAGTGACGATGATGAAATCGATTTTATGCCGACAGACGATTCGTCGAGTGAAAGTGATTATCATTTTTCCCCAGTGAAACGTACTTTTGATGCGTCGTACCCTATGTTCAGGCAGTGTGCCACATGTAGTCGGTGGCAAGGGTCGTGGCAGGTCACGATCCGAAACCCCTGCCACTGATAGTGATAGTGATAATGCTCCACATAAAATTGTCACACTATGGTATAAGAGGGCACTCCCTCAACTACCTCAAGTCATACCTCAGCAACAGAAGCCAATATGTGTACGCAAATGGGGTAAACTCTTCTGCACAGCCAATTACAGTTGGTGTCCCACAGGGAAGTGTCCTTGGCTCTCTTCTCTTTCTCATTTATATAAATGACCTACCAAATTCAAAGTTTATTCTCTATAAGGATTACAATGCTGAGTTTACAGAATTTGGTTATTGTGTGGTTTACATGTAGTAAAATAATGATTACAGAGTGTACCACTAGAACATCTAGCATGGCTAGGCATTTCGGGCAGACTTAGTTTAATTCTTAATTTTAAAATATTAGAAATTATGAGGTAAGTTGGTATTATGGCTCAGTGACTAAATACTAGTTTGTGAGTTTAGCAATGTGAATGCTTTTGTTTTGGCACAGTACATAGTTTCAGTATTGGAGTATCACAGGATTCATAATTTTAAGATTGAGATTAATATTTCTGTTTATGGTCAAATGGGTGAGTGAGTGTAAGTGTTAACCACCAGGTGGTATTCGTGTAGTTAGTTGACGGGGTGTATCAGGGAGATAAGATGTTTTCTAATGGTAGTTTTGAAGGTGATGAATGTGTCTGCAGTTCTAGAGTTCTCAGGTAGGGTGTTCCAGATTTTAGGGCCTTTGACATACATTGAATTTTTGTAAAGGTTTAGTCAGACACGGGGAATGTCGTAGAGATGTTTGTGTCTGGTGTTATGCCTGTGGGTTCTGTCACAACTATCAAGAAAGCGTTTTAGGTCAATGTTGATATTAGAGTTTAAGGTCCTGTAGATGTAGATTGCACAGTAGTAAGTGTGGATGTACTGAACAGGGAGTAAGTTTAGATCTATGAAGAGTGGGGGGGTGTGCTGCCAGGGATGGGATTTAGTGATTATTCTTACTGCAGCTTTTTGTTGGGTTATTATTGGCTTTAGGTGTGTTGCTGCAGTTGATCCCCAAGCACAAATAGCATAGGTGAGGTATGGATAAATGAGTGGTATAGTGTGAGAAGGGCATTTTGCGGCACGTAGTATCGTATCTTGGAGAGGATCCCAACCGTTTTGGATACTTTTTTGGTTATGTGTTGGATATGGGTGCTGAAATTCAGGTTGTTGTCAATGTATAGGCCTAGGAATTTGCCCTCATTATATCTAGTAATTAGAGTGTTGTCGATCTTAATGTTAATTTGTGCATCTCCTGCTCTGCTACCAAACATAATATAGAAGGTTTTGTCAGTGTTAAGCGTAAGTTTATTGGCTGTCATCCAAGTCGATATTTTGATCAGCTCCTCGTTAACAATGGTGTTGAGGGTGGCAAGATTAGGGTGAGAGATGACATAAGTCGTGTCGTCAGCAAAGAGAATGGGTTTCAGGTGTTGGGATACGTTTGGAAGATCATTTATGTATATGAGGAAGAGCAGGGGACCAAGGACACTTCCCTGCGGAACTCCAGTATCAAGTGGCCGTGTTGTTGATGCTGTGTCTTTAATGGTGACATACTGATACCTATTAGTAATGTAAGATTTGAAATAAGCAAGTGCATGGCCTCTTATACCGTAATGGTCAAGTTTGTGGAGTAGGATGTCGTGGTCTACTGTGACAAAAGCTTTTCTTAGGTCAATAAAAATTCCTAGTGGATATTCCTTATTTTCCAATGCTGTGTAAAGCAGATCTAGCATTTTTATGATTGCATCATTAGTGCTTTTATTTTTCCTGAATCCAAATTGGCAGGGGTTGAGTATGTTTTGTGCCGTTATCAATGAATATAGTCTCCTGCATCGCAACTACTCAAACCCACACTATTTGCAGATGGCACTACATACCTCTACTCTCACCCGAGCCCAGTCACGCTAGCCAATACTGTAAATACCGAATTACAGAAAATATCAACCTGGATGAGGACCAACACACTTACTCTAAACATTGACAAAACCTTCTTCATTCAGTTTGGTAACAGAGCTACAGATGTGTCTCTTAACATAATGATAAATGGATCACCTATCACAAAACTCACAGAGGGAAAATTCTTAGGAATCCACCTTGATAATAGACTCAAATTTCAAACACATATACAACAAATTTCCAAAAAAATTTCCAAGACCGTAGGCATACTATCGAAGATACGGTACTATGCTCCACAGTCAGCCCTCCTGGCCCTATATCACTCATTTATTTACCCCTATCTCACCTATGGAATTTGTGCATGGGGCTCAACAACAATAAACCATCTCAGAACACTAATCACCCAACAAAAGGCTGTAGTCAGAATGATAACAAATTCCCACTACAGGCAGCACACTCCACCAATATTCAAAACTCTAAACCTACTCACCATACAAAACATCCATACTTCTTATTGTACCTATTACGTACATAAAACACTTAACTCTGATATAAACCCTCCCCTCAAACATCAACTTGCCAACCTCAACAGAACACATGACCATAACACAAGGCACAGATCACTCTTTGATGTTCCTCGTGTCCATCTCACACTATGCAAACACTCAATGCACATAAAAGGCCCTAAAATCTGGAATTCATTACCTGTAAATATAAAAGAAACACTGTTTATCAATTCAAGTCTCTTCTCAAAAATCACTTACTCACCCACAACTAAATAAATACTGAATAATCGTATCTCATAAATTGTATCTCATAAATTGTATCTCATATATGTATCTCATTATTGTATCTCATAAATGTCAACCTGTGACCCAATGAAACTTTGTTACTATTTAACTTCATTACCTAACATAATACTCCATTCTACTGATTCAATTCAATTCAATTCAAAGTTTATTCTCTATAAGGATTACAATGCTGAGTTTACAGAAATTTGGTTATTGTTTGGTTTACATGTAGTAAAATTGTGATTACAGAGTGTACCACAAGAACGCTTAGCATGGCTAGGCATTTCGGGCATACTTAGTTTTATTCTTAATTGTAAAATATTACAAATTATGAGGTAAGTTGGTATTATGGCTAAGTGACTAAATACTAGTTTATGAGTTTAGCAATGTGAATGCTTTTGTTTTGGCACAGTATATAGTTTCAGTATTGGAGTATCACAGGATTCATTATTTTAAGACTGAGATTAATATTTCTGTTTATGGTCAAATGAGTGAGCGAGTGTAAGTGTGAACCACCAGGTGGTATTCGTGTAGTTAGTTGACGGGGTGTATCAGGGAGATAAGATGTTTTCTAATGGTAGTTTTGAAGGTGATGAATGTATCTGCAGTTCTAGAGTTCTCAGGTAGGGTATTCCAGATTTTAGGGCCTTTGACATACATTGAATTTTTGTAAAGGTTTAGTCGGACACGGGGAATGTCGTAGAGATGTTTGTGTCTGTTGTTATGCCTGTGGGTTCTGTCACAACTATCAAGAAAGTGTTTTAGGTCAAGGTTGATATTAGAGTTTAAGGCCCTGTAGATACAGATTGCACAGTAGTAAGTGTGGATGTACTGAACTGGGAGTAAGTTTAGATCTTTGAAGAGCGGGGGGGTGTGCTGCCAGGGATGGGATTTAGTGATTATTCTTACTGTAGCTTTTTGTTGGGTTATTATTGGCTTTAGGTGTGTTGCTGCAGTTGATCCCCAAGCTCAAATAGCATAGGTGAGGTATGGATAAATAAGTGAGTGGTATAGTGTGAGAAGGGCATTTTGCGGCATGTAGTATCGTAAGTTTTGTCAGTGTTAAGCGTAAGTTTATTGGCTGTCATCCAAGTCGATATTTTAATCAGCTCCTCATTCACAATGGTGTTGAGGGTGGCAAGATTAGGGTGAGAGATGACATAAGTCGTGTCATCAGCAAAGAGAATGGGTTTCAGGTGTTGGGATACGTTTGGAAGGTCATTGATGTATATGAGGAAGAGCAGGGGACCAAGGACACTTCCCTGCGGAACTCCAGTATCAAGTGGCCGTGTTGCTGATGCTGTCTTTAATGGTGACGTACTGATACCTATTAGTAATGTAAGATTTGAAATAAGCAAGCGCATGGCCTCTTATACCGTAGTGGTCAAGTTTGTGGAGTAGGATTTGGTGGTTTACTGTGTCAAAAGCTTTTCTTAGGTCAATAAAGATTCCTAGTGGATATTCCTTATTTTCCAATGCTGTGTAAAGCAGATCTAGCATTTTTATGATTGCATCATTAGTGCTTTTATTTTTCCTGAATCCAAACTGGCAGGGGTTGAGTATGTTTTGAGCCGTTATAAATGAATACAGTCTCTTGTACACGAGTTTCTCAAAGATTTTGGATAGCAATGGTAAGTTAGATATTGGCCTATAGTTGTTTAAGTCTGTAGGGTCACCACCTTTATGTATTGGTGTAACCCTTGCCATCTTGAGTAGTTTCGGGAAGGTGCTAGTCTCTATTGACTTGTTAAAAAGTAATGAAATAGCATGCGAAAGGACATGGGCCGCTCGCTTGTACAGTAATGGTGGGACATGAGACAGATTCCCCGAGTTATTTTTAAGTGACTTTATGATCCCAATGACTTCCGTGGGCTCAGTTGGTGCAAGATAGAAGGAATTAGGGAAATTACCATCTAGGTAGTCCCCGGCATGGGCATTGGTATGTGGGATTTTACTGGCGAGATTAGATCCTATGTTTGAGAAGAAGTCGTTTATCTTGTTAGCTGTGTCAGTGGGATGTAGTGGTGTTTCATTAGGTTTAGTTAGGACAATATTCTTGTTTTTTCTCAGTTTGTGGGTCCCCAGAATCTGAGAGAGTGTTTTCCAGGTCTTTTTTATATCTCCTCTAGTGTCTGTGAATCTACTGGAGTAGTATAGTTGTTTGGCTTTTTTTATTACTTTGGTGAGAGCAACACAGCAACACAGCAACAGCAACACAGCACAGCACAGCAACACAGTAAATGACCATATGATCTGTCTTTGTAATACTCATTTGTACTTAATTGTTATCTGTTTTACAATAATTTTTGTACCACTGAATATATCATTGCTGTGGAAATTTATTTGGTCCCTAAAGTTCCACAGGACAGATCCAGCATGGCCGTAATGGGACGGCTGGGCTGGCTGGCCCTTAAACCCTCCCAAACAAACAGCATTCTCTCTATTTTGGTGTGGATTGTTGGTAGGCATTTATTTAATTTATAGATTTACCCTTCAGGGAAGGAGTAGGTAGTTTTACTGTTAGTACACTAATATTAGGTTTTCTAATGCAACTGTAGATAATAATAATGTAGACCTAAGACCTTAACATAGGTAGTAATAGGCCGATAATGTAGGCAAACACTAGGTTAAGTTAGCTAGGGAGAACTGGCAGCCCTAGCTTGAATGATGAGGCGCGGGTCTCAAAGACACAATAGCGTGCTTCTTAAGACAGACACCAACTGGACAAGACGTGCCGTGATCAGCAGACGGTACCCCCCACGTGTCTTCACATTTGAGACCTGGGGAAATCTGGTAGAGGCACCTCGATGTACCGTAGATGACCTCCTCTGTCAGGCCATACAGTAAGACAAGACCTCCACTATATCTCGTAGATTTCTGGCCAGTGTCTGGGGAGATTGTGAGTGAGTTTTATCTGTGGGCTCTATGTGCAACAGGCAGAGCATGCCCAGTAAGTACCAGTGTCTCTTGGCAGTCTGGAAGCTAGTGTCCGTGTCTGCATAGTTATACTAGGAGATACATACCCTCTTGGATATAGGAATTTCTGAGGTGCAGGTAGGACACTAATAATGATTGAATATTGCAGGAATTAAGGCTCCCGGTTGCACGTGGTTTCTGAGGGGAAGTTCAAAGGGGCTAAGGCTAAGCTTAGGAAAGTTGAAGATCAGGATATATGCTGCAACACCAAGTAAGTTAGTCGTTTACATGTGCATGCAGGCGAGTTTTCTTGCAACACCAATCATTTGTGAAAATCTGTCCTATAAGCCACTTGTGAGGCTGAGGTACCCACCTCAGAGCTCGGTGCCAACAGAGTTTGCCAGGGTAGGTGACTCACTTGGAGGCAGCCCACACAAATTTTCACAAAAGTGGGCCTTCGAAAACCGTGATGTGAAATAGCTAGGTTAAGCTATCTTAGCTAGGCCACAGTTAGGAACCAGTTTAACAGAGTTAGGTTAAGTTAGCACACCTAGGCCCAAAGTTACACAGAGCTAGGCCAAGCTGACTATACACAGAAGTTATTTGCAGTAATTTACAGGCAGGCCAGGTAGGCTAGAGAAGCTTGTGAATTTAATTATTTACAGTGATTACAAGTAATCCAGAGTAGGAGACTTGTGTGTTAATTACTTACAGTGGATTTGCAAGGTAGCCATAGTTAGGCTAGGCTTGTGCAATATTTACAACAGTTATAGTAGCTAGGACAGATTTAACCTAGTTATTATTTGCAGGGATTTCTAAAGCTAGGTTAAATTAAGCTATAGCACACTAGTTAGGTTAGGATTTACCTTATCCAACCATCCACGCTAGACAGAGTAAACTGGGCAGTTAGGCCAAGCTGTTTACATACATTATTCATTTACTGTTTCACAAGTTGATTTGTTGAATTTATTTGTGTTAACCAAGTGATTTTAATTTGTATACTGCACTTTTTATTGTGTGATTTGCATTGTCTTTGATTCATTTTAATGTGGGATTTGTGAATTGTACCTGAGACTAGGTTAAGTCCTGTAATTATTTGCTGGCATTGTACAGGAAAGTGCTAGGTTAAGCTTTCACATCGATACACATTTTGATTGGGATTTGAGAGCTAACAGTGTACATTTTAAGTCAGAGTAGAGTCAATATAGCAAAGGGAATTGTTAAGCTTGTTGAGAAGCCTTAAGACTCGTTCATTCTTACCTAACACCGTGACGTGCTGTGGGGTGGACTGGGTAAAGTACAATTACTGTCACACTCCTCATTAAACTTCGACAATGGCAGATGGGGGTTCAGGAGAGTCTGGTTCAGTGTTAACAAAATTAAAACGATCAGTAGCGGCATACAAAGGACATCTGAACAGAATGCGTAACAGGTGCAAGGCTACTTGCCAACGCAGTAACGTAGACTGCGATGATTTGCAAGACTGCTTGAAGAGTTTGGGGGAAAAATGGGAAGCCTATGAACAAGCATTCTCAGCATATGAGCTACAGGCTATTGAGGATAATGAATCCCAGGATAGTCTTCAGCAGGCTCTGGACGAATTCACTAAGGATGATGTAGATTGTCATCAGGAAATGAATATGTACAAAGATTAGTTAAGTACATTAAAGGCTAGTATTCCAAGGGTGGTGTTGAACACCGCAGGTACCCCAAACAACCACACACCTGTCAATATGTTGCCCAGGTTACCCCAGTTGAATTTACCAACGTTCGACGGAACCTTAACAGAGTACATTGCTTTCTGGGATCAGTTTAAAGCCCAGATAGATGACAGGAACGATTTGTCAGATGCCGTCAAATTGCAGTATTTGCGGTCGCAGCTCAAGAGTAAAGCCTTAGACCTGGTCCGGCACTACCAGATTACTGACACTAATTACCAACATGCCAAAGGCCAATTAGAAGACATGTTTGGCAACACTGAGGAGATAAAGGTAGCTTTACTTTATCGGTTGTTGGATCTAGAGGCTTGCCGACATGACCGTCAAAGCCTAGAGAAGTTCCATATTGAAATTATGAGCTTGACAAATAGTTTCAGAGATCTGCATGATGAGGATGATTCAGAATGGGTCCTTAGCCAGGTGATTCAGAGGAAACTGGCTAGCACTACAGTGCATGAGTTGCACTTAAAATATCGGACGAATAGGTTCACGATAAAACAAATTATTGAAGGGTTAGGGGATCTCATATCTCACCTGAGCGTAGGTCAGGGGGAGAAATTACCTACCAAGAAGTCGGTCAACTTCCCCAGACATTCGAGAGATAGACCTAAACCACCTCCTACTAGGGTCGGCACGTATTATGCCCAGGGCGAGTCCTCCACCCACAGGGCCAAGGGAGAAGCCACTAAAGTGGCCAGTAAGAGACAGTGCGTGTTTTGTGAAGAAGAACACGCTAGTTCAGGGTGTCCGAGCTTCACCACCTATAACAAAAGGATTCAGCGACTAAGGGAGTTGAGACTTTGTTTCAAGTGTTGTGGAGAACATTTTGCCAGGGACTGTAGCGCCCAACTCAATGAGTGTTGGGGCTGCCGGAAAGGTAGGCACCACAGTGCACTGCGTCCTAATGACACCAGATCACCACAAGCTAAGGAGAGCAAACCACAAGAAATGGTGGAGAGCAAGGACGAGTTGGAAGCAGTGATGAGTGTGGTGAGTGCTGCACCGGGAATTTGTTCTGGGGAGCAGTTTCAAGGTTCGGTGGCCTTGCCCACCATAATGGCTGTGGTTACGAATGGGAAGAAGTCTGAAACGACCCGTTTGTTCTTCGACAGTGGGGCACAGAGATCCTTCATTACAGAGAGTCTAGCAATTAGGTTGATGCTGAAGACAGGTGGTAATGTTGACATGAAGGTGGAAGGGTTTGGTGGGGAAGTCCCACACAGGTCTTATCCAGTAGTCAATGTGACGGTCAGGTTAGCCGGGCATCGAGGGGAAATTTCAGCCTTGATAGTGAAGAAGCTGCCCAATATCATTACCACTAAGGGACTGGCCGCAGCAGTCAAACATTTGAGGGAGTTAGGTGTGAAGCTAGTGGAACCAGACATTGCTACAGACAACGTTAGTAATGTGGGAATCTTGGTAGGAGGAGATTACATAGACGAGTTCGTGTCTACGAGAAGGGTTATCAAGGAGGGTGTTGGCCTGTACAGGACTCCAGTGGGGTACATCGTAGGAGGCAGGGTACCAGCTCATTTCCTTGTAGCCCCGGGAAAGGAGGGCTCCGGTATTACAGCGACTGAGGCTGTACTGGTGATGCGGATTGGGGTACACGAAGGTCTGTCAGAGACGCAAGTTGGCACATCCGACAGTAAGCCGGTCCATAAACTATGGGACCTGGATGTAGTAGGGATTAAGGGTGACCAGCCACCCCCCGAACACAAAGAGACGTATCGAGATTACTTGAACCATGTGCAGTTCAGGGACGGGCAGTACTGGGTGCGACTCCCATGGAAGCCGGGACACCCAACGCTGCCCACTAATTTCAAGAAGGCACGGGGTCAGTTGAATTCATTGGTGAACAGCCTGACCAAGAAGGGTCTGGTGGGGAAATATGATGATATTATTAAGGAACAGCTGGCCCTTGGGTTCATTGAGAAAGTGCCCAATGCCAGCCCTGGGAAAAACACCCATTATCTTCCACACATGGCAGTCACCAAGGAGTCGGTAACTACTCCCATCAGAGTAGTCTTCAACTGCAGCTCGCAGGCGAGTCCCCGAGAGCCATCGTTGAACGACTGTCTGCTCACAGGGCCCTCCCTGATGCAGAAATTAGCAGATGTGTTGTTGAGATTCAGGACAGAACAGTACGCCTATGCGGCAGACATTAGCAAAGCCTTCCTACGTATTGGGTTGCAGCCACAAGACAGGGACTACACAAGGTTCTTGTGGTTGACTGACAGGGAGGTGCCCAAGCAAGGGTATGATACCTACAGATTCAGGGCAGTGTTGTTTGGTGCCACTAGTTCACCATTCTTATTACAGGCTACCATAGACTACCACCTTGTGAACTGTAACAGCCCGCTTAAAGAATTACTGAAGACCCTATTTTATGTAGACAACATGCAAGGTACCACCTCAGATGAAAGGCTGTTGATGGACATTTACCGAGAGTCTAATCAGGAGATGCTCTCGGCTAACATGCCACTGAGAGAATGGGTGACAAACAATCCAACGTTGCGGGCATGGTGGAACGTGACTATGCTGGCTACTCAGTACCTGAGGTAACATCGGTGTTGGGATTGGAGTGGGAAATCAAGGAAGACAGACTTAGGCTAAAGAGGAAACCTGATGGGGAAAAGAAGCTGACCAGGAGGTCTTTGCTGAGCAAAGTGCAGACTGCCTTCGATCCTTTGGGTTTGTTGACACCCATCACCATTCGAGGGAGGATGCTAGTGCAACAGACCTGGGAGCTGAACCTAGGTTGGGACGACCCACTGCCAGAAACAGTCTGCCAAGAGTGGGATCTGGTTAGCAAAGATCTAGCAGAATTGCATGAGTTCATATTCCCCAGGTCCATCAGGTGCACCGGGCGGGACTATGACTTGCATGTCTTCTGTGATGCCTCCTCCAGGGCCTATGGGGCAGTAGCGTATTTGGTGGCCGGGGACCAGGTCAGTCTGGCCATCAGTCGTGCGCGGGTGACACCCCTGAAGGATTGCTAGATCCCAAAGCTAGAGCTCACGGCAATGTTGCTGGGAGCAAGACTGGGTAAGTACGTAGAGGAGGTGTTGAGTAATCTGAGGGTGACACACACCTATGTATGGACAGACTCGGAGGTGGCCTTACAGTGGGTCCAGAATGACAGGTCTAAGCTCCCCTATGTCAGGAATCGGGTGAAGGAGATACGGGAACTATAGTCAACGTCAACAATTCTGTACGTGCCTACAGATCAAAACCCAGCCAACCTGATAAGCTGAGGGGTGACACAAAAAGCTGAGTAAAAGCGAGATTTGGTTCAAAGGCCTAGACTGGTTACCGGCAAGGGATTGCTGGCCGGAGCAGAAAATTGGGGAGACAACCAGCAGCATAGTACACTTTGCGGGGGAACCCGACACTGAACTATTTGACCCCAGGTGCTACTCCTCTTGGAGGAAACTTATAGGAGTCACGGAAATGGTATTTCGATTTGTGAGGAAGCTGCATGACAAGGTATGCCAAGGTCGACAATTATCTCTCGTGGGTCCCAGAGAATATTGGATAAGGCAGTACCAAAGGGAGAAGTTTCCAGGAGTGCTGGAAGTACTGGTGACCAGGCAGCAGGTTATGGCGTCGGGATGTGTGTCCAATGACGACTCAGGGAACAGTAAATTGGTTTACTCTTTGGGATTGTTCCTAGATCATGCGGGGCTAATAAGATGCAGGGGACGAATACAAAACTCTGAGCTCAGCTATGGGGCCAAACATCCTGTGCTACTGGGAAAGGAGGGATGGGCATCAGAGCTATTGATACAAGATGCCCATCAGAGGACCTTACATGGGGGGTTTGGAGATACCCTCACCTGCCTACGTCAGAATTACTGGGTACTGAAGGGTCGAGCTGCCGTCAAAAGGGTGCTGAAGAGTTGCACAGTCTGCTGGCGGTACGATGGGAGGACCCTACCATACCCAGGTATGGTAGGGTACCCGCTGCCTCAGGAGTGGGTACATAGTGACAGGCACTTTGAGACTGTGGGAATAGACTATACTGGGGCTATCATATTGAAGAACCCAGGAGATGATAGGGTGGGCCCTCAGAAAGTATATGTCTGCCTGATTACTTGTGCCACTACTCGAGCTGTGCATTTGGAGTTGGCAGAAGATGTGTCAACAGAGACTTTCGTGAAGTTGTTCAGGAGGTTTACAGCCAGATTCTCGTGCCCGCGATTGATTATCTTGGACAATGGCACAATAAAGTTTTCAGGAATCTTAGGGACAATGGAGAAGTACGAGAACACCTGAAGAAAATAGAGTGCGAGTGGAGGTTCATAGCTCCCAGGGCGCCTTGGCAAGGGGGATTCTATGAACGTATGGTGGGCACAGTCAAAGGGTGCATTCGGAAGGTCTTGCATGGCAGGAGAGTGAGCTTTGATGAACTGAGGACAGTGTTAGTTGAGATAGAGGCAAGAGTCAATAACAGGCCTCTGACCTACTTACAAAATGGGATTGACGAGCAAGAAGCTCTCACCCCCAATCACATGCTGTTTGGAAGGAGGATTGAACCCTTCCCTGCAATTCTGAGTCAGTCTTCCAAGGAGCTGGATTATTATGGGCCAGATGGTCCCCCCATCAATGAAGAGCTGCACAGGAGTCACAACAGACTGGTGAACATCCTGGACAAATGGAACCAGGTGTGGCACAGGGATTACTTGACAACCTTGTGGGAACATTTCTATGGTGCCGACCCCGAGGCAAATAAGATGATGCTAAGTGAAGGGGACCTGGTGCTAGTAGAATCCGAGGCACCCAGGGCATACTGGCCTCTTGGCCTGGTAATGTCGACCCACCCAGACAAGGCTGGGTGGTTGAGAATGGTGAAGGTGAGAATGAATGGTGTCGAGACTATAAGACCCATCAACAGGCTTTTACCTCTCGAGGTCCACATGGTGGGACCGGGACATGAGAAATTAGACCAGAGGCTGACCAAGCTGAGCGGCCGGACGACCTGTCGAACGGCGCTCAAGTCCAGGGCCCACTGGGAGGGCCTGTGGGAGGCAGACTTGATCTAGACTTAGCACCTACCTTCGCCGGCGGGAGGATGTGGAAATTTATTTGGTCCCTAAAGTTCCACAGGACAGATCCAGCATGGCCGTAATGGGACGGCTGAGCTGGCTGGCCCTTAAATCCTCCCAAACAAACAGCATTCTCTCTATTTTGGCATGGATTGTTGGTAGGCATTTATTTAATTTATGGATTTACCCTTCATGGAAGGAGTAGGTAGTTTTACTGTTAGTACACTAATATTAGGTTTACTAAGGCAACTGTAGATAATAATAATGTAGACCTAAGACCTTAATATAGGTAGTAATAGGTCGATAATGTAGGCAAACACTAGGTTAAGTTAGCTAGGGAGAACTGGCAGCCCTAGCTTGAATGACGAGGCGCGGGTCTCAAAGACACAATAGCGTGCTTCTTAAGACAGACACCAACTGGACAAGACGTGCCGTGATCAGCAGACGGTACCCCCCACGTGTCTTCACATTTGAGACCTGGGGAAATCTGGTAGAGGCACCTCGATGTACCGTAGATGACCTCCTCTGTCAGGCCATACAGTAAGACAAGACCTCCACTATATCTCATAGATTTCTGGCCAGTGTCTGGGGAGATTGTGAGTGAGTTTTATCTGTGGGCCCGGTGTGCAACAGACAGAGCATGCCCAGTAAGTACCAGTGTCTCTTGGCAGTCTGGAAGCTAGTGTCTGTGTCTGCATAGTTATACTAGGGGATACATACCCTCTTGGATATAGGAATTTCTGAGGTGCAGGCAGGACACTAATAACGATTGAATATTTCAGGAATTAAGGCTCCTGGTTGCACGTGGTTTCTGAGGGGAAGTCCAAAGGGGCTAAGGGTAAGCTTAGGGAAGTTGAAGATCAGGATATATGCTGCAACACCAAGTAAGTTAGTCCCTTATACATGCCTGCAGGCGAGTTTTCTTGCAACACCAATCATTTGTGAAAATCTGTCCTATAAGCCACTTGTGAGGCTGAGGTACCCACCTCAGAGCTCGGTGTCAACAGAGTTTGCCAGGGTAGGTGACTCACTTGGAGGCAGCCCACACAAATTTTCACAATTGCTTAGTTAATCTTAAGTTAATTAATCCTGCCCATAATGCTCTGCATGCAAGTGGCTTTGGCATGCTGCACTTTAATAACTGTATTCCTTTGTACTTCACTGTATCATGTTCAAATAAATAAATAAATAAATAAATAAATAAATAAAGGTGAATATGCTGGGATGGAGGAAGAGGGGGGTGACATGGTGCCTGGACCTCGTGGCACGGTGGGTGGGCAGACAAAGGACTGCCCGGCACCCTCTCAACCATGTGCTGCCTCCTCTCCTGTCCCCCCTCCTGCTCCCCCACGCCCCATGCCACAGGTCCACCCTGCACCATGTGACCACGAATGGAACTGGACAGAAAGTACACCATTTGTGATACATCCTTTCAATTTTGATGCTAGTGGAAGTGACATCATGCCACACTGTCCCATCACAAATGAATCTACAGAGTTAGACTATTTTCAACTATACTTTGATGAGCCGATAATGAATCTAATTGTTACCCAGACCAACATGTACTACCAGTATACAATGTTACCCAGACCAACATGTACTACCAGTATACAATGTTACACAGACCAACATGTACTACCAGTATACAATGTTACCCAGACCAACATGCACTACCAGTATACAATGTTACCCAGACCAACATGCACTACCAGTATACAATGTTACCCAGACCAACATGTACTACCAGTATACAATGTTACCCAGACCAACATGCACTACCAGTATACAATGTTACCCAGACCAACATGTACTACCAGTATACAATGTTACCCAGACCAACATGTACTACCAGTATACAATGTTACCCAGACCAACATGTACTACCAGTATACAATGTTACCCAGACCAACATTTACTACCAGTATACAATGTTACCCAGACCAACATGTACTACCAGTATACAATGTTACCCAGACCAACATGTACTACCAGTATACAATGTTACCCAGACCAACATGTACTACCAGTGTACAATGTTACCCAGACCAACATGTACTACCAGTATACAATGTTACCCAGACCAACATGTACTGGCAGTATACAATGTTACCCAGACCAACATGTACTGCCAGTATACAATGTTACCCAGACCAACGTGTACTGCCAGTATAGAATGTTACCCAGACCAACATGTACTGCCAGTATACAATGTTACTCAGACCAACATGTACTGCCAGTATACAATGTTACCCAGACCAACATGTACTGCCAGTATACAATGTTACCCAGACCAACATGTACTGCCAGTATACAATGTTACCCAGACCAACATGTACTGCCAGTATACAATGTTACCCAGACCAACATGTACTACCAGTATACAATGTTACCCAGACCAACATGTACTGCCAGTATACAATGTTACCCAGACCAACATGTACTGCCAGTATACAATGTTACCCAGACCAACATGCACTACCAGTATACAATGTTACCCAGACCAACATGTACTGCCAGTATACAATGTTACCCAGACCAACATGTACTACCAGTATACAATGTTACCCAGACCAACATGCACTACCAGTATACAATGTTACCCAGACCAACATGCACTACCAGTATACAATGTTACCCAGACCAACATGTACTGCCAGTATACAATGTTACCCAAACCAACATGTACTGCCAGTATACAATGTTACCCAGACCAACATGTACTACCAGTATACAATGTTACCCAGACCAACATGTACTGCCAGTATACAATGTTACCCAGACCAACATGTACTGCCAGTATACAATGTCACCCAGACCAACATGCACTACCAGTATACAATGTTACCAAGACCAACATGTACTACCAGTATACAATGTTACCCAGACCAACATGCACTACCAGTATACAATGTTACCCAGACCAACATGCACTACCAGTATACAATGTTACCCAGACCAACATGTACTGCCAGTATACAATGTTACCCAGACCAACATGTACTGCCAGTATACAATGTTACCCAGACCAACATGCACTACCAGTATACAATGTTACCCAGACCAACATGCACTACCAGTATACAATGTTACCCAGACCAACATGTACTGCCAGTATACAATGTTACCCAAACCAACATGTACTGCCAGTATACAATGTTACCCAGACCAACATGTACTACCAGTATACAATGTTACCCAGACCAACATGTACTGCCAGTATACAATGTTACCCAGACCAACATGTACTGCCAGTATACAATGTCACCCAGACCAACATGCACTACCAGTATACAATGTTACCAAGACCAACATGTACTGCCAGTATACAATGTTATGCAGACCAACATGTACTACCAGTATACAATGTTACCCAGACCAACATGCACTACCAGTATACAATGTTACCCAGACCAACATGTACTGCCAGTATACAATGTTACCCAGACCAACATGTACTGCCAGTATACAATGTTACCCAGACCAACATGCACTACCAGTATACAATGTTACCCAGACCAACATGCACTACCAGTATACAATGTTACCCAGACCAACATGTACTACCCGTATACAATGTTACCCAGACCAACATGTACTGCCAGTATACAATGTTACCCAGACCAACATGTACTGCCAGTATACAATGTTACCCAGACCAACATGTACTGCCAGTATACAATGTTACCCAGACCAACATGCACTACCAGTATACAATGTTACCCAGACCAACATGTACTGCCAGTATACAATGTTACCCAGACCAACATGTACTGCCAGTATACAATGTTACCCAGACCAACATGTACTGCCAGTATACAATGTTACCCAAACCAACATGTACTGCCAGTATACAATGTTACCCAGACCAACATGTAGTACCAGTATACAATGTTACCCAGACCAACATGTACTGCCAGTATACAATGTTACCCAGACCAACATGTACTGCCAGTATACAATGTCACCCAGACCAACATGCACTACCAGTATACAATGTTACCAAGACCAACATGTACTGCCAGTATACAATGTTACCCAGACCAACATGTACTGCTAGTATACAATGTTACCCAGACCAACATGCACTACCAGTATACAATGTTACCCAGACCAACATGTACTGCCAGTAAACAATGTTACCCAGACCAACATGTACTGCCAGTATACAATGTTACCCAGACCAACATGCACTACCAGTATACAATGTTACCCAGACCAACATGCACTACCTGTATACAATGTTACCCAGACCAACATGCACTACCAGTATACAATGTTACCCAGACCAACATGCACTACCAGTATACAATGTTACCCAGACCAACATGTACTGCCAGTATACAATGTTACCCAAACCAACATGTACTGCCAGTATACAATGTTACCCAGACCAACATGTACTACCAGTATACAATGTTACCCAGACCAACATGTACTGCCAGTATACAATGTTACCCAGACCAACATGTACTGCCAGTATACAATGTCACCCAGACCAACATGCACTACCAGTATACAATGTTACCAAGACCAACATGTACTGCCAGTATACAATGTTACCCAGACCAACATGTACTACCAGTATACAATGTTACCCAGACCAACATGCACTACCAGTATACAATGTTACCCAGACCAACATGTACTGCCAGTATACAATGTTACCCAGACCAACATGTACTGCCAGTATACAATGTTACCCAGACCAACATGCACTACCAGTATACAATGTTACCCAGACCAACATGCACTACCAGTATACAATGTTACCCATGTAGACAGCCTGTACTGTCAGAGCACACAGCCTAGCCGTCTGCTCTGACTAGTTCATATTTCGCGGCATTCAGTGCTGCCCTCTGTAGGCCTACCTAGGTCGGTGGGACGCACAGTCCACCCTCTCTCACTCCCGCCTCGACCGACTTGACGTACACAAGTACTCCCCCTCCACGGACTGGCTTGCGGTCACTTCCTCACACTGCCCGTTGTGTACTCACTCCTACCCGATTAAAGCCAATCTAGTCCACGGCCGTATCATTGCTACCTACGCTACCTTCATCGGCACTAAACCGCTGTTCAACAGCAAGAACAGCAATAACACCCAGACCAACATGTACTACCCGTATACAATGTTACCCAGACCAACATGTACTGCCAGTATACAATGTTACCCAGACCAACATGTACTGCCAGTATACAATGTTACCCAGACCAACATGTACTGCCAGTATACAATGTTACCCAGACCAACATGCACTACCAGTATACAATGTTACCCAGACCAACATGTACTGCCAGTATACAATGTTACCCAGACCAACATGTACTACCAGTATACAATGTTACTCAGACCAACATGCACTACCAGTATACAATGTTACCCAGACCAACATGTACTGCCAGTATTCAATGTTACCCAGACCAACATGTACTACCAGTATACAATGTTACCCAGACCAACATGCACTACCAGTATACAATGTTACCCAGACCAACATGCACTACCAGTATACAATGTTACCCAGACCAACATGTACTGCCAGTATACAATGTTACCCAAACCAACATGTACTGCCAGTATACAATGTTACCCAGACCAACATGTACTACCAGTATACAATGTTACCCAGACCAACATGTACTGCCAGTATACAATGTTACCCAGACCAACATGTACTGCCAGTATACAATGTCACCCAGACCAACATGCACTACCAGTATACAATGTTACCAAGACCAACATGTACTGCCAGTATACAATGTTACCCAGACCAACATGTACTACCAGTATACAATGTTACCCAGACCAACATGCACTACCAGTATACAATGTTACCCAGACCAACATGTACTGCCAGTATACAATGTTACCCAGACCAACATGTACTGCCAGTATACAATGTTACCCAGACCAACATGCACTACCAGTATACAATGTTACCCAGACCAACATGCACTACCAGTATACAATGTTACCCAGACCAACATGTACTACCCGTATACAATGTTACCCAGACCAACATGTACTGCCAGTATACAATGTTACCCAGACCAACATGTACTGCCAGTATACAATGTTACCCAGACCAACATGTACTGCCAGTATACAATGTTACCCAGACCAACATTTACTACCAGTATACAATGTTACCCAGACCAACATGCACTACCAGTATACAGTGTTACCCAGACCAACATGTACTGCCAGTATTCAATGTTACCCAGACCAACATGTACTACCAGTATACAATGTTACCCAGACCAACATGCACTACCAGTATACAATGTTACCCAGACCAACATGCACTACCAGTATACAATGTTACCCAGACCAACATGTACTGCCAGTATACAATGTTACCCAAACCAACATGTACTGCGAGTATACAATGTTACCCAGACCAACATGTACTGCCAGTATACAATGTTACCCAGACCAACATGTACTGCCAGTATACAATGTTACCCAGACCAACATGCACTACCAGTATACAATGTTACCCAGACCAACATGCACTACCAGTATACAATGTTACCCAGACCAACATGTACTACCAGTATACAATGTTACCCAGACCAACATGTACTGCCAGTATACAATGTTACCCAGACCAACATGTACTGCCAGTATACAATGTTACCCAGACCAACATGTACTGCCAGTATACAATGTTACCCAGACCAACATTTACTACCAGTATACAATGTTACCCAGACCAACATGCACTACCAGTATACAGTGTTACCCAGACCAACATGTACTGCCAGTATTCAATGTTACCCAGACCAACATGTACTACCAGTATACAATGTTACCCAGACCAACATGCACTACCAGTATACAATGTTACCCAGACCAACATGCACTACCAGTATACAATGTTACCCAGACCAACATGTACTGCCAGTATACAATGTTACCCAAACCAACATGTACTGCCAGTATACAATGTTACCCAGACCAACATGTACTGCCAGTATACAATGTTACCCAGACCAACATGCACTGCCAGTATTCAATGTTACCCAGACCAACATGTACTACCAGTATACAATGTTACCCAGACCAACATGCACTACCAGTATACAATGTTACCCAGACCAACATGCACTACCAGTATACAATGTTACCCAGACCAACATGTACTGCCAGTATACAATGTTACCCAAACCAACATGTACTGCCAGTATACAATGTTACCCAGACCAACATGTACTACCAGTATACAATGTTACCCAGACCAACATGTACTGCCAGTATACAATGTTACCCAGACCAACATGTACTGCCAGTATACAATGTCACCCAGACCAACATGCACTACCAGTATACAATGTTACCAAGACCAACATGTACTGCCAGTATACAATGTTACCCAGACCAACATGTACTATCAGTATACAATGTTACCCAGACCAACATACACTACAAGTATACAATGTTACCCAGACCAACATGTACTGCCAGTATACAATGTTACCCAGACCAACATGTACTGCCAGTATACAATGTTACCCAGACCAACATGCACTACCAGTATACAATGTTACCCAGACCAACATGCACTACCAGTATACAATGTTACCCAGACCAACATGTACTACCAGTATACAATGTTACCCAGACCAACATGTACTGCCAGTATACAATGTTACCCAGACCAACATGTACTGCCAGTATACAATGTTACCCAGACCAACATGTACTGCCAGTATACAATGTTACCCAGACCAACACGTACTACCAGTATACAATGTTACCCAGACCAACATGCACTACCAGTATACAGTGTTACCCAGACCAACATGTACTGCCAGTATACAATGTTACCCAGACCAACATGTACTGCCAGTATACAATGTTACCCAGACCAACATGCACTACCAGTATACAATGTTACCCAGACCAACATGCACTACCAGTATACAATGTTACCCAGACCAACATGTACTGCCAGTATACAATGTTACCCAAACCAACATGTACTGCCAGTATACAATGTTACCCAGACCAACATGTACTGCCAGTATACAATGTTACCCAGACCAACATGTACTGCCAGTATTCAATGTTACCCAGAGCAACATGTACTACCAGTATACAATGTTACCCAGACCAACATGCACTACCAGTATACAATGTTACCCAGACCAACATGCACTACCAGTATACAATGTTACCCAGACCAACATGTACTGCCAGTATACAATGTTACCCAAACCAACATGTACTGCCAGTATACAATGTCACCCAGACCAACATGTACTACCAGTATACAATGTTACCCAGACCAACATGTACTGCCAGTATACAATGTTACCCAGACCAACATGTACTGCCAGTATACAATGTTACCCAGACCAACATGCACTACCAGTATACAATGTTACCAAGACCAACATGTACTGCCAGTATACAATGTTACCCAGACCAACATGTACTACCAGTATACAATGTTAGCCAGACCAACATACACTACCGGTATTCAATGTTACTCAGACCAACATGTACTGCCAGTATACAATGTTACCCAGACCAACATGTACTGCCAGTATACAATGTTACCCAGACCAACATGCACTACCAGTATACAATGTTACCCAGACCAACATGCACTACCAGTATACAATGTTACCCAGACCAACATGTACTACCAGTATACAATGTTACCCAGACCAACATGTACTGCCAGTATACAATGTTACCCAGACCAACATGTACTGCCAGTATACAATGTTACCCAGACCAACATGTACTGCCAGTATACAATGTTACCCAGACCAACATGTACTACCAGTATACAATGTTACCTAGACCAACATGCACTACCAGTATACAATGTTACCCAGACCAACATGTACTGCCAGTATTCAATGTTACCCAGACCAATATGTACTACCAGTATACAATGTTTCCCAGACCAACATGCACTACCAGTATACAATGTTACCCAGACCAACATGCACTACCAGTATACAATGTTACCCAGACCAACATGTACTGCCAGTATACAATGTTACACAAACCAACATGTACTGCCAGTATACAATGTTACCCAGACCAACATGTACTGCCAGTATACAATGTCACCCAGACCAACATGCACTACCAGTATACAATGTTACCCAGACCAACATGTACTACCAGTATACAATGTTACCCAGACCAACATGTACTACCAGTATACAATGTTACCCAGACCAACATGTACTACCAGTATACAATGTTACCCAGACCAACATGCACTACCAGTATACAATGTTACCCAGACCAACATGTACTACCAGTATACACTGTTACCCAGACCAACATGTACTACCAGTATACAATGTTACCCAGACCAACATGTACTACCAGTATACAATGTTACCCAGACCAACATTTACTACCAGTATACAATGTTACCCAGACCAACATGTACTACCAGTATACAATGTTACCCAGACCAACATGTACTACCAGTATACAATGTTACCCAGACCAACATGTACTACCAGTGTACAATGTTACCCAGACCAACATGTACTACCAGTATACAATGTTACCCAGACCAACATGTACTGCCAGTATACAATGTTACCCAGACCAACATGTACTGCCAGTATACAATGTTGCCCAGACCAACATGTACTACCAGTATACAATGTTACCCAGACCAACATGTACTACCAGTGTACAATGTTACCCAGACCAACATGTACTACCAGTGTACAATGTTACCCAGACCAACATGTACTGCCAGTATACAATGTTGCCCAGACCAACATGCACTACCAGTATACAATGTTACCCAGACCAACATGTACTACCAGTGTACAATGTTACCCAGACCAACATGTACTGCCAGTATACAATGTTACCCAGACCAACATGTACTACCAGTGTACAATGTTACCCAGACCAACATGTACTGCCAGTATACAATGTTACCCATATCGTAGGGGTTCTTAAATGGAGATATCGAGGGTTGAAGGTAGACACACTTGTTGGATGGTAATATATATTGTCAGACTGAGATGAAGAGGAATGGAGCCCAGCCTTGCCGTGTACTAGTCTGGATGGTCTGCCGCCGAGTGAGAGCAGGGCAGAGGTATGAGCCTACACATGTGCATCCCGTGACGTCACACAAAGCCACAAGCCTACAAGGGATCTCGTATCTAAAGCACATGGATGATACTAACATGCTATGCTATATAATACAGGGAATACAGGGATCAGCAACTATGCTGACACCCAGACCAACATGTACTACCAGTATACAATGTTACCCAGACCAACATGTACTGCCAGTATACAATGTTACCCAGACCAACATGTACTACCAGTATACAATGTTACCCAGACCAACATGTACTACCAGTGTACAATGTTACCCAGACCAACATGTACTGCCAGTATTCAATGTTACCCAGACCAACATGTACTACCAGTATACAATGTTACCCAGACCAACATGCACTACCAGTATACAATGTTACCCAGACCAACATGCACTACCAGTATACAATGTTACCCAGACCAACATGTACTGCCAGTATACAATGTTACCCAAACCAACATGTACTGCCAGTATACAATGTTACCCAAACCAACATGTACTGCCAGTATACAATGTTACCCAGACCAACATGTACTACCGGTATACAATTTTACCCAGACCAACATGTACTGCCAGTATACAATGTTACCCAAACCAACATGTACTGCCAGTATACAATGTTACCCAGACCAACATGTACTGCCAGTATACAATGTTACCCAGACCAACATGTACTGCCAGTATTCAATGTTACCCAGACCAACATGTACTACCAGTATACAATGTTACCCAGACCAACATGCACTACCAGTATACAATGTTACCCAGACCAACATGCACTACCAGTATACAATGTTACCCAGACCAACATGTACTGCCAGTATACAATGTTACCCAAACCAACATGTACTGCCAGTATACAATGTCACCCAGACCAACATGTACTACCAGTATACAATGTTACCCAGACCAACATGTACTGCCAGTATACAATGTTACCCAGACCAACATGTACTGCCAGTATACAATGTCACCCAGACCAACATGCACTACCAGTATACAATGTTACCAAGACCAACATGTACTGCCAGTATACAATGTTACCCAGACCAACATGTACTACCAGTATACAATGTTACCCAGACCAACATACACTACCGGTATACAATGTTACCCAGACCAACATGTACTGCCAGTATACAATGTTACCCAGACCAACATGTACTGCCAGTATACAATGTTACCCAGACCAACATGCACTACCAGTATACAATGTTACCCAGACCAACATGCACTACCAGTATACAATGTTACCCAGACCAACATGTACTACCAGTATACAATGTTACCCAGACCAACATGTACTGCCAGTATACAATGTTACCCAGACCAACATGTACTGCCAGTATACAATGTTACCCAGACCAACATGTACTGCCAGTATACAATGTTACCCAGATCAACATGTACTACCAGTATACAATGTTACCCAGACCAACATGCACTACCAGTATACAATGTTACCCAGACCAACATGTACTGCCAGTATTCAATGTTACCCAGACCAACATGTACTACCAGTATACAATGTTTCCCAGACCAACATGCACTACCAGTATACAATGTTACCCAGACCAACATGCACTACCAGTATACAAAGTTACCCAGACCAACATGTACTGCCAGTATACAATGTTACCCAAACCAACATGTACTGCCAGTATACAATGTTACCCAGACCAACATGTACTGCCAGTATACAATGTCACCCAGACCAACATGCACTACCAGTATACAATGTTACCCAGACCAACATGTACTACCAGTATACAATGTTACCCAGACCAACATGTACTACCAGTATACAATGTTACCCAGACCAACATGTACTACCAGTATACAATGTTACCCAGACCAACATGCACTACCAGTATACAATGTTACCCAGACCAACATGTACTACCAGTATACACTGTTACCCAGACCAACATGTACTACCAGTATACAATGTTACCCAGACCAACATGTACTACCAGTATACAATGTTACCCAGACCAACATTTACTACCAGTATACAATGTTACCCAGACCAACATGTACTACCAGTATACAATGTTACCCAGACCAACATGTACTACCAGTATACAATGTTACCCAGACCAACATGTACTACCAGTGTACAATGTTACCCAGACCAACATGTACTACCAGTATACAATGTTACCCAGACCAACATGTACTGCCAGTATACAATGTTACCCAGACCAACATGTACTGCCAGTATACAATGTTGCCCAGACCAACATGTACTACCAGTATACAATGTTACCCAGACCAACATGTACTACCAGTGTACAATGTTACCCAGACCAACATGTACTGCCAGTATACAATGTTACCCAGACCAACATGTACTACCAGTGTACAATGTTACCCAGACCAACATGTACTGCCAGTATACAATGTTACCCATATCGTAGGGGTTCTTAAATGGAGATATCGAGGGTTGAAGGTAGACACACTTGTTGGATGGTAATATATATTGTCAGACTGAGATGAAGAGGAATGGAGCCCAGCCTTGCCGTGTACTAGTCTGGATGGTCTGCCGCCGAGTGAGAGCGGGGCAGAGGTATGAGCCTACACATGTGCATCCTGTGACGTCACACAAAGCCACAGGCCTACAAGGGATCTCGTATCTAAAGCACATGGATGATACTAATATGCTATGCTATATAATACATGGAATACAGGGATCAGCAACTATGCTGACAGCTCGGTCATGTTACGTATGTCGTCCCGACATACACTACTATACTATAGGCTGAACAGGCAGGCGGATCTGGGCTGATTCTATACAATAACAAATTCATATATAACTTAGAACTAATGGATGGCATCATAATGGATGTTAACATAATGAGTTTTACGTAATAGCTGTTAACGTAATCACTTTTAACGTAATGCATTACAAACTATAAGAACAAATCATTATACAATATGGATGGAATTGATCGATCAATCTGTATTCATGCACTCTACGGATTCTGAGGAAGAATAAATATATATATACAAGGTGAAATTAAGAGCAAAGGTATCTGGTGCACTCAGACTATCACTGTCAAATTCTCAGAATACGGAGGGAACGTGAACACGAAAATAAATTTTTGAAAAAGTAATCAGCTAATAACAAAACACACAGTTGATAATTTCATTCATCTCGGACATCTAATTATACCGACTATGTACATTTAAACCCAATTCTGCGAGGGTGAGGTTTACATATGCAGAATGGTTATCATCTCTGGGAGGATCGAATTCCTCTGCAATGGCTAACACATGCCTTGACTGAGGACAGTCTGAACTAGTATCTACAAAAGATACAGCTACAATCACTAGTGACTGTGGAATTACTAACTCGTCTGCTAGGAGTACTCAACTCGACTATTCGATACAGTATTTCTTGGCTCATTACAAAGTCACTAATGGGTGATGGTGGCTTCACAGTAAGAATAAGATCTTCCTGGAGCAGGAATCAAATCACCAGAACACAAGGGATCGGTTCTTTGGGTATTTTTGACATCCTCGACAGTAAATGGAGGATCTGCAGTAACTACACTAACGTGTCGCGATAAAGCATCTGCGACTACATTCGACTTGTCAGGTAAATGTTCAAAGGTGGGACTGAACTCTTGGATAGTCAAGGTCCATCTGGCTAACCTTCCAGTAGGCTGTTTGTTCTGGAATAAGGGTAACAGTTCTTTCTTACTGGAGGAAAGAACAAACTCAGTGGAGTGGATGACTCCCCCCGGTTGAAAAAATTAACGCTATAACGCAATATGAGCAAGGGAGAACGAGTCTACTATCTCAAACTGCAAGCACAGGAGAAAGGAAATGAGCACAGTGAACAATGCTGATATTCAGTCTGAGTCGCACACAGTGACACGAGGTATCAGCTATAAAGAAACTACACTTACAAACGTTAACAACGTGAAAGTTATTCGAGAAATAACTTCTTACAATGCACTGATTACTGTCAACTAGGATGGGATCACAATCTGAAACACAAGGGACAACAACAACACTCAAATGAGCACACTAGCCACAGAAACGTCTTTCTGCAACGGCTTGTGGCATCAGCAAGAGATGGCATAACTCGTTGCAAGTAAAGTTCTTCTCAAAGCGTCCCCTGGGAAGGAACGAGTACTTGAACAAGTCGCCATCGCAAGGATAGTAGTCTCAGCACTATCCTGCGTGCACGATATTGTGGCTGGAGTCCAGACAGGAGCGACAGTATTACTAGTGCCTGACCGCTCGGCTACGTTAATAAGTAATTCGCGGATCTATAGGAACTTAATCTGAACTTTACATTTCGCAGCACTTTAACAAATCTCAGATACAAGTTGTGAGAACAAACACATTGCTCAAGGGCTAGGTTTTGTCTTTCAGTCGGTAAGGGAATGTTGGTACTGTGGACTGATTCATATTGACTTTGACTGGCATGATACACTAAGTGAACGTTCAAAAGTGACTGGGACATCTCAGTGAACTTACTGAAGGACATAAAGACAAGAAAAATGGAGAGAACAAAAGAAAATGGTAACTGAGGAACACACAACACAGTGAACTTAAATGGGAAGAAAAAATTGCTTAACTATTCTGCATAAGTAATTAAAAATTGACAGGTCACACAGTAAGCAAAGAACTCACACAAGAAAAATATGCAACTGAATGAACAACACTGAAAATGAAGAGAACTTGTACTTTACTCAAATCTAATTTGCTCAACTTTTACTTTAAATTGAATAAATGGCACAGTGAGTTGTCTTTACTTTTAATGCAACAAGGAAATACACAATAAAATGATAAAATGGACTCAATAAACTTGTGCAAAAATTAAAACAGACACACAATTCACTGAAATAAAATAAAATGACACAGACATAATAAAATACTATGCACAGAACAGAGCATAAGAAACTGCACTGTAATAAACTGTAGCAATATATCAAATTAACAATTGCTAATCAACAAGTACTTCATAAAATTTTCCGCAAGGAAACTTTAATAGCAACACAATATTTGCACAAGAATTATTGCAAAATGAGTCAATGTACAATAATAAAAAAAATTATTACACACACAAGAAAAGAAATATATCAAGGAATGAACACTTTAACTCTTAACTGCACTTAAACAACACTTAACAAGCAAAAGAACAATTTATTTTAAAGGAAGAACTTAAAAATTGCACTAAGAGTGAATTTGTTCAATAAAACATGAAAAATAATAGGTGCTAAAAACACATAACAAAAAAAGTTTTAACACTTACAGTGATGCAGAACACAACACATCAATATAACACAATACTGGGATTTCTTGCAAAGAAACTTGATGTGTGAAAAATTTTGTAAAAAAATGATTTCTTGCTTGCACAAAATAATAACACTATTGTCTGTGGAAATAAAACAAATTAGACACTGGCTAAATGAAAGAATATGAACACAAGAATGTTCAACACACAGGGAAACAAGCAAAATTACACAAAAGCTGGGAAGAAAAAAAATAACAGACAACACTGAGTTGTGATGCAGAATATGAGGTGAAAATTTACTGAAATACTTCACTGGAATACTGAGAACACAAGGTGATTCTGAAGTGTACACACAAGTTCTATACTGCTCATATGTTGCACACACAACAAAGGAAAACACTAAGGTACTTACTTCAAGTGTATAAAAAGACACACAACACAACAGACATAAGATAATGCACGAAAATTAACACTGAATAAAGGATAAACACTGAGTCTGATCAAGAGTCACTGAATGTCACTAAGAGAAAAATCACTGGAAACACAAAAGAGATGTCTCAACACTCGCAAATGTCTCTATGAATTGAGGATTGTTTATGTGGTCTTGCTGCTGTCCTCTGCACAGGTGATCGTAGAATTGCACTTAAATCGACGAAAGACAAACACACAGGAGGCTTTATAAAGATGGCGCGAACACACTCTAGCTCTTGACCCCCTATGTGGTCCTAAAATATGGTGCTACAACCCTAGCAGTGCACCAAAACACTGAAGAAGTTTGGTGAGTGGGTAATGGCTGACTGTAATTGGGTTTGTGGGTTAACAGGGCTGAGACCGGCAATGGTGAGACACATGTGATCGTGAGTGGTTGGGCTTATGGGTTGAACGTCGTAAGTCTCACTGAGAACAGCCACACTGCCGCCACTGCCGCGAAGATATTTCTAAGCCGACTGGTTTAAAACAACCCACAAAATACCACAACACCACAAGGATGAAAAAAAGCACTCAATGCTTGGAGCTTGAATCACAAGCGATGAAGACTACTCACGTGGCTTGCTCGAGTACTGGGGTAAGACACCTGGGTTAGTTACTAGCTGGCTTATCATAACCCTTCACACAGAATGGCTTGATAACTTCACACGATGAGCACAGCAGGGGTGGAAGCTGGCTTGGCAGGCAAAGGAATTGGATGGAGTAGACTAGGCTCGACTGGTTGTTCTGACTCCCCCACCACAGACTGGAAGCTGGCTTATTTTGCAAACTCGGGTCAACCCCTCGGGAGTGATGCAAATAAGCAGAAAAACACTAATACAAAGAGACTGATCAGTGAATAATGTAGAAGCTGGTAGGAGCTTGGGCGAGTAGCTGACTTGAGGTAGCTGGCTGGCGTTAACCATGATAGGCCTACTGGTGACACGAAATGGCTGTCTTGCTGGTCGAAATTTATCTCCAGAAATCGCTGTAATCGTCAGAATTACAGGCCCTCCGATGCCACCATTTTATCATAGGGGTTCTTAAATGGAGATATCGAGGGTTGAAGGTAGACACACTTGTTGGATGGTAATATATATTGTCAGACTGAGATGAAGAGGAATGGAGCCCAGCCTTGCCGTGTACTAGTCTGGATGGTCTGCCGCCGAGTGAGAGCGGGGCAGAGGTATGAGCCTACACATGTGCATCCCGTGATGTCACACAAAGCCACAGGCCTACAAGGGATCTCGTATCTAAAGCACATGGATGATACTAATATACTATGCTATATAATACAGGGAATACAGGGATCAGCAACTATGCTGACACCCAGACCAACATGTACTACCAGTATACAATGTTACCCAGACCAACATGTACTGCCAGTATACAATGTTACCCAGACCAACATGTACTACCAGTATACAATGTTACCCAGACCAACATGTACTACCAGTGTACAATGTTACCCAGACCAACATGTACTGCCAGTATACAATGGACCACATATGAATGTTGCACTTCTCAGACAGGAATACGCCAAACTGAAATGACTCATATAAAATCCGGGAATTGTTTATGTATCTGAAGCAAAAATTCAGTGCCTACTTTTATCCATTCAAGAACACAGTTGTCGACGAGTCCTTGGTTCTGTTCAAGAGACAACTGTCATTCAAACAATATATACCAAGCAAACGTAATCGTTTTGTTAAAAAAACTGTTATGTGTGACTGTGAGACTGGTCTTGTGTTGGATGTCATTATCTACACCGGGAAAAATACACTCGGCGATACCAGGCGCATGTTGGGCATTTCTGGGGATGTTGTTCGCAAGATGCTGCTGCCATACCTTGGCAAGGGCCATACATTGTTCACAGACAATTGGTATACAAGCCCTATGCTCCAGCCTGAACGGTCTCCCATGGCTCCAGACTGACAGCTCTCCCATGGCTCCAGCCTGACCACTCTCCCATGGCTCCAGCCTGACCACTCTCCCATGGCTCCAGCCTGACCGCTCTCCCATGGCTCCAGACTGACCACTCTCCCATGGCCCCAGCCTGACCGGTGTCCCATGGCTCCAGATTGACCGCTCTCCCATTACTCCAGTCTGACCTCTCTCCCATGGCTCCAGCCTGAACGCTCTCCCATGGCTCCAGACTGACCACTCTCTTATGGCTCCAGCCTGACCACTCTCCCATGGCTCCAGCCTGACCGCTCTCCCATGGCTCCAGCCTGACCGCTCTCCCATGGCTCCAGACTGACCACTCTCCCATGGCCCCAGCCTGACCGGTGTCCCATGGCTCCAGATTGACCGCTCTCCCATTACTCCAGTCTGACCTCTCTCCCATGGCTCCAGCCTGAACGCTCTCCCATGGCTCAAGATTGACCACTCTCTTATGGCTCCAGCCTGACTGCTCTCCTGTGGCTCCAGCTTGACAGCTCTCCCATGGCTCCAGCCTGAACACTCTCCCATGGCCCCAGCCTGACCGCTCTCTCATGGCTCCAGACTCACCGCTCTCCCGGAGCTCCAGCCTGACCGGTCTCCCATGGCTCCAGACTGACTGCTCACCCGTGGCTCCAGCCTGACCGCTCTCCCATGGTTCCAGCCTGAAAACTCTCCCATGACTCCAGCCTGACTGCTCTCCCATTGCTCCAGCCTGACTGCTCTCCCACGGCTCCAGCCTGAACGCTCTCCCATGGGTCAAGACTGACCACTCTCCCATGGCTCCAGACTGACCGCTCTCCCATGGCTCCAGACTGACCGCTCGACCGCTCTCCCATGACTCTGGACTGACCACTTTTCCATGCCTCCAGGCTGACGGCTCCCCCAGGGTTCCAGCCTGAAAACTCTCCCATGACTCCAGCCTGAACGCTCTCCCATTGCTCCAGCCTGACCGCTCTCCCATGGCCCCAGCCTGACCGGTCTCCCATGGCTCCAGATTGACCGCTCTCCAATTACTCCAGTCTGATCTCTCTCCCATGGCGCCAGCCTGACTGCTCTCCCACGGCTCCAGCCTGAACGCTCTCCCATGGGTCAAGACTGACCACTCTCCTGTGGCTCCAGCCTGACTGCTCTCCCATGGCTCCAGCCTGAACAATCTCCCATGGCCCCAGCCTGACCACTCTCTCATGGCTCCAGACTGACCGCTCTCCCGGAGCTCCAACCTGACCGGTCCCCCAAGGCTCCACCTGACGGCTCTCCCATGGCTCCAGCCTGACCGCTCTCCTATGACTCCAGCCTGACCACTCTCCCATGGCTCCAGGTTGACCGCTCTCCCATGGCTCCAGCCTGAGCGCTCTCCAATGGCTCCAGCCTGAACACTCTCCCATGACCCCAGCCTGACCGCTCTCTCATGGCTCCAGACTCACCGCTCTCCCGGAGCTCCAGCCTGACCGGTCTCCCATGGCTCCAGACTGACTGCTCACCCGTGGCTCCAGCCTGACCGCTCTCCCATGGTTCCAGCCTGAAAACTCTCCCATGACTCCAGCCTGACTGCTCTCCCATTGCTCCAGCCTGACTGCTCTCCCACGGCTCCAGCCTGAACGCTCTCCCATGGGTCAAGACTGACCACTCTCCCATGGCTCCAGACTGACCGCTCTCCCATGGCTCCAGACTGACCGCTCGACCGCTCTCCCATGACTCCGGACTGACCACTTTTCCATGCCTCCAGGCTGACGGCTCCCCCATTGCTCTCCCATTGCTCCAGCCTGACCGCTCTCCCACGGCCCCAGCCTGACCGGTCTCCCATGGCTCCAGATTGACCGCTCTCCAATTACTCCAGTCTGATCTCTCTCCCATGGCGCCAGCCTGATCGCTCTCCCATGGCTCCAGACTGACCACTCTCTTATGGCTCCAGCTTGACCACTCTCCTGTGGCTCCAGCCTGACCGCTCTCCCATGGCTCCAGCCTGAACAATCTCCCATGGCCCCAGCCTGACCACTCTCTCATGGCTCCAGACTGACCGCTCTCCCGGAGCTCCAGCCTGACCGGTCTCCCAAGGCTCCACCTGACGACTCTCCCATGGCTCCAGCCTGACCGCTCTCCTATGACTCCAGCCTGACCACTCTCCCATGGCTCCAGGTTGACCGCTCTCCCATGGCTCCAGCCTGACCACTCTCTCATGGCTCCAGACTGACCGCTCTCCCGGAGCTCCAGCCTGACCGGTCTCCCAAGGCTCCACCTGACGGCTCTCCCATGGCTCCAGCCTGACCGCTCTCCTATGACTTCAGCCTGACCACTCTCCAATGGCTCCAGCCTGAACACTCTCCCATGACCCCAGCCAGACTGCTCTCTCATGGCTCCAGACTGACTGCTCTCCCGGAGTTCCAGCCTGACATGTCTCCCAAGGCTCCAGCCTGATAGCTCTCCCATGGCTCCATCCTGACCGCTCTCCTATGACTCCAGACTGACCACTCTCCCATGGCTCCAGGTTGACCGTTCTCCCATGGCTCCAGCCTGACTGCTCACCCATGGCTCCAGCCTGACCGGTCTCCCATGTCTCCAGCCTGGACTCTTTCCCATGGCTGCAGCCTGACCGCTATCCCATTACTCCAGCCTGACGGCTCTCTCATGGCACCAGCCTGACTACTCTCCCATGACTCCAGTCTGACTGCTCTCCCATGGTTCCAACCTGAAAACTCTCCCATGAGTCCTGCCTGACCTCTCTCCCATGGCTTCATTCTGAGCGATCTCCTATTGCTCCAGATTGACGGCTCTCCCGGAGCTCCAGCCTGACCGGTCTCCCAAGGCTCCAGCCTGACGGCTATCCCATGGCACCAGCCTGACTACTCTCCCATGCCTCCAGGCTGACCGCTCCCCCATGGCTCCAGCCTGAAAACTCTCCTATGGCTCCAGCCTGAACACTCTCCCTTTGCTCCAGCCTGACCACTCTCCCATGGCTCCAGCTGGACCACTCTCCCATTACTCAAGACTGATTTCTCTCCCATGGCTCCAGCCTGACCGCTTTCCCGTAGCCCTAGCCTGACCATTCTCCCATGGCTACAGCCTGACCGCTCTCCCATGGCTCCAGACTGACCGCTCTCATGGAGCTCCAGCCTGACCGGTCTCCCATGGTTCCAGCCTGACCGCTCTCCCATGGCTCCAGCCTGACCACTCTCCAATGGCTCCAGCCTGACCGTTTCGCATAACTCCAGCCTGAACGCTGTCCCAAGGCTCCAGCCTGACTGTTCTCCCATGGCTCCAGCTGGACCACTCTCCCATTACTTTAGCCTGACTGCTCTCCCATGGGTCCAGCCTGACCGCTCTCCCATTACTCCTGCCTGACCACTCTCCCATGGCTCCAGCCTGACTGCTCTTCCATGGCTCTAGCCTGGCCGCTCTCCCATGGCTCCAGCCTGACCACTCTCCTATTACTCCAGCCTGACAGCTCTCCTATGGCTCCAGCCTGAGCATTCTCCCATTATTCCTGCCTGACTGCTCTCACATGGCTACAACCTGACCGCTCTCCCATTACTCCAGCCTGACCACTATCCCATGGCTCCCACCTGACCGCTCTCCCATGGCTTCATCCTGACCACTCTCCCATGGCTCCAGCCTGACCGCTCTCCCGTGGCGCCAAACAGAATGCTCTATCAAAGCTCCAGCCTCACCGCTCTCCCATGACTCCAGCCTGACTGCTCTCCCGTAGCTCCAGCCTGACCGGTCTCTTATGGCTCCAGACTGACCGCTCTCGCATGGCTCCGGCCTGACTGGTCTCCCATGGCTCCAGCCTGACCGGTCTCCCATGTCTCGAGACTGACCGCTCTCCAATGACTCCAGTCTGACCGCTCTCAAATGGCTCCAGCCTGACTGCTCTCCCATGGCTCCAGCCTACCGCTCTCCCATGTCTCCACCCTGACTGCTCTCCCATGGGTCAAGCCTAACCGCTCTCCCATGGCTCCAGCTTGACTGCTCTCCCATGGCCCCAGCCTGACTGGTCTCCCATGGCTCCAGCCTGACCGCTCTCCCATGGCCCTCAGCCTGACCGCTCTCCCATGGCTCCAGGCTGACCGCTCTCCCATGGCCTCAGCCTGACCGCTCTCCCATGGCCCCAGCCTAACCGCTCTCCCATGGATCTCGCTTGAGTGCTCTCTCATGGCTCCAGCCTGACCACTCTCCCATGGCTCCAGCTTGACCACTCTCCCATTGCTCCAGCCTGACAACTCTCCCACGGCTCCAACCTGACAACTCTCCCATGGCTATAGCCTGACCACTCTCCCATGGCTCCAGATTGACCGCTCTCCCATTGATCAAGCCTGACCGCTCTCCCATGACTCCACTCTGATTGCTCTCCCATGAATCCAGCCTGACCTCTCTCCCATGGCTCCAGCCTGACCGCTCTCCCATGTCTCCAGCCCGACCGCTCTCCCATGGCTCCAGCCTGACTGCTCTCCCATGGCCCCACCCTGACCACTCTCCCATGGCCCCACCCTGACCGCTCTACCATGGCTCCAGCTTGACTGCTCTCCCATGGCCCCAGCCTGACCAGTCTCCCATGTGCGGCAATTTTCCAGCCTAGATAGAGCAAGTGATCTGAAGAGTGTCATCATGGGCTTGGCCTCCCTAGTTTTGAAGATTCTCATTATCCATCCTGTCATTTTTCTAGCAGATGCGATTGATACAATGTTATGGTCTTTGAAGGTGAGATCCTCCGACATGATCACTCCCAGGTCTTTGACGTTGGTGTTTCGCTCTATTTTGTGGCCAGAATTTGTTTTGTACTCTGATGAAGATTTAATTTCCTCGTGTTTACCATATCTGAGTAATTGAAATTTCTCATCGTTGAACTTCATATTGTTTTCTGCAGCCCACTGAAAGATTTGGTTGATGTCCGCCTGGAGCCTTGCAGTGTCTGCAATGGAAGACACTGTCATGCAGATTCGGGTGTCATCTGCAAAGGAAGACAAGGCTGACATCCTTGTCTATGTCGGATATGAGGATGAGGAACAAGATGGGAACGAGTACTGTGCCTTGTGGAACAGAGCTTTTTACCGTAGCTACCTCGGACTTTACTCTGTTGACTACTACTCTCTGTGTTCTGTTAGTGAGGAAATTATAGATCCATCGACCGACATACCTGTTATTCCTTTAGCACGCATTTTGTGCGCTGTTACGCCATGGTCACACTTGTAGAAGGCTTTTGCAAAGTCTGTATATATTACATCTGCGTTCTTTTTGTCTTCTAGTGCATCTAGGACCTTGTCGTAGTGATCCAATAGTTGAGACAGACAGGAGCGACCTGTTCTAAACCCATGTTGCCCTGGGTTGTGTAACTGATGGGTTTCTAGATGGGTGGTGATCCTGCTTCTTAGGACCCTTTCAAAGATTTTTATGATATGGGATGTTAGTGCTATCGGTCTGTAGTTCTTTGCTGTTGCTTTACTGCCCCCTTTGTGGAGTGGGGCTATGTCTGTTGTTTTTAGTAACTGTGAGACGACCCCCGTGTCCATGCTCCCTCTCCATAGGATGGTAAAGGCTCATGATAGGGGCTTCTTGCAGTTCTTGATGAACACGGAGTTCCATGAGTTTGGCCCTGGGGCAGAGTGCATGGGCATGTCATTTATCGCCTGTTCGAAGTCATTTGGCGTCAGGATAACATTGGATAGGCTTGTGTTAACCAAATTCTGTGGCTCTCTCATAAAAAATTAATTTTGATCTTTGACTCTCAGTCTGGTTAGCGGCTTGCTAAAAACTGAGTCATATTGGGACTTGAGTAGCTCACTCATTTCCTTGCTGTCATCTGTGTAGGACCCATCTTGTTTAAGTAGGGGCCCAATACTGGACGTTGTTCTCGACTTTGATTTGGCATAGGAGAAGAAATACTTTGGGTTTCTTTTGATTTCATTTATGGCTTTTAGTTCTTCCACGATTCCTGACTCCTATAAGATTCCTTTAGCTTAAGTTCGATGCTTGCTATTTCTCTGACCAGTGTCTCCCTGCGCATTTCAGATATATTGACCTCTTTTAGCCGCTAGATAAGAGATAAGATAAGATTTCGTTCGGATTTTTAACCCCGGAGGGTTAGCCACCCAGGATAACCCAAGAAAGTCAGTGCGTCATCGAGGACTGTCTAACTTATTTCCATTGGGGTCCTTAATCTTGTCCCCCAGGATGCGACCCACACCAGTCGACTAACACCCAGGTACCTATTTGCTGCAAGGTGAACAGGACAACAGGTGTAAGGAAACGTGTCGAAATGTTTCCACCCGCCGGGAATCGAACCCGGGCCCTCCGTGTGTGAAGCGGGAGCTTTAGCCACCAGGCCACCGGGCCACAAATCTCTGTTATTCTTTTCTGTCGCCTGTAAAGGGAGCGCCTGTCTCCTTCTATTTTACATCTACTCCTCCTTTTTCTTAGAGGAATAAGCCTTGTGCATACATCGAGTGCCACCAAGTTAATCTGTTCTAGGCATAAGTTGGGGTCTGTGTTGCTTAGTATATCTTCCCAGCTTATATCGGTTAGGACTTGGTTTACTTGGTCCCACTTTATGTTTTTGTTATTGAAGTTGAATTTGGTGAATGCTCCCTCGTGACTAATCTCATTATGTCGGTCTGGGGCTCCGCGCATACATGTCTGAACCTCAATTATGTTGTGATCTGAGTATATTGTTTTTGATATGGTGACATTTCTTATCAGATCATCATTGTTAGTGAAGATGAGGTCTAGTGTATTCTCCAGTCTAGTAGGCTCTATTATTTGCTGGTTTAAATTGAATTTTGTGCAGAGATTTAAAAGCTCGTGTGAGTGTGAGTTTTCATCAGAGCTGCCTCCTGGTGTTATTACTGCAACAATATTATTTGCTATATTCCTCCATTTTAGGTGCCTTAAGTTGAAATCCCCCAGGAGCAAGATGTTGGGTGCAGGAGCTGGAAGATTTTCCAGACAGAGGTCAATTTTTAACAACTGTTCCTGGAATTGCTGAGATGTTGCATCCGGAGGCTTGTAGACTACCACAATGACTAGGTTTTGGTTCTCGACTTTCACTGCTAAAACTTCCACTACATTATTTGAGGCATTAAGCAGTTCTGTTGGAGACAGAAGCTGAGTGATGAGTTTGTAGTGTTGTGTGGACGATGTTGCTGCTTGGCGGAACACTGTCCTGCCGCAGACCCCCCCTCACTACACACCTTAAGCTGTTTCATACTCAGATGTCCATACTGCATAGCATTCTACAACCACTACTTAAGAGTGGAACGCAGTCTTCTCTACTATGACCGAGCCTCAATGTGCCATGCTTGTCTACGCTATCCTGTCTCTACACTGAAGTACATAACCACGAGTATGCAGAGATACGTTACTGTGTACTGCCCTAGTACTAGGGGTATATCTTAGTGATATAGACACTGTGAAATTATAGAAGTGCTTGGCACAAGATTGACTCTCATTTATTTTTTTTATTAAACTGTTAGTAATGTGACATGAGTAATCAGTAATAATGTGAAAGACATTAACGCAACTCCTAGTGCAACCGTTTGTCGTGTTGGGGGGGGTGTTGCAACCCCTGAATGGGTTGCAATGTATATTATGTATATATATTACATGTATATTACCTTTTCATATAATTTTATATTGCTTATATTTGCGATAATAGCTAAATCGTGAATATATTGCTTTATATTATTATTTGACTTAGTTAAATTTTGTTAGGTAGGATGTAACATATTATGTGCTCAGTTCAAGTCTTGATTGTCTAACTACTGTAATTATTGCTCTTGACTCGTTACTCTGCCGGCTTCTGTTGCTGGGCAGCAACTGTCCACAGAGCTATCACGTGATAGAGGAGGGGAGTGTTCTCACCTCGCCTGAAGTATTCAGTCTGGTCTAGACTCTCTTGGTGGTTGGACGTATTCCTGACAAGTGCCTAAATCTCCCTTATTGGCTTTTGTTGGAAGATCGTCTGTCTCATTATTGTTGTAGGTTCTGGAGACTGTTCACAGAACATTGTATAGACTTAGTGATTTTCGACGTTGTACTGAGGTTGTGTGTCGCTTAGACACTCTGAGCAACTCAGGTCCTGAGCTGTAGCTTCTGACCTAATTTGTACTGGTATCTGTGTATTGTCACAGTCGGGGATTTTCTTATGCTGAACTTAGATTCAGTAGTATGGGAGTTTTGTGACTTTTGTGGAGGATCTGCTGATGGTCCCTACTTAGTGTTGTTATATTATCTCCTTGTTCCTGATTCTGTGTCGCAGTTGCTTGTTATATTGCTATTGGGCTTAGCATTCTTTTTATTGTTCAAGCAGACTGTTCTGATTGCCAGTCGGTCAAGAAGTTAGTTTATTTGAGAACTTTGTCAGTCACTTGTTTAAGTCTAGTCGAGTCGTGAGACATAGCGAAGTACTTAGAGCACTTACACACGTACACATAAACTTATTTGTATATTGTATTATTAAATGTTAATGCACCAGACGGTACTTTAGATTTATAATTGTGATATGTGCTTTCAGCACAATAATACTGAGAAGTGATTAATATTATTTTGATTACTGTGATTAATTTAATTTAATTTGATATATGCCTAGACAACTTAATAAATTTATTAAATTTTAATTTCTCTAGTTAGTAGCCTACCAGTTGTAATCCTGAAGCACTATTGAATCATACTGAATTCTAATGGATAATTGGACAAGGATACTGACTAATTGTTACGAAAACCCAGTAACAGGCTGGATGCTAGAAGGGCAGTCCTTTCTAGTATTCACTGGAGATCTCTAAGCTTTTAGAATCGCGTTTTTTGTAACACCTTGCTTAATGCTATGCCTAGCCAACCCCATCATTATATGATTAGTTTTGCTGATGATATAATGATTCACGCCACCGGATTCTCCAACACCCAAAACATTCTTAATCATGTACTAGCCTCGTGTCAGGACCTGGGGTTGATAATCTCTACTGATAAAACAAAGATACTCAACAGGCGTCCTCCTCGACAGAGAGGCACAGTTCGTCAGATCAAGTTGCATGATGGGTCTCTTGTAGAATATGTAAGCAAACAGACATCTAGGCTTTGAGGTTCCACTACTTGGACCTGTTGTAACGAGACTTTGTCGCCAATACAAAGAAAGGCTGAGAGCACTTAGAGTTGTGGCAGGTTTTCATCCCAGGTATGGAGCTAATGTTAAAATTGTGAAAATGGTGTATCTTGCTTATATTAGATCATTGGTTGATTATGCTGCGCCACTACTTGCACTCGTGTCTGACTGGAAGCTTGGAGGGCTGGAAAAACTGCAGAACGAAGCAATGAGGATCATCCTAGGATGCCCTCGTACTGCCAAAATTTTAAATATGCAAAAAGAACTTGATATTCCAAGTATCAGAGATCGTGTTACTGAAAGAAATATCCTAATTGGGGTTAATATGCTCAGGCAAGCCCATTCAAACCCCTGCACAGAAGCCCTCCAAACTTTCCTCAGCACTGGAGAACACTCCTCCAGATGGATCGAAAAAAACTGGAACCGACCTCCGCATGAATCAGATACATAATTTATGTCAAGTAAGGCAACAGCGGCACATCTCCGCTCCATGGGATATTACCTCATTCCAAACTACCATTCCTCCATTCCCCCCAAACTACTTCTTAAATCACAACCAAAACTTCGCCTTGAAGCCGAACATGATGCCTTAAGCTGTATTGATAACTTAGTCACACAGCACACACTCTCGCAAATTATTTACGTTGATGGTTCTGTTCACCAATCCAATGGTGCAGCTGGTAGTGCTGCTGTTGTCGTACAGAGTGATGGCTCTCTTAAAGAAATTGGAGCACGCATCAATAATTGGGCCTCTACCCTTCAGACAGAACTGTTTGCCATACTCCTTGCACTCAAATGCGTCCATGTATCTAAGGCTGACGCTTTAATTGTAACTGATTCTCTGTCATCCATAAATGCTCTCAACTCATTAAGCATAAATTGTGGCATGCTTGTGTCAGAAGCCAGACACAGGTATGGTAAGATTGTGAACGGTGGAGTCAGAGTGCACGTACTGTGGATTCCATCTCACATTGGTCTTCGAATGCATGATAGAACTGATAAATTGGCTAAGCTGTATGCTTTCAAAGAGGGAGTAGATAACAATCTTGGCTTGTCAGGTAGTAGTTTGAGAACAATAATACGAAAAGAACTTCAATTGAACTTTATTGACTTAAGACTTAGGGAGATTGACACAAGTCAGTCCATCTATCATCATTCCATCATGCAGGAGGAGCCACATGTCCATCATGCAGGAGGAGTCACATGTCCATCATGCAAGAGAAGCCATATGTCCATCATGCAGGAGGAGCCACATGTCTATGGTGCACCCAACAAAATAAGCAGACTCTTGGATGTCACTACCGCCCGGCTCCGGCTGGGTTACAAGTACCTTTGGCAGGCTAAATCACCACCACCAGATGTAGACCAAATGAAATGTAAACTTTGCCAGATGGACTATTGTCACACCTTGCGTCATTATGTACTGGAGTGCGGTAAAATTTATGAATTTAGAGACAATTCACTCAGAAATGTTCAAGAAATGGCAAAGTATTTTATCCACAGTGGTATATTACAGACCATTCTGGAGAAATACCCTGACTTTGCTAGCTGTAAATATAGCAATAACACGTGTGTGTGTGTATGTGTGTGTGTGTGTGTGTGTGTGTGTGTGTGTGTGTGTGTGTGTGTGTGTGTGTGTGTGTGTGTGTGTGTGCCTGTGTGTAGCTGTGTGTGTTTGTGTGTGTGTGTGTGTGTGTGTGTGTGTGTGTGTGTGTGTGTGTGTGTGTGTGTGTGTATGTACTCACCTAGATGGGGTTGCAGGGGTCGAGTCATAGCTCCTGGCCCCGCCTCTTCGCTGATTGCTACTAGGTCCTCTCTCTCCCTGCCCCATGAGCTTTATCATAAACCATACCCCCGGCTGGGATTGAACCCGCGGTCATAGTCTCAAAACTCCAGCCCGTTGCGTTAGCCACTAGACCAGCTAGCCACAATAAGATTCATCCAACTAGGTATATTTCTACACCATAGGAAAGTTAGCACAGGCACCTCTGTGACCACAAATGCAAGTTTTTACAGACGAATCTCCAGCTAGCGTGGCCGTGAC
>NC_091311.1:6463845-6478845 GCF_038502225.1 Cherax quadricarinatus | reverse complement strand
TAACCTTATACTTATTGCCAGAGATATGTTCTACAACTCGATAAGGACCGACAAACTTTTGATCGAGCTTAGGCATTTCAGATGTTTTGTTGAAATTTGTCAGCATTACTCTTGAACCTACTTTAACTTTTGATGGCTTAGCACGGCTATTAGTTACTCTAGTAAATTCTGCTGTTGATTTATGAAGTGTTTCACGGATTCTTCTATAAACACTTTGAGCTATGCTGGTACGAGTTGCTATGAAATCATTAGGGTTGTAATTGGGTTTCGGAGTGGAATATAACAACTCATAGGGTAAACGCTTGTCTACACCATACAATGCATAATGTGGAGTATCACCTATGGAAGCATAGTAAGCAGAATTTATGGCACATTGAACATCTGGTATAACTTCATCCCAAGTTTCACTATTGGAGTTGATAGTAGCTCTCAAGACATCAAGTACTTTCTTATTGGTTCGTTCCGCTAACCCATTGCTGGCAGGATGATGAGGAACACTGGTGGATTTAGAGATCTTGTACAAAGTACACAAATTTTCAAGAATCTCATTACAGAATTCACCTCCATTATCTGTTATTAAGGACTTAGGGGTGGTATGCCTGCAGATAATGCGTTCTTTAAACACTTTAGCTACTGTCTCTGCGGTCTTATCTGCAATAGGAACTAACTCACAGTATCTGGTGAAATGGTCTACCATAACACACAGATGTTTGTTGCCTTGGAGGGAACATTTAAAATTGGTTAACAAATCAAGGGCAACTCTTTCCCACGGTTTGCTAGTGGTTGGGTACACTTGGATTGAATTAGGACCATTGACATTTCCTTTATGTTGCATACAAACACTATATTTCTTAACATACTCTGCATACATGGCCAAAAGTACTTCATTCTGGCTTGTTTCACAGAATGATCCATAACAGGGTGTGCAACACCTGGTGCATCATGAACTAGCTGTAGAGCTACGTTCACTAGTGACTGTGGAATTACTAACTGGTACACTCTTCTGCTTGGAGTAGCCAACTCGGCTGTTCGATACAGTAATTCTTGGCTCATTACAAAGTCACTGATGGGTGCTGGTGGCTTCACAGTCAGAATAAGATTTTTCTGGAGCAGGAATCGAATCACACCTGACCACAAGGGATCGGTTCTTCCTTACTGGAGGAATGAACAAACTCAGTGGAGTAGATGACTCTCCCCGGTTGAAAAAAATAATGCTATAACACGCAATATGAGCAAGGGAGAACGAATCTACTATCTCTCACTACAAGCACAGGGGAAAAGAAATGAACACGGTGAACAATGCTGATATTCAATCTGAGTCGCACACAGTGACACGAGGTATCAGCTATAAAGAAACTTCACTTACAAACGGTAACAACATGTGAAAGTTACTCGAGAAATAACTTCTTACATTGCACGAATTACTGTCAACTAGGATGGGATCACCATCTGGAACACAAGGAAGAACAACAGCCACTCTAGTGAGAACACTAGCCGCAACAGAGACGTCTTTCTGCATACGGCATGTGATATCAACAAGAGATGGCATTACTAGTTTCAAGTAATCGTTTTCCGACAAGGCATCCCCTGTGGGTGGCATTGAAAATTGGGTTGGTCAAATGTTTGTTAGTGGGATGAATTGTAAAGGACCTGCCTAGTATGGGCCAACAGGCCTGCTGCAGTGTTCCTCCTTTCTTATGTTCTTATGTAAACTACTACTTGAACTAGCAGTCATTGCAGGGATAGGCTCTGCACTCAAGGCAGTCTGAGTGTCCTCGGACACTTGAGGCAATACACTATCATGCATATCTGAAGGTGTAGGTGGAACACAGATGGGAGTGACAGAGTTACTAGTGCCTGACCGCTTGGCTACGTTAATAAGTAATTCACGGATCTATAGGAACTTAATCTGAACTTCACATTTTGCAGCACTTTAACAAATCTCAGATACAAGCTGTGAGAACAAACACATTGCTCAGGGGCTGGGTATTGTATTCCAGACAGTAAGGGAATACTTGTACTGTGGACTGATTCATATTGACTTTGACTGGCATGATGCACAAAGTGAACATTCAAAAGTGACTGGGACATCTTCTCAGGGAACTTACTCAAGGGCATTAGGCAAAAAAAAATTGAGAGAATAAAAGAAAATGTAACTGAGGAACACACGACACAGTGAACTTAAATGGGAAGAAAATGCTTAACTATTCTGCATAAGTAATTAAAAGTTGACAGGTTACACTGTAAGCAAGGAAACTCACACAAGAAAATACTCAACTGAATAAACAACACTTTGAAAATCAAGAGAAGTTGTACTTTACTCAAATCTAATTTGCTCAACTTTACTTTAAAATTTAATGAATGGCACAGTGAGTTATCTTTACTCTCAATGCAATAGGGAAATACAACAATAAAATGATGAATCAATCAAAAATGTTAAATTAGACTCAATAAATCTTGTGCAAAATTAAAACACACTGGGAAAACAATTCACTAAAAATAAAATAAAATGGCACACAAAGAATAAAATATTATGCACAGAAAAGAGCATATGAAACTGCACTGAAATAAACTATAGCAATATTGCAAATAACAATTGCTAATCAAAAGTACTGCACAACACTACACAAAATTTCTGCAAGAAAAAAATTTAATGGCAACACAATGTTTGCACAAGAATTATTGCAAAATGAGTCAATGTGCAATAAAAAAAAAATTTGCACACACAAGAAAACACAGTTTACAAGAAAAAGAAAATATATCATCAAGGAATGAACTGAGTGAACACTTTAACTCTTAATTGCAGCTCAAGCAACACTTACTGAACAAGCAAAAGAACAATTTACTTTAAACGAACAATTTAAAAATTGCACTAAGAGTGAATTTGTTCAATGAAACACAAAAAAAATAATAGATGCAAAAGGTTTGAACACTTACAGTGATGCAGAACACAACACATCAACATAAACACAATACTAGAATTTTCTTGCTATGAAACTTGAGGTGTGAAAAATTTGATAATAATTGTCTTGCTTGAACAAAACAATGGCACTATTGTCTGTGGAGATAAGACAAATTAGACACTGGCTAAATGAAGGGAATTAATACAAAAATGTTCAACACACAGAGAAAAATGAAATAAACTGGCAAGACTACACAAATGCTGGGATAAAAATATAACAGACAACACTGAGTTGTGATGCAGAATACAAGGTAATAAATTACTGAATTACTTCACTGTGATACTGTGAACACAAGGTAATTCTGAAGTGTAAACACAAGTTTATACTGCTTATATGTTGCACACAACAAGGAAAAAACACTAAGGTACTTACTTCAAGTATATAAAAAAAAGGAGCACAACACAACAGACATGAAATAATGCGCGAAAATTAACACTGAATTAAGAAGAGAGAAAAAAATATTGCAAACAGTATATAATAAACACTGAGTCTAATCAAGAGTTACTGAATGTCACTAAAAAGAAATCACTGGAAACAAATGTCTCAACACTCGCAAATGTCTCTATGAAAAATATTATCACTGTAGCGACTTGGTGAAGAATGAGGTGGAAGGTTGGAGGATGGTGGTGGATATTTATGTCGTCTCATGGCTATCTGTGATCGCTGATGTGGAAAATTTTTAATTTTCCGAAACTATAGCGCCTAATAGGTGTTTTATGTGCCAATATGAGTCAAAAATGTATTTGAAAATAGGGTAGAACCAAGAGTTCCCTTGGCGCATGCGCGGATGTGCGGGGGGGAGTGGCGGGTTTGTTTTGAAGGTGGAGAGGAAGCGGGGAAAAAGCATGGAACCATGAAATTGGCATTCACGGCGGCCTAAGGATTAATATAGGCCTCATTTTGTAATAGGAAGTGTCGTAACTGTTCCTGGTGGAGAGTGAGGGAACGTGATTTACGGGACCACGGTAATAGAGTGGTAATTGAGTGAATAAGGGTAGGACCGTGGGTGACTGGCACGTCGTCCTGGACTGTGTCCCGAGGAAAATTACCCTTGGTTTAATCATCACTCATCGGTCTCAGATCTTAATGGAGTGATCTCTAATGTGTATAATAATTATGAGCCATTAAATCGTCTTGTGAATTGTAATGTAATTAATGATAATAATGCTAAGTTAAGAGAATGCGTGAAGTGAAATAAGTCGTCTTGCTCCGAGTGAACACGTTAGACCTCGTTGCTCCCGAGACGAGGAAAGCGAAGCTCCTTGAGTCACGACGTTTGAAGCGGGACAAACCAGCGGATACCTCGTCTTGCTGGAATGAGAACCGTGTCGGTGTAGCAGGACATCGAAACTGAGATGGTGAATGGAAGAAATAAGGAGTATCAATCACCCACAGTTAAGTAACCCTTCTAATTATAACAAACTTAGGCTGGCCAGTTGTGTTATGTTGTGATTAGATAGGTTATGAGTGATCCAGCTACATCAAGGGACCACCAGAGAACATCTGGTAAGTGGTGGGATTATGTACAAATGTTTTCCTTGATGGATGTATCCAGGTGTATCCTACCCCCCTTCCCTTCATTCAGCTAAATTAATATAATCTATACAGTCCACAATTAATTAGTAGCACCGTACTTGTGGGTGCTATCCAATCCGTACTGGTCTCGGATAGATATGGATAAGATTGTGAGGTCGAGGGGACCACTTGGCGCGACCAGGGGTGGTTAAGTTTTCTCACATGTCTACACGGGGTGACTACGGTAAACAATATGATTGTCTCCCAATGAGATTACTGTTATGTATATAATGTTGAGGTACATACAGGTAAGCACCCTAGAAGATTTTCCATATCTGCCCGTTGGTCCTTCGTGAACCGGATGCAATCAGTGAAAAAAATAATTGAATTAATTACTTAATAATTAAGTGACTGATTGAAGGAAGTGGGTGTAGGGTGCACGAGTTTAATCGATCGTGTGATGGATGATAATTAGCCCAATAAATTGCTAGCACATGGGTGGCTAGGATTTATACAAGAGTAAAGTGCAAGAATTACTCTTATAAGGCGTCTACTTAAGTAGTATAATGGGTGATTATTAATTCCCTAACCATGGCTGGGTCTGAGGAAGTTAGTGCGACTGGCAAGTCCATGGATGCCAAAGCAAAGAAAGCGTCACTACAAGCTCGGAAGGGTCATGTTACTAAATCATACAACAAGTGTATGGAGTTAATGAAACAAGAAACGGTAAACCCTGATGAATTAAAGCTACACCTAGATGCCTTAGGAAATAGACATGAGTCATATAGATTGTGGTTTAAAGACTATGAAAAAGAGCTGCTAGAGAATTGTGCAGATGATGCTGAAAGGGAGCGACTGCTGGATCAACATTATGAAGTGGAGGACAACATTGTGTCCTGCAAAACTAAGGGTTTGGAGAAGGTAAAGGGTGTAAACAATGTTGTTGGTCAACCTAGTAAGGAAAGTCAGAGGCGTCTGCCAAAACTCCCAGAATTATGTATGCCTGTGTTTAATCCGGGAGAACACTGGGAGGAGTTTTGGTCTATCTTTAAAGCAGTCGTACATGATAGGAGTGATCTTGCAAGTGTTACCAAATTATGCTATTTAAAGGGACAAGTAAGGGGAGATGCGCATGTTCTCATACAAGCATTCCCAAATGTAGATGACTCCTATAGTGAGGCAGTTGACTTGTTGGAGGTCACTTACGGTAACTTGGAGCAAAGTAGGCTGGACCTAGTAGCTAATTTGGCTAATTTGAAGACTCCAGATCACAACCGCAACAGCTTACAGCAGTTTAGGGTCAAACTAGAAAGCACTCTTAAGACCTTGAGTAATAAATATGATCTGGAGGGAGCAGAGTGGTTGTTGAGTGCCTTGATTCAGAATAAATTGAACCACAAGACCATAGAGTGGTTATCTAACAGATATCACAAGGGTTACTTCAGGTTGGAAGAAATAAGAGTGGGACTGCAAGAGCTAATTGTCCAACTGCAGACCAGCCAACCCATTACCTCTAGGAATACCACGTCTACAGACCCCAGTGCACCTGCCAAGTTCCACAAAGGGAAACCTTATCCTAATATCAATAATCCTAAGCCACCTACTACACGGGGTTACGTAGGCACGTATCAAGTGACAGGTGCCAGTTATAGTGGTTCTCCACCTCCAAGCAAGAGGAGGAAGTACCACAATAAGGGTAGCCCAGTTGATAAGAGGTCAGGCAAAGAAAGGAGAGATTGTATCTTCTGCAACGGTACTCATTTCTCTAAGAACTGTAATGCCTATAATTCATGGGATGTTAAAGTGGAAAGATTGGAAGAGCTTGCTAGATGTATCAGGTGTCTAGGAAATCATAATGTAAGGGATTGCCGTGCTAACTTGCACTATTGTTATCAGTGTAACAAGGGAAGACACCACATAGCTATGTGTAAGGGCAGACCTAATCGTAATGATGGTAACAATAGTACTGATAGTGATAATAACCCGGACACAACAGTAGCCCACGTAAAGATTGCAGCTAACGTCGGTAATGATGGCCTAGCTGAGGTAGCTTTGCCTGTGTTGGATGTGGTGATTAATGATAAACGGCGTAAATCCAAAACTGTAACAGCATTACTGGATCAGGGATCACAACGTACCTTCATAAAACGTAACTGCCTTAATGGGATGAAGGTACAAATGGGAGATCCTGCTATACTCAAGCTATCTGGCTTTCTCTCGAATAAGAAGGCCCAGTCATACGACACTGTTTATGTAACTGTCCGGCTGGGCAATGAGAGAAAACGTATTAATGCCGTAATTGTGGATAGGCTCCCAGAGAAAATATCTACAATAGGGCTTGGTAACGCTACTGAAAGGCTTTCGAGTAAGGTAGATTTGGCACCTTCTGGTATAAATAATGATTCGGTGGGGCCAATAGATATTTTGATAGGCAGTGACCATTATGCCACCTTTGTAAAGGGTATGACAAAGAAATGCGGAGTCACCCTTCTAAGGACCGCAGGAGGTTACGTGATGTACGGCAGGCTTCCTCGTACCGATAACGAATGACTGGAGGAATCCATAAATACAGTTACGGTGTGTCTTACTCATGAAGTATCACCCCAGTATAAATATACTTCAGTAGAGGATGAAGTTGAACCTGTGTATAAATTATGGGAATTGGACAGCATAGGGATCAATGTAAATGAAGAAAGTCCAGATGATTCCTTTACTCAAGAACAATACCAGAAGGATGTTAAATTTGAATCTGGACAATACTGGGTGAGACTTCCGTGGAAGCTGAACCATCCAGACCTACCAACTAATTACCGGATGGCGTATGGACAATTAAAGGCTCAGCTCCACGAATTGAGCAAGACACCAGAACTGTTGACTGCTTACGATGATATAATTAATGAGCAGTTAAATAATAAATTCATAGAGGAGGTACCTCCCGAGCAAACCCAGATTTATGGTCACTATTTGCCACACCACGGAGTGAAGAAGGATTCTAAGACCACTCCTCTGAGGATTGTGTTTAATTGTAGTGCCAGGAGTAATAAAAGTGTACCTAGTTTGAATGACTGTTTGATGACAGGTCCGTCGTTGACGGAAAAACTGGGAGACATACTATTAAACTTCAGGGTTAAGAATTATGCCTTTACGGCAGACATAAGTAAAGCTTTCCTGAGAGTGGGTCTGCAGGAGGCTGACCGGGATTGCACTAGGTTCTTATGGCCCGAGAATCCTAGTGACCCACTTAGTCCCCTGAAGACTTTTCGCTTCAGGAGTGTATTGTTTGGTGCTACCTCCAGTCCGTTCCTACTCCAGGCAACGATAAATGCACACCTTAAGCGTACGGGTGGTCCACTGAGTGGAGTAATGGGTAAACAATTTTATGTGGACAATTTCCTGGGGGTGACGTCTACTGAAGAGGAACTAATGAGCATATACGCAGGGGCTAATGAAATAATGCAAGGTGCAAATATGCCCCTGAGGGAATGGAACAGTAATTCGTCCAGTTTAAGAGTTCAAATAAATAAAGACAACCCTGGAGTTGAAGTGTCCAAATATAGTAATGTGCTGGGACTGACTTGGGACGCAGAGGGAGACTTGTTATCGTTAAAGTCTAATGACTACAGCATGCCCAATAAATTAACCAAGAGAGTCTTGCTTGCAGAAGTTTCAAAATGCTTCGATCCACTAGGCTTAGTGTCCCCACTTACCATAAGAGGAAAATTGTTGATACAAGAAGCATGGAAGCTTAAGTGTGCTTGGGATGAAACCCTACCTGAGGAATTTGTTGAAAGGTGGGAAGAACTAATAGGGGAATATGTAAAATTACCAATGTTGAAGTTCCCCCGTAATGTGGCCAGTCAAGATGGAGAAAATGTACTCCACATTTTTTGCGATGCTTCGAAATTAGCATATGGAGCAGTCGCTTACCTTCAATGTAATAGTGCCATTTCTCTTGTTATGTCTAAGGCTAAGGTGGGTCCAATCAAATCACGCACCTTACCTCAGTTGGAATTAACGGCCATTTATGTAGGTGTCAAATTAGCCAATTATATAAAAAATAAATTGCGAGAGATAAATATCAGCGACACCGTAATTTGGTCTGATAACGAGGTATCCTTACAATGGATTCGTAATGGTAACAGTAAGATTGTGTATGTACAAAACAGAGTCGCTGAAATCAATCAAATGCAGGAGAAATATAACAGTTTGGGTCAGCATATGTTAACCTTTAATCACATTCCTGGTGACGAGAACCCAGCTGACTTCTTGTCTCGAGGCTTGACTTATGAAAAATTTGTGAGGGCTTTATCGTGGTTTAAAGGGCCAAGTTGGCTGGTGGACAAAATTAACTGGCCGGTGCAAAAGGCACATATTGCTCCTGTCGAAATTACGGTGAGCACCGCTCCGGTCAGTAGTCCCTCCTTAGCCATTGATATGAACAGGTATTCTTCCTTACCTAAGCTGATTAGTGTGACCAGGTTAGTGTTTAAATTTATAAGTAAGATGAATATCTCACATAATTTTCCCCATCCCCTGAAATACTGGCTACAGAGGGTACAAGAAGAAACCTACAGGGATGAGATTAAATTCATGATGGACGGAAAAATTGTGAAAGGCTCAATAGTAGAAAAGCTGGGGCTGTATTTAGAGGATGATGTAATTAGGTGCAGAGGCAGGTTACAAAATGCTGAATTGGGGGAATATGCTAAGCACCCTATCTTGCTGCCCAAAACTCATCACCTGACAACCTTAATTGTCTTTAATGCCCATAATAACGTGATGCACGGTGGGGTACAGGATACCTTAAACTGTATTCGGGAAACCTTCTGGATTCCACAAGGACGGCAAAGTGTAAAAGGGGTTATCAAGTCGTGTGTAATATGTCGCCGGGTGGATGCCAGAACCTACATGTACCCAGGTCCTCCACCATTGCCCAAGGAACGCGTGCAGTTGGTAAAACCATTTGATGTGACCGGAGTGGACTATAGTGGGCCAATCATTTTGACAGGTACTTCAGATGGTGTCCCCTTGAAGGTGTATGTATGTCTATTTACTTGTACAGCTACTAGGGCTGTTCATCTAGAAGTGGCTCAGGACTTGTCTGCAGAACAGTTCATACAGCTGTTCCGGAAATTTGCAGCTAGACGATCCTGTCCAAGATTGATGATCTCAGATAATGCCACCAATTTTGTAGCGGGTGCTCAACACTTGATGAAATTAAATAAGAGTGATGATGTACAGTCTTTGTTGACCCAGCGAGGGTGTGTCTGGAAATTTATTACTCCCAGAGCCCCTTGGCAGGGAGGACTGTACGAAAGAATGATAGGTACAGTGAAAAGATGTCTTCGTAAGGTGCTACACAGGAAGAGAATTGATTTGGAGGAGTTCCGGGCAGTGTTGGTGGAGGCAGAGAATCGAGTGAACAATCGCCCTCTGTCATACATGAGCGACACTCCTGACGCGGAGATACTGACTCCCTCTCACCTAATATGTGGACAAAGGTTAGAAGCTGCACCTATCTATAGAGATAATCCCGAGGGAAGTGATGAGGATTACAATAACGTGACTGTGTTGAGTGACAAGTTCAAGATGTTAAATAAGGTAATTATTCATTGGTCTGATGTGTGGCGTAAAGAATATCTTCTTACACTATGTGAACACTTTTATGGTGCGCCAGAGGCAGTAAACCGACAGAACATTCAACCAGGTGACATTGTGTTAATTGATACTGAACAACATCGAACATTGTGGCCTCTGGGCAAGGTAGTTACATTATACCCAGATGCACAAGGTGTTGTCAGAAACGTCAAAGTGTTGTGTCGTGGTCAGGAAAGTTTGCGTACCATTAATAAATTAATTCCCTTAGAATTAAATGGTGTTCAATCCAGTGCAGATGGAAACCTAAGGGAAAGTGACACGAGTGATATTGAAGACACTGACCGGGTAATGCAAGAAGAAACTGTAGTAAGACCCACTAGGAAAACAGCAGCGCAATCTAGAGAGGGCTGGAATCGTCTCCTGGAGGAAGACGCAATTTAAGTCGTCTAACAACGACTTCCGCCCGGCCGCAGTGTGGAAAATTTTTAATTTTCCGAAACTATAGCGCCTAATAGGTGTTTTATGTGCCGATATGAGTCAAAAATGTATTTGAAAATAGGGTAGAACCAAGAGTTCCCTTGGCGCATGCGCGGATGTGCGGGGGGGAGTGGCGGGTTTGTTTTGAAGGTGGAGAGGAAGCGGGGAAAAAGCATGGAACCATGAAATTGGCATTCACGGCGGCCTAAGGATTAATATAGGCCTCATTTCGTAATAGGAAGTGTCGTAACTGTTCCTGGTGGAGAGTGAGGGAACGTGATTTACGGGACCACGGTAATAGAGTGGTAATTGAGTGAATAAGGGTAGGACCGTGGGTGACTGACGCGTCGTCCTGGACTGTGTCCCGGGGAAAATTACCCTTGGTTTAATCATCACTCATCGGTCTCAGATCTTAATGGAGTGATCTCTAATGTGTATAATAATTATGAGCCATTAAATCGTCTTGTGAATTGTAATGTAATTAATGATAATAACGCTAAGTTAAGAGAATGCGTGAAGTGAAATAAGTCGTCTTGCTCCGAGTGAACACGTTAGACCTCGTTGCTCCCGAGACGAGGAAAGCGAAGCTCCTTGAGTCACGATGTTTGAAGCGGGACAAACCAGCGGATACCTCGTCTTGCTGGAATGAGAACCGTGTCGGTGTAGCAGGACATCGAAACTGAGATGGTGAATGGAAGAAATAAGGAGTATCAATCACCCACAGTTAAGTAACCCTTCTAATTATAACAAACTTAGGCTGGCCAGTTGTGTTATGTTGTGATTAGATAGGTTATGAGTGATCCAGCTACATCAAGGGACCACCAGAGAACATCTGGTAAGTGGTGGGATTATGTACAAATGTTTTCCTTGATGGATGTATCCAGGTGTATCCTACCCCCCTTCCCTTCATTCAGCTAAATTAATATAATCTATACAGTCCACAATTAATTAGTAGCACCGTACTTGTGGGTGCTATCCAATCCATACTGGTCTCGGATAGATATGGATAAGATTGTGAGGTCGAGGGGACCACTTGGCGCGACCAGGGGTGGTTAAGTTTTCTCACATGTCTACACGGGGTGACTACGGTAAACAATATGATTGTCTCCCAATGGGATTACTGTTATGTATATAATGTTGAGGTACATACAGGTAAGCACCCTAGAAGATTTTCCATAGCTGACTTCTCTCCACACTCGAAGAATTTGCACTTATATCGACGATGGACTTCATACAGGAGGCTTTCAACAGTGGTGCTACTGACGAAGACACGCTCTAGCTCTTGACCCCCTATGTGGTCCTTAAAATATGGTGATAGAACCCGTACTAAGAGTACAACAGTGGTAGTGGGTGAGTGAGTGAGGCAGCTGAGGCAGGGCTGAGGCCGCGGTGGCGAGACCACGTGGTAACTGGGCCTATGGGATGAACGGCGTAAGCCTCACTGGGGACGCCCTCACTGGCGCGAAAATACTAAGCCGGCTGGCTTAAAACAAACCCACGAAATTCCACAACACCACAGGGATGAAAAAGCACTCAGAATGGCTTGGAGCTTGAAGCACAAGCAATGAAGACTGTACCCACGTGGTTTGCTTGAGTACTGGGTTAGTCACCTTGATTAGTCACCTGGGTTAGTTGCTGGCTGGCATTGCTTAACCCTTCACACAGAATGGCTCGATAACTTCTAACAATGAGCACAGCAGGGGTGGAAAGCTGGCTTGGGAGGCAAAGGCTGGATGGAGTAGGCTAGGCTGACTGACTCCCTCACCACAGACTGGCTTAGTAGCTTGGATTACTTTGCAAACCCGGGTCAACCCCTCGGGAGTGATGCAAATAAGCAGATAAACACTAATACAAGGAGACTGACCAGTGAATAATGTAGAGAGCTGGTAGATGCTTGGTCGGGTAGCTGGCTGTCTAGGTCGAGCATTAACCTTCTTGGCAGGCCTACTCACAAGATGGCGACCGGCTCAGTAGAAATTTATCTCCAGAAATCGCTGTAATTGTCAGAATTACAGGCCCTCCGTTGCCACCAATTTATCGTATGGGGTTTGGTAGGAGAATGATGGATAAGGTAAACACCTTGTTGGATGGTAACACTATATATATTGTCAGACTGTGATAAGGAAGGGATGGGCCCAGCCTGCCGTGTTACTGCCTGGATGTCTGAATGCCGAGTGAGAACGAGGCAGAGCGACCAACTCGCTCGCTGCATCCCATGGCGTCATACAGTCACAGGCCTATGGGATCTTCTATATAAACATATGGATGGTACTATGATACTCAACTAATCTATACATACAACACATGTAAAGGAGGATCAGCAACTATGCTGACACAAACAAGGACACCTCGGAGTGTGTGTGTGTGTGTGTGTGTTTGTGTGTGTGTGTGTGTGTGTGTGCGTTAGTTAGTTATCATTTTGTCCTAGGCACATGTCGATTAGACACTAGGCCTGTTGTATATATGTGTGTGTGTGTGTGTGTGTGTGTGTGTGTGTGTGTGTGTGTGTGTGTGTGTGTGTGTGTGTGTGTGTGTGTGTGTGTGTGTGTGCATGTGTGTGTTAGTTACCATTTTGTCATAGGCACATGTCGATTAGACACTAGGCCTGTTGTATATGAGTACGTGTACTCACCTATTTGTACTCACCTATTTGTGGTTGCAGGGGTCGAGTCTTAGCTCCTGGCCCCGCCTCTTCACCGGTTGCTACTGGGCCCTCTCTCTCCCTGCTCCATGAGCTTTATCAAACCTCGTCTTAAAACTGTGTATGGTTCCTGCCTCCACTACGTCATTTTCTAGGCTATTCCACTGCCTTACAACTCTATGACTGAAGAAATACTTCCTAATATCTCTCTGACTCATTTGTGTCTTCAACTTCCAATTGTGGCCTCTTGTTTCTGTGTCCCCTCCCTGGAACATCCTGTCTTTGTCCACCTTGTCTATTCCACGCAGTATTTTATATGTCGTTATCATGTCTCCCCTGACCCTCCTGTCCTCCAGTGTCGTCAGGCCGATTTCCCTTAATCTTTCTTCATTGGACATTCCCCTTTGCTCTGGAACTAACCTTGTCGCAAACCTTTGTACTTTCTCTAGTTTCTTGACGTGCTTTATCAAGTGCGGGTTCCAAACAGGTGCTGCATACTCCAGTATGGGCCTGACATACACGGTGTACAGTGTCTTGAACGATTCCTTACTAAGGTATCGGAATGCTGTTCTCAGGTTTGCCAGGCGCCCATATGCTGCAGCAGTTATCTGGTTGATGTGTGCTTCCGGAGACATGCTCGGTGTTATACTCACCCCAAGATCTTTCTCCTTGAGTGAGGTTTGCAGTCTTTGGCCACCTAGCCTATACTCGGTCTGTGGTCTTCTGTGCCCTTCCCCTATCTTCATGACTTTGCATTTGGCAGGATTAAATTCGAGAAGCCATTTGCTGGACCAGGTGTCCAGTCTGTCCAGGTCTCTTTGAAGTCCTGCCTGGTCCTCATCAGATTTAATTCTCCTCATTAACTTCACATCATCTGCAAACAGGGACACTTCTGAGTCTAACCCTTCCATCATGTCGTTCACATATACCTAAAATAGCACTGGTCCTAGGACCGACCCCTGTGGGACCCCGCTCGTCACAGGTGCCCACTGTGATACATCATTACGTACCATGACTCGTTGTTGCCTCCCTGTCAGGTATTCTCTGATCCATTGCAGTGCCCTTCCTGTTATATGCGCCTGATGCTCTAGCTTCTGCACTAATCTCTTGTGAGGAACTGTGTCAAAGGCCTTCTTGCAGTCCAAGAAGATGCAATCAACCCACCCCTCTCTCTCGTGTCTTACTTCTGTTATTTTATCATAAAACTCCAGAAGGTTTGTGACACAGGATTTGCCTTCCATGAATCCGTGCTGGTTGGCATTTATACTCTTGTTCCGTTCCAGGTGCTCCACCACTCTCCTCCTGATAATCTTCTCCATAATTTTGCATACTATACACGTCAATGACACAGGTCTATAGTTTAGTGCCTCTTTTCTGTCTCCTTTTTTAAAAATGGGAACTACATTTGCCGTCTTCCATACCTCAGGTAGTTGCCCAGTTTCCAGGGACGTGTTGAAGATTGTGGTAAGTGGCACGCACAACATATCTGCTCCCTCTCTAAGGACCCACGGGGAGATGTTGTCCAGTCCCATTGCCTTTGAGGTATCGATGTCCCTTAGCAGTTTCTTCACCTCCTCCTCATCTGTATGTATGTCGTCCAACACTTGTTGGTGTATTCCTTGCTGGTGTCCCCATCTGGTCTGTCCCCCCAGAGTCCTTCCTGACTCTACTGTAAATACTTCCTTAAATCTCGTGTTGAGCTCCTCACATACCTCTTGATCGTTTCTTGTGAGTTCTCCACCTTCTTTCCTCAGCCTTATCACCTGGTCCTTGACTGTTGTCTTCCTCCTAATGTGGCTATACAGC
>NC_091311.1:6413845-6458845 GCF_038502225.1 Cherax quadricarinatus | reverse complement strand
CTGGTAGTGTCTCTAACATGTTGATGCGTGAGGTTTTCCAGTACCACATCCATCATCTTGGCTCTCCATGTTTCGGGACCCCCATGGGGCTCCAGGTTTTCCCAGTCAATCTCCTTGTGATTGAAATCACCCATAACTAGTAACTTTGCTCCCCCCATGTGTGCTCTCCTGGCCACCTCGGCTAGTGTGTCGATCATTCCTCTGTTGCTCTCATCGTATTCTTCTCTTGGCCTCCTGCAGTTCTGTGGTGGGTTGTACATTACTGCAATTATCACCTTATGTCCCTCAGACTGGATTGTTCCTACTAAGTAGTCCCTTTCGCCCGTGCCATCCATTCCTTCCATTTTCTCAAAACCCCACTGGTTTTTAATGAGCAGTGCAACTCCTCCTCCCCCTCTCCTCCCTCTGTCTTTCCTGAGGATTTGATATCCGGATGGAAAGATTTAATCTGTTATTATTCTGGTGAGTTTTGTTTCTGTGAGTGCTATTATGTCTGGGGATGTCTCTTTGATTCTTTCGTGCCACTCCTCATAATTGTTTGTTATTCCATCTGCATTTGTATACCACACCTTCAACTTCTTTTCTAAGACTGTGGTCTGGGAGGTATATTGGGGTTGGGGAAGTGGGAGACCTGGTAAGGAACTATGGGTTGTTGCTGTGGGGGTGGAGTTTGTAATGTAGTGGGTGGGGGCATTGGATGTGGCATGGGTGTTTTGATTTAGAGTGTTTGGTTGCACTGGGGTTGACCTGGTTGGGAGGCTTCTATAGGAAGTTGTGAGGGAGGTTGTATTTGATCTTCTTCCTGGGTCTGGGATCTCCTGTCTGTCTTCTCCATCCCCTCTCTTTCCTCCTTTCGCCTTTGTACCATCTCTCTCAGTTTCTGCCTTTCTTCTTGTGTTCTGTCGCGGTTGAGATACACCTTCCTGTATGCCGTCATGTCCCTTAATCGTGCTTTCTCCTGCAGGATCCTGGTCCGAGTCGCTTCTGCCTTGAAGGTCACTCTCACTGGTTGGGTTCTTTTTTTTACAAACCCCCCTATTCTCCAAAAATTTTCCAGCTGGGTCATATCGTCTTCTCCTATTGCTTTCATGATGCTTTCAATTGCTTTTTTTTCCCCTTGTTTTCTTGCTTCATATGTTTCCCCTTCGACTTCCTGGAGCCCATACACAAAGACTGACCTCACCCTTTCATTCTCCCACTGCATATCCCTGTGTATCCCCTCATTTAATTTGGTTTCCTCCACTGCAGCTTTCCTTTCATCAGTTTCACTGGCTAATGTACTTGGGCTCAGTGGACTGTCATTTCCCCTTCTCGGCTTTCCTTGGGCTCTGTTGTTGTCTGTTAGGGCCTCCACATAAAGCTTAGCTCTCTCATTTGCTACAGTCTCCTCTGATAGAGCATCTCCATGCAGTTGTGCTCCTTCTTTCCCTACAGTCCCCTTATTTGTGGCTGAGGTAGCAGTCTCTGTTGTCAATCCCAAAATGTTCTTTAGTTCTTTAGGCTGTTTCAGATTTTTCAATTCCTCTTCTAAACTCTGTATCCTAGCTTCTGCTGCTTTTACATGCACCTCCCACTTCCTGCTTTCTATCCTCTCTTCCATTCTCATGCTAAGTTCTTCTAGTTTCTTTTCCCATTCATGATCCCTTTTTATGAGCTCTGCTGCCCAATCTTCCTTTGCAGTTTCCTCCTCCTGTCCCTTGGTTTTTCTTGTTGCTCTCTGGCAACCCATTTTTGTTTTATCCTGATTGCCTCAGAGTGGGAAACCTATTAGTTCTGTATGTTAGGTTAGTAGTGTATATGTCAGAGTGTGGGGGGGGGGAGGTAGTGGAGAAACTGTGGCTATGTGGGAGAGGAGTGGGGAGGGGTGGGGAGGGTTTAGGGTGAACGGGGGAGGGGAGGGTGATCGAGGGAGGGGAGGGATCAGGGGAAGTAGTGAGATGTCGGTGGTGAGGGGGGGAGTGTATGTGTGTGTGTGTGTGTGTGTGTGTGTGTGTGTGTGTGTGTGTGTGTGTGTGTGTGTGTGTGTGTGTGTGTGTGTGTGTGTGTGTGTGTGTGTGTGTGTGTGGTGTGTGTGTGGTGTGTGTGTGTGTGTGTGTGTGTGTATAATTTTGTGTGTAATTTTGTGTGGAATTATGTGTGTGTTTATTATGTACTGAAAGGTAGGTGGCTTGTGCGTTGTAATGTAAGTCTTAGTGGTCCTTGGCTGCCCACACCTTCTTGTGACCTGACCCCCAACCTCCTGGGACGTACCGCACTTACTTACAGTGTGTGTGTGTGTACTCACCTATTTGTGGTTGCAGGGGTCGAGTCTTAGCTCCTGGCCCCGCCTCTTCACCGGTTGCTACTGGGCCCTCTCTCTCCCCGCTCCATGAGCTTTATCAAACCTCGTCTTAAACTGTGTATGGTTCCTGCCTCCACTACGTCATTTTCTAGGCTATTCCACTGCCTTACAACTCTATGACTGAAGAAATACTTCCTAATATCTCTCTGACTCATTTGTGTCTTCAACTTCCAATTGTGGCCTCTTGTTTCTGTGTCCCCTCCCTGGAACATCCTGTCTTTGTCCACCATGTCTATTCCACGCAGTATTTTATATGTCGTTATCATGTCTCCCCTGACCCTCCTGTCCTCCAGTGTCGTCAGGCCGATTTCCCTTAATCTTTCTTCATAGGACATTCCCCTTAGCTCTGGAACTAACCTTGTGGCAAACCTTTGTACTTTCTCTAGTTACTTGACGTGCTTTATCAAGTGCGGGTTCCAAACAGGTGCTGCATACTCCAGTATGGGCCTGACATACACGGTGTACAGTGTCTTGAACGATTCCTTACTAAGGTGTCGGAATGCTGTTCTCAGGTTTGCCAGGCGCCCATGTGCTGCAGCAGTTATCTGATTGATGTGTGCTTCCGGAGACATGCTCGGTGTTATACTCACCCCAAGATCTTTCTCCTTGAGTGAGGTTTTCAGTCTTTGGCCACCTAGCCTATACTCTGTCTGTGGTCTTCTGTGCCCTTCCCCTATCTTCATGACTTTGCATTTGGCAGGATTAAATTCGAGAAGCCATTTGCTGGACCAGGTGTCCAGTCTGTCCAGGTCTCTTTGAAGTCCTGCCTGGTCCTCATCAGATTTAATTCTCCTCATTAACTTCACATCATCTGCAAACAGGGACACTTCTGAGTCTAACCCTTCCATCATGTCGTTCACATATACCAAAAATAGCACTGGTCCTAGGACCGACCCCTGTGGGACCCCGCTCGTCACAGGTGCCCACTGTGATACATCATTACGTACCATGACTCGTTGTTGCCTCCCTGTCAGGTATTCTCTGATCCATTGCAGTGCCCTTCCTGTTATATGCGCCTGATGCTCTAGCTTCTGCACTAATCTCTTGTGAGGAACTGTGTCAAAGGCCTTCTTGCAGTCCAAGAAGATGCAATCAACCCACCCCTCTCTCTCGTGTCTTACTTCTGTTATTTTATCATAAAACTCCAGAAGGTTTGTGACACAGGATTTGCCTTCCATGAATGTGTGCTGGTTGGCATTTATACTCTTGTTCAGTTCCAGGTGCTCCACCACTCTCCTCCTGATAATCTTCTCCATAATTTTGTGTGTGTGTGTGTGTGTGTGTGTGTGTGTGTGTGTGTGTGTGTGTGTGTGTGTGTGTGTGTGTGTATGTGTGTGTGTGTGTGTGTGTGTGTATGTGTGTATGTGTGTGTGTATGTGTGTGTGTGTGTGTGTGTGTGTGTTTGTGTATGTGTGTGTATATATGTGTGTGTGTGTGTGTGTGTGTGTGTGTGTGTGTGTTTGTGTATGTGTGTGTATATGTGTGTGTGTGTGTATGTGTGTGTGCGTGTGTGTGTGCGCGCGTTTGTGTGTGTGTGTGTAATTATGTGTCGAATTATGTGTGGGTTTATTATGTGTCTGAAAAGTAGGTGGCTTGTGCTTTGAGTGTAATGTAGATTCTCAGTTGTCCTTGTGTCCACAACCTATGTGACCTGACTCCAACCCTTACAGTGTTGCCTATGCTCGACCTGCTTATAGTGAGTTAATCACCTTGTTCAATGGATTACCATTTGCTAAACCTTATTGAATACTTGAGTGCCTATTCTTTATCGTGCTATGAGAGTTAGACCATTCACATTCAGCTTGGCAGTTAATTGGAACCTGGAACCCCACACCCAAACAACCACTCATAGGTGATACAGTACTTGTAGTGTAGCTGTAGCACTGTAGATTGTCCAGGTCGATGTGACGTCCTGGCGTAGATCCAGCTCGATGTACGTCCTGGCGTAGATCCACCTCAATTTCTTCTCGTTAATAATGTACCCTATTCACTGTATTTCTTTCACTGGTCACACGATTGTTTGACTTTATTATCTTTCTTGGGTGACACTTGACAACGTCGCCTTACACACTAGCCTGCCCACTCTGCGCCACAACGTTTTTATTTTGTGTGTGTGTGTGTGTGTGTGTGTGTGTGTGTGTGTGTGTGTGTGTGTGTGTGTGTGTGTGTGTGTGTGTGTGTGTGTGTGTGTGTGTGTGTGTATGAGTTTGTGTATGAGTGCGTGTGTGTTAGTTGTGTGTGTGTGTGTGTGTGTGTGTGTGTGTGTGTGTGTGTGTGTGTGTGTGTGTGTGTACTCACCTAATTGTACTCACCTAATTGTGGTTGCAGGGGTCGAGACTCAGCTCCTGGCCCCGCCTCTTCCCTGACCGCTACTAGATCCTCTCCCTCTCTGCTTCCTAAGCTTTGTCATACCTCTTCATAAAACTATGGTTCCTGCCTCCACTACTTCACTTGCTAGGCTATTCCACTTCCTGACGACTCTATGACTGAAGAAATACTTCCTAACGTCCCTGTGACTCGTCTGAGTCTTCAGCTTTCAGTTGTGACCCCTTGTTTCTGTGTCCCCTGTCTGGAACATCCTATCTCTGTTCACCTTGTCTATTCCCCGCAGTATCTTGTATGTCGTTATCATGTCTCCCCTGGCCCTTCTGTCCTCCAGTGTCGTGAGTCCGATTTCCCTCAACCTTTCCTCATACGACATTCCCCTGAGCTCTGGGACTAGTCTTGTTGCAAACCTTTGTACTTTCTCTAACTTCTTGACGTGCTTGACCAGGTGTGGGTTCCAGACTGGTGCTGCGTACTCCAGTATGGGCCTAACATACACAGTGTACACTGTCTTGAACGATTCCTTATTAAGGTATCGGAATGCTATTCTCAGGTTTGCCAGGCGCCCGTATGCTGCAGCAGTTATTTGGTTGATGTGTGCCTCCGGTGACGTGCTCGGTGTTATGGTCACCCCAAGGTCTTTCTCCCTGAGTGAGGTCTGTAGTCTTTGTCCACCTAGCCTATACTCTGTCTGTGGTCTTCTTTGCCCCTCCCCAATCTTCATGACTTTGCATTTGGCAGGGTTGAATTCGAGAAGCCAGTTTCTGGACCACATGTCCAGCCTGTCCAGGTCTCTTTGCAGTCCTGCCTCATCCTCATTCGATTTAATTCTTCTCATCAACTTCACATCATCTGCGAATAGGGACACTTCAGAGTCTATTCCTTCCATCATGTCGTTCGCATATATCAAAAATAGCACTGGTCCTAGAACTGACCCCTGTGGGACCCCGCTTGTCACAGGCGCCCACTGTGATACCTCTTCACGTACCATGACTCGTTGTTGCCTCCCTGTCAGGCATTCCCTGATCCATTGCAGTGCCCTCCCTGTTATATGCGCCTGATCCTCCAGCTTCTGCACTAATCTCTTGTGGGGAACTGTGTCAAAGGCCTTCCTGCAGTCTAGGAAAACGCAATCAATCCACCCCTCTCTCTCGTGTCTTACTTCTGTTACCTTGTCATAAAACTCCAGAAGGTTTGTGACACAGGATTTGCCTTCCATGAACCCACGCTGGTTTTCATTTATAATCTTGTTCCGTTCCAGGTGTTCCACCACTCTCATCCTGATAATCTTCTCCATGACTTTGCACACAATACATGTCAGAGACACAGGTCTGTAGTTAGTGCCTCATTTCTGTTTCCTTTCTTAAATATGGGGACTACATTTGCTGTCTTCCATTTCTCAGGTAGTTGCCCAGTTTCAAGGGATGTGTTGAAGATTGTGTGTGTGTGTGTGTGTGTGTGTGTGTGTGTGTGTGTGTGACACAACAATCAACATTTGCACCAATAACTCACTACAGTTGTGACCGGGTGTGGAAGTGTGAATTGCTCATTACTCTATAATTTGTTCATGATTGTAGCCATGTATAAACGTAAGTAACCATTCTTACAGGATTCATTACCTTTGTAACTTGTGAGTTCATTACCTTTGTACCTAGTTCAGCTATCAAAACTTTGGGGCCCAGTCCCTGGACCCATTACGTACCTCTGTAATCTGTAAATACCTTTGTAACTTGTCATGATTGTGACCAGACCTACCTGGAGTTCATTACCTTTGTAAATTGTGAGTTCATTACCTTTGTAAATTGTGAGTTCATTACCTTTGTAAATTGTGAGTTCATTACCTTTGTAAATTGTGAGTTCATTACCTTTGTAATTGTGAGTTCATTACCTCTGTAACTTGCTCAGCTATCAAAACTTTGGAGTCCAGTCCCTGAACCAATTATGTATGGGGTATGGGGTATGGGGTATGGGGTGTGGGGTATGGGGTATGGGGTGCATGATAAACATATTAAACTAAGGCTCCCGGCCTCGTCCTCACTCCATGCTTAGGTCTACGACAGGCAACACAGGCAGTCTAGGCTCCCCTCTCGCACTCTGCTAATATATGTTACCATTCAACGACTGTGTTTAACTCCAACCATCACATCTCCACGAACCCTCCCGACACACAGGTACACAGGTACACAGGTACACAGGTACACAGGTACACAGGTACACAGGTACTCGGGTACACAGGTACACAGGTACTCGGGTACACAGGTACACAGGATAACAAAAAAGTTGAAGTTGAATATACAAACTTGAAAAATTTGGCAACAATTCGTTAAGAAAAGTCCAAAATAAAGTTGTGCAATAAAGTCTAAAATAAGATAGGGAAATTATAAAAAAGTTTACAATAAAGTTGGGTAATGAATATAATAAAAATGGCAGTAATAGTTGAAAAAGACAATGTTATGGTAAGTTACATGTTAAATAAGATAGACCAATAAAGTGGTAAGTTGTTAATATTTGATGAGGTACTATAATGAAAATATAATATTAATAAAGAGAGATTTTATAGATATTAAAGAGAATTAAGACTGTGAGGTGGAATAATCAGTCAGTACAAAAGTGACATTCAAAAGTAACTGGGAAATTTGAAATTTTATGGCAGTGTATAACTGTTTCAGGGAATTTATAGCACTAAATGTGGACGGTGGGTATAATGTGCACTTCACTGTTATTCTGTTAACACAGCTTAACTTAGGAATGTTTTAAGGTTGTGTTCTGTAGAGTTAAAGTATCTCTTCCCACTGAGCTGTTTCCTAACTCAGATTTTTCGGTCCCTCATAAAGCACTGGTGGATATGTTGGTCATGGTGTAATTTTCTTAGCTGATAAAAGAGGTTTTGTCTTGTTGTGGTAAGACACTTATTGACGTATACATCAGTTTTCATGGAAATGGATGCTTTTAGTAGGCTGTTTCTCTGTAGGCTGGTTTGGAATTTTAATAGCACTATTTTTTTTACCCGCTTGGTAGCCCATCCTTTTGCAATCTTTTAGTTCATAACTACTTATGTTGAGGCGAAGGTGGTTCTTGATAAGCTGTAGGACGGTCTCCATGGGTGGAAGATGTTTACTGTTAACTACAACAGCGTCAGATAGCTGTTGGTGATAACATTGGCAAGTTGTAGATCCACTCTTGATGTTTCTTCTTTAATGTTGGTAGTAAGTTGAGTGACTTGGTCTTTTTTTATTGATGGTGTCCACGGACTGGGTGTGGGTGTTACTATATTGTTCCAGAGTGTCTAGTTTATGTTCTAGAGCAGTGATCTTGCTGAGGTACTGTGCACTGGAGGCTAAAGTTCCTGCATTTCCTGAGTTAGATTGCTGAGTGTTTGGTTTTGGATCATAAGCAGTTTAGCTATTTCCGGGTCGGTAATCTTCTTGACATCAAATCCATGGAAGGAATGATCTTGGACTGTGGTGGCGGGCATATTCGTTGTTGTCTGACATGTATTGTGGTGATGCAGGGGGGGATGAAGGTTGTGTCCTAGCTGGCAGTACCAGAAGTTTTCCGTGCAGTAATACTGCTCTCACGTTTGATGTTAGGAGTCATTGGCTGGTTACTGGATATTCTTTTGTTGTCCTGACCCTTGACCATTGACAGTGGCTTCAGATGAATAGCAGGCGATGACTGATGGGAGAATGTTCTGGAATATCATATCAGTGGCAGCTGTGCAGGAGGTGGTAACACGAGTCCTATTAGTTGGTAATTTGCTTATTTTGGAGTGATTTCTGTAGTTGACTTATATCATTCTGGGAATCCACATATGTTAGTGTTACTTGAGTCTCGATTAAGCCATCACAGGGCTGCTGGGAACCTCAGGTAGAAGTTAAAATAGAGGACAAGGTTCTTGCTGCCGCTGGTGGATGGACGCAAAACTTATCCTTGTGAAGAGGTCTTTGCTTCATACACCTCAGCCAAACTTCCAGTACCATGTGCTGCAACTTACTGGAATCAAAATAATCTTCATATTCTTTATCATGGTCCACTGTCTTGTGAATGTGTTGAAACTCAGTCACTTTGATCAGACAAGAAACTTGACAACATCTTTATGTTACAATGACTGGCACAGACAGTTTACTGACGACAAAATATATGAAGCATTTAAAATATATATTGTCTTACTGAAGCCAAGCAGATCAGAGCAGAGACACTAGGTAGCCACGATCACAGCAGACACTAGGTAGCCACGATCACAGCAGACACTAGGTAGCCACGATCACAGCAGACACTAGGTAGCCACGATCACAGCAGACACTAGGTAGCCACGATCACAGCAGACACTAGGTAGCCACGATCACAGCAGACACTAGGTAGCCACGATCACAGCAGACACTAGGTAGGCACGATCACAGCAGATACTAGGTAGGCACGATCACAGCAGATACTAGGTAGCCACGATCACAGCAGACACTAGGTAGCCACGATCACAGCAGACACTAGGTAGGCACGATCACAGCAGACACTAGGTAGCCACGATCACAGCAGACACTAGGTAGGCACGATCACAGCAGACACTAGGTAGGCACGATCACAGCAGACACTAGGTAGCCACGATCACAGCAGACACTAGATAGCCACGATCACAGCAGACACTAGGTAGCCACGATCACAGCAGACACTAGGTAGCCACGATCACAGCAGACACTAGGTAGCCACGATCACAGCAGACACTAGGTAGCCACGATCACAGCAGACACTAGATAGCCACGATCACAGCAGACACTAGGTAGCCATGATCACAGCAGACACTAGGTAGCCACGATCACAGCAGACACTAGGTAGGCACGATCACAGCAGACACTAGATAGCCACGATCACAGCAGACACTAGGTAGCCATGATCACAGCAGACACTAGGTAGCCACGATCACAGCAGACACTAGGTAGGCACGATCACAGCAGACACTAGGTAGCCACGATCACAGCAGACACTAGGTAGGCACGATCACAGCAGACACTAGGTAGCCACGATCACAGCAGACACTAGGTAGGCACGATCACAGCAGACACTAGGTAGCCACGATCACAGCAGACACTAGGTAGGCACGATCACAGCAGACACTAGGTAGGCACGATCACAGCAGACACTAGGTAGCCACGATCACAGCAGACACTAGGTAGCCACGATCACAGCAGACACTAAGTAGCCATGATCACAGCAGACACTAGGTAGGCACGATCACAGCAGACACTAGGTAGCCATGATCACAGCAGACACTAGGTAGCCACGATCACAGCAGACACTAGGTAGGCACGATCACAGCAGACACTAGGTAGCCACGATCACAGCAGACACTAGGTAGCCACGATCACAGCAGACACTAGGTAGCCATGATCACAGCAGACACTAGGTAGGCACGATCACAGCAGACACTAGGTAGGCACGATCACAGCAGACACTAGGTAGCCACGATCACAGCAGACACTAGGTAGGCACGATCACAGCAGACACTAGGTAGCCACGATCACAGCAGACACTAGGTAGCCACGATCACAGCAGACACTAGGTAGGCACGATCACAGCAGAGACACTAGGTAGCCACGATCACAGCAGACACTAGGTAGGCACGATCACAGCAGACACTAGGTAGCCACGATCACAGCAGACACTAGGTAGCCACGATCACAGCAGACACTAGGTAGGCACGATCACAGCAGACACTAGGTAGCCACGATCACAGCAGACACTAGGTAGCCACGATCACAGCAGAGACACTAGGTAGCCACGATCACAGCAGACACTAGGTAGCCACGATCACAACAGAGACACTACATAGCCACGATCACAGCAGACACTAGGTAGCCACGATCACAGCAGACACTAGGTAGCCACGATCACAGCAGAGACACTAGGTAGCCACGATCACAGCAGAGACACTAGGTAGTCACGATCACAGCAGAGACACTAGGTAGCCACGATCACAGCAGACACTAGGTAGCCACGATCACAGCAGACACTAGGTAGGCACGATCACAGCAGACACTAGGTAGCCACGATCACAGCAGACACTAGGTAGCCACGATCACAGCAGAGACACTAGGTAGCCACGATCACAGCAGACACTAGGTAGCCACGATCACAACAGAGACACTACATAGCCACGATCACAGCAGACACTAGGTAGTCACGATCACAGCAGACACTAGGTAGCCACGATCACAGCAGAGACACTAGGTAGCCACGATCACAGCAGAGACACTAGGTAGTCACGATCACAGCAGAGACACTAGGTAGACACGATCACAGCAAAGACACTAGGTAGTCACGATCACAGCAGAGACACTAGGTAGCCACGATCAAAGCAGCCAGATCAAAAACTAGGTAGCCACGATCACAGCAGAGACACTAGGTAGCCACGATCACAGCGGAGACACTAGGTAGCCACGATCACAACAGAGACACTAGGTAGCCACGATCACAGCAGAGACACTAGGTAGCCACGATCACAGCAGAGACACTAGGTAGCCACGATCACAGCAGACACACTAGGTAGCCACGATCACAGCAGACAATAGGTAGCCAAAATCACAGCAGAGACACTAGGTATTCACGATCACAGCAGAGACACAATGGTAGCCACGATCACAGCAGAGACACTAGGTAGCCACGATCAGAGCAGAGACACAAGGTAGCCACGATCACAGCAGACACTAGGTAGCCACGATCACAGCAGAGACACTAGGTAGCCACGATCACAGCAGAGGCACTAGGTAGCCACGATCACAGCGGAGACACTAGGTAGCCACGATCAAAGCAGAGACACTAGGTAGCCACGATCAAAGCAGAGACACTAGGTAGCCACGATCACAGCAGAGACACTAGGTAGTCACGATCAAAGCAGAGACACTAGGTAGCCACGATCACAGCAGAGACACTAGGTAGCCACGATCAAAGCAGAGACACTAGGTAGTCACAATCACAGCAGAGACATTAGGTAGCCACGATCACAGCAGAGACACTAGGTAGCCAAGATCACAGCAGACACTAGGTAGTCACGATGACAGCAGAGACACTAGGTAGCCACGATCACAGCAGAGACACTAGGTAGCCACGATCACAGCAGAGACACTAGGTAGCCACGATCACAGCAGAGACACTAGGTAGCCACGATCACAGCAGAGACACTAGGTAGTCACGATCACAGCAGAGACACTAGGTAGTCACGATCACAGCAGAGACACTAGGTAGCCACGATCACAGCAGAGACACTAGGTAGCCACGATCACAGCAGAGACACTAGGTAGTCACGATCACAGCAGAGACACTAGGTAGTCACGATCACAGCAGAGACACTAGGTAGTCACGATCACAGCAGAGACACTAGGTAGTCACGATCACAGCAGAGACACTAGGTAGTCACGATCACAGCAGAGACACTAGGTAGCCACGATTACAGCAGAGACACTAGGTAGTCACGATCACAGCAGAGACACTAGGTAGTCACGATCACAGCAGAGACACTAGGTAGCCACGATCACAGCAGAGACACTAGGTAGCCACGATCACAGCAGAGACACTAGGTAGCCACGATCACAGCAGAGACACTAGGTAGCCACGATCACAGTAGAGACACTAGGTAGCCACGATCACAGCAGACACTAGGTAGCCACGATCACAACAGAGACACTACATAGCCACGATCACAGCAGACACTAGGTAGCCACGATCACAGCAGAGACACTAGGTAGCCACGATCACAGCAGACACTAGGTAGCCACGATCACAGCAGAGACACTAGGTAGCCACGATCACAGCAGAGACACTAGGTAGTCACGATCACAGCAGAGACACTAGGTAGCCACGATCACAGCAAAGACACTAGGTAGTCACGATCACAGCAGAGACACTAGGTAGCCACGATCAAAGCAGAGAAACTAGGTAGCCACGATCAGAGCAGAGACACTAGGTAGCCACGATCACAGCGGAGACACTAGGTAGCCACGATCACAACAGAGACACTAGGTAGCCACGATCACAGCAGAGACACTAGGTAGCCACGATCACAGCAGAGACACTAGGTAGCCACGATCACAGCAGACACACTAGGTAGCCACGATCACAGCAGACAATAGGTAGCCAAAATCACAGCAGAGACACTAGGTATTCACGATCACAGCAGAGACACAATGGTAGCCACGATCACAGCAGAGACACTAGGTAGCCACGATCAGAGCAGAGACACAAGGTAGCCACGATCACAGCAGACACTAGGTAGCCACGATCACAGCAGAGACACTAGGTAGCCACGATCACAGCAGAGGCACTAGGTAGCCACATTCACAGCAGAGGCACTAGGTAGCCACGATCACAGCGGAGACACTAGGTAGCCACGATCAAAGCAGAGACACTAGGTAGCCACGATCAAAGCAGAGACACTAGGTAGCCACGATCACAGCAGAGACACTAGGTAGTCACGATCACAGCAGAGACACTAGGTAGCCACGATCACAGCAGAGACACTAGGTAGCCACGATCAAAGCAGAGACACTAGGTAGTCACAATCACAGCAGAGACATTAGGTAGCCACGATCACAGCAGAGACACTAGGTAGCCACGATCACAGCAGACACTAGGTAGTCACGATGACAGCAGAGACACTAGGTAGCCACGATCACAGCAGAGACACTAGGTAGCCACGATCACAGCAGAGACACTAGGTAGTCACGATCACAGCAGAGACACTAGGTAGTCACGATCACAGCAGAGACACTAGGTAGCCACGATCACAGCAGAGACACTAGGTAGCCACGATCACAGCAGAGACACTAGGTAGTCACGATCACAGCAGAGACACTAGGTAGTCACGATCACAGCAGAGACACTAGGTAGTCACGATCACAGCAGAGACACTAGGTAGTCACGATCACAGCAGAGACACTAGGTAGTCACGATCACAGCAGAGACACTAGGTAGCCACGATCACAGCAGAGACACTAGGTAGTCACGATCACAGCAGAGACACTAGGTAGTCACGATCACAGCAGAGACACTAGGTAGCCACGATCACAGCAGAGACACTAGGTAGCCACGATCACAGCAGAGACACTAGGTAGCCACGATCACAGCAGAGACACTAGGTAGCCACGATCACAGCAGAGACACTAGGTAGCCACGATCACAGCAGAGACACTAGGTAGCCACGATCACAGCAGAGACACTAGGTAGCCACGATCACAGCAGAGACACTAGGTAGCCACGATCACAGCAGAGACACTAGGTAGTCACGATCACAGCAGAGACACTAGGTAGTCACGATCACAGCAGAGACAATAGGTAGCAACGATCACAGCAGAGACACTAGGTAGTCACGATCACAGCAGAGACACTAGGTAGTCACGATCACAGCAGAGACACTAGGTAGCCACGATCACAGCAGAGACACTAGGTAGCCACGATCACAGCAGAGACACTAGGTAGCCACGATCACAGCAGAGACACTAGGTAGCCACGATCACAGCAGAGACACTAGGTAGCCACGATCACAGCAGAGACACTAGGTAGCCACGATCACAGCAGAGACACTAGGTAGCCACGATCACAGCAGAGACACTAGGTAGCCACGATCACAGCAGACACACTAGGTAGCCACGATCACAGCAGACAATAGGTAGCCAAAATCACAGCAGAGACACTAGGTATTCACGATCACAGCAGAGACACAATGGTAGCCACGATCACAGCAGAGACACTAGGTAGCCACGATCAGAGCAGAGACACAAGGTAGCCACGATCACAGCAGACACTATGTAGCCACGATCACAGCAGAGACACTAGGTAGCCACGATCACAGCAGAGGCACTAGGTAGCCACATTCACAGCAGAGGCCCTAGGTAGCCACGATCACAGCAGAGACACTAGGTAGCCACGATCAAAGCAGAGACACTAGGTAGCCACGATCAAAGCAGAGACACTAGGTAGCCACGATCACAGCAGAGACACTAGGTAGTCACGATCAAAGCAGAGACACTATGTAGCCACGATCACAGCAGAGACACTAGGTAGCCACGATCAAAGCAGAGACACTAGGAAGTCACAATCACAGCAGAGACATTAGGTAGCCACGATCACAGCAGAGACACTAGGTAGCCACGATCACAGCAGACACTAGGTAGTCACGATGACAGCAGAGACACTAGGTAGCCACGATCACAGCAGAGACACTAGGTAGCCACGATCACAGCAGAGACACTAGGTAGCCACGATCACAGCAGAGACACTAGGTAGCCACGATCACAACAGAGACACTAGGTAGTCACGATCACAGCAGAGACACTAGGTAGTCACGATCACAGCAGAGACACTAGGTAGCCACGATCACAGCAGAGACACTAGGTAGCCACGATCACAGCAGAGACACTAGGTAGTCACGATCACAGCAGAGACACTAGGTAGTCACGATCACAGCAGAGACACTAGGTAGTCACGATCACAGCAGAGACACTAGGTAGTCACGATCACAGCAGAGACACTAGGTAGTCACGATCACAGCAGAGACAATAGGTAGCCACGATCACAGCAGAGACACTAGGTAGTCACGATCACAGCAGAGACACTAGGTAGCCACGATCACAGCAGAGACACTAGGTAGCCACGATCACAGCAGAGACACTAGGTAGCCACGATCACAGCAGAGACACTAGGTAGCCACGATCACAGCAGAGACACTAGGTAGCCACGATCACAGCAGAGACACTAGGTAGCCACGATCACAGCAGACACACTAGGTAGCCACGATCACAGCAGACAATAGGTAGCCAAAATCACAGCAGAGACACTAGGTATTCACGATCACAGCAGAGACACAATGGTAGCCACGATCACAGCAGAGACACTAGGTAGCCACGATCAGAGCAGAGACACAAGGTAGCCACGATCACAGCAGACACTATGTAGCCACGATCACAGCAGAGACACTAGGTAGCCACGATCACAGCAGAGGCACTAGGTAGCCACATTCACAGCAGAGGCCCTAGGTAGCCACGATCACAGCAGAGACACTAGGTAGCCACGATCAAAGCAGAGACACTAGGTAGCCACGATCAAAGCAGAGACACTAGGTAGCCACGATCACAGCAGAGACACTAGGTAGTCACGATCAAAGCAGAGACACTATGTAGCCACGATCACAGCAGAGACACTAGGTAGCCACGATCAAAGCAGAGACACTAGGAAGTCACAATCACAGCAGAGACATTAGGTAGCCACGATCACAGCAGAGACACTAGGTAGCCACGATCACAGCACACACTAGGTAGTCACGATGACAGCAGAGACACTAGGTAGCCACGATCACAGCAGAGACACTAGGTAGCCACGATCACAGCAGAGACACTAGGTAGCCACGATCACAGCAGAGACACTAGGTAGTCACGATCACAGCAGAGACACTAGGTAGTCACGATCACAGCAGAGACACTAGGTAGCCACGATCACAGCAGAGACACTAGGTAGCCACGATCACAGCAGAGACACTAGGTAGTCACGATCACAGCAGAGACACTAGGTAGTCACGATCACAGCAGAGACACTAGGTAGTCACGATCACAGCAGAGACACTAGGTAGTCACGATCACAGCAGAGACACTAGGTAGTCACGATCACAGCAGAGACACTAGGTAGCCACGATTACAGCAGAGACACTAGGTAGTCACGATCACAGCAGAGACACTAGGTAGTCACGATCACAGCAGAGACACTAGGTAGCCACGATCACAGCAGAGACACTAGGTAGCCACGATCACAGCAGAGACACTAGGTAGCCACGATCACAGCAGAGACACTAGGTAGCCACGATCACAGTAGAGACACTAGGTAGCCACGATCACAGCAGACACTAGGTAGCCACGATCACAACAGAGACACTACATAGCCACGATCACAGCAGACACTAGGTAGCCACGATCACAGCAGAGACACTAGGTAGCCACGATCACAGCAGACACTAGGTAGCCACGATCACAGCAGAGACACTAGGTAGCCACGATCACAGCAGAGACACTAGGTAGTCACGATCACAGCAGAGACACTAGGTAGCCACGATCACAGCAAAGACACTAGGTAGTCACGATCACAGCAGAGACACTAGGTAGCCACGATCAAAGCAGAGAAACTAGGTAGCCACGATCAGAGCAGAGACACTAGGTAGCCACGATCACAGCGGAGACACTAGGTAGCCACGATCACAACAGAGACACTAGGTAGCCACGATCACAGCAGAGACACTAGGTAGCCACGATCACAGCAGAGACACTAGGTAGCCACGATCACAGCAGACACACTAGGTAGCCACGATCACAGCAGACAATAGGTAGCCAAAATCACAGCAGAGACACTAGGTATTCACGATCACAGCAGAGACACAATGGTAGCCACGATCACAGCAGAGACACTAGGTAGCCACGATCAGAGCAGAGACACAAGGTAGCCACGATCACAGCAGACACTAGGTAGCCACGATCACAGCAGAGACACTAGGTAGCCACGATCACAGCAGAGGCACTAGGTAGCCACATTCACAGCAGAGGCACTAGGTAGCCACGATCACAGCGGAGACACTAGGTAGCCACGATCAAAGCAGAGACACTAGGTAGCCACGATCAAAGCAGAGACACTAGGTAGCCACGATCACAGCAGAGACACTAGGTAGTCACGATCACAGCAGAGACACTAGGTAGCCACGATCACAGCAGAGACACTAGGTAGCCACGATCAAAGCAGAGACACTAGGTAGTCACAATCACAGCAGAGACATTAGGTAGCCACGATCACAGCAGAGACACTAGGTAGCCACGATCACAGCAGACACTAGGTAGTCACGATGACAGCAGAGACACTAGGTAGCCACGATCACAGCAGAGACACTAGGTAGCCACGATCACAGCAGAGACACTAGGTAGTCACGATCACAGCAGAGACACTAGGTAGTCACGATCACAGCAGAGACACTAGGTAGCCACGATCACAGCAGAGACACTAGGTAGCCACGATCACAGCAGAGACACTAGGTAGTCACGATCACAGCAGAGACACTAGGTAGTCACGATCACAGCAGAGACACTAGGTAGTCACGATCACAGCAGAGACACTAGGTAGTCACGATCACAGCAGAGACACTAGGTAGTCACGATCACAGCAGAGACACTAGGTAGCCACGATCACAGCAGAGACACTAGGTAGTCACGATCACAGCAGAGACACTAGGTAGTCACGATCACAGCAGAGACACTAGGTAGCCACGATCACAGCAGAGACACTAGGTAGCCACGATCACAGCAGAGACACTAGGTAGCCACGATCACAGCAGAGACACTAGGTAGCCACGATCACAGCAGAGACACTAGGTAGCCACGATCACAGCAGAGACACTAGGTAGCCACGATCACAGCAGAGACACTAGGTAGCCACGATCACAGCAGAGACACTAGGTAGCCACGATCACAGCAGAGACACTAGGTAGTCACGATCACAGCAGAGACACTAGGTAGTCACGATCACAGCAGAGACACTAGGTAGATCACAGCAGAGACACACGATCACAGCAGAGACACTAGGTAGTCACGATCACAGCAGAGACACTAGGTAGTCACGATCACAGCAGAGACACTAGGTAGTAGCCACGATCACAGCAGAGACACTAGGTAGCCACGATCACAGCAGAGACACTAGGTAGTCACGATCACAGCAGAGACACTAGGTAGCCACGATCACAGCAGAGACACTAGGTAGCCACGATCACAGCAGAGACACTAGGTAGCCACGATCACAGCAGAGACACTAGGTAGCCACGATCACAGCAGAGACACTAGGTAGCCACGATCACAGCAGACACACTAGGTAGCCACGATCACAGCAGAGTATTCACGATATGGTAGCCAGATCACAGCAGAGACACTAGGTAGCCACGATCAGCAGAGACACAAGGTAGCCACTAGGTAGCCACGATCACAGCAGAGACACTAGGTAGCCACGATCACAGCAGAGACACTAGGTAGCCACGATCACAGCAGAGACACTAGGTAGCCACGATCACAGCAGAGACACTAGGTAGCCACGATAGTAGTCACGATCAAAGCAGAGACACTATGTAGCCACGATCACAGCAGAGACACTAGGTAGCCACGATCAAAGCAGAGACACTAGGAAGTCACAATCACAGCAGAGACATTAGGTAGCCACGATCACAGCAGAGACACTAGGTAGCCACGATCACAGCAGACACTAGGTAGTCACGATGACAGCAGAGACACTAGGTAGCCACGATCACAGCAGAGACACTAGGTAGCCACGATCACAGCAGAGACACTAGGTAGCCACGATCACAGCAGAGACACTAGGTAGCCACGATCACAACAGAGACACTAGGTAGTCACGATCACAGCAGAGACACTAGGTAGTCACGATCACAGCAGAGACACTAGGTAGCCACGATCACAGCAGAGACACTAGGTAGCCACGATCACAGCAGAGACACTAGGTAGTCACGATCACAGCAGAGACACTAGGTAGTCACGATCACAGCAGAGACACTAGGTAGTCACGATCACAGCAGAGACACTAGGTAGTCACGATCACAGCAGAGACACTAGGTAGTCACGATCACAGCAGAGACAATAGGTAGCCACGATCACAGCAGAGACACTAGGTAGTCACGATCACAGCAGAGACACTAGGTAGCCACGATCACAGCAGAGACACTAGGTAGCCACGATCACAGCAGAGACACTAGGTAGCCACGATCACAGCAGAGACACTAGGTAGCCACGATCACAGCAGAGACACTAGGTAGCCACGATCACAGCAGAGACACTAGGTAGCCACGATCACAGCAGACACACTAGGTAGCCACGATCACAGCAGACAATAGGTAGCCAAAATCACAGCAGAGACACTAGGTATTCACGATCACAGCAGAGACACAATGGTAGCCACGATCACAGCAGAGACACTAGGTAGCCACGATCAGAGCAGAGACACAAGGTAGCCACGATCACAGCAGACACTATGTAGCCACGATCACAGCAGAGACACTAGGTAGCCACGATCACAGCAGAGGCACTAGGTAGCCACATTCACAGCAGAGGCCCTAGGTAGCCACGATCACAGCAGAGACACTAGGTAGCCACGATCAAAGCAGAGACACTAGGTAGCCACGATCAAAGCAGAGACACTAGGTAGCCACGATCACAGCAGAGACACTAGGTAGTCACGATCAAAGCAGAGACACTATGTAGCCACGATCACAGCAGAGACACTAGGTAGCCACGATCAAAGCAGAGACACTAGGAAGTCACAATCACAGCAGAGACATTAGGTAGCCACGATCACAGCAGAGACACTAGGTAGCCACGATCACAGCAGACACTAGGTAGTCACGATGACAGCAGAGACACTAGGTAGCCACGATCACAGCAGAGACACTAGGTAGCCACGATCACAGCAGAGACACTAGGTAGCCACGATCACAGCAGAGACACTAGGTAGCCACGATCACAACAGAGACACTAGGTAGTCACGATCACAGCAGAGACACTAGGTAGTCACGATCACAGCAGAGACACTAGGTAGCCACGATCACAGCAGAGACACTAGGTAGCCACGATCACAGCAGAGACACTAGGTAGTCACGATCACAGCAGAGACACTAGGTAGTCACGATCACAGCAGAGACACTAGGTAGTCACGATCACAGCAGAGACACTAGGTAGTCACGATCACAGCAGAGACACTAGGTAGTCACGATCACAGCAGAGACAATAGGTAGCCACGATCACAGCAGAGACACTAGGTAGTCACGATCACAGCAGAGACACTAGGTAGCCACGATCACAGCAGAGACACTAGGTAGCCACGATCACAGCAGAGACACTAGGTAGCCACGATCACAGCAGAGACACTAGGTAGCCACGATCACAGCAGAGACACTAGGTAGCCACGATCACAGCAGAGACACTAGGTAGCCACGATCACAGCAGACACTAGGTAGCCACGATCACAACAGAGACACTACATAGCCACGATCACAGCAGACACTAGGTAGCCACGATCACAGCAGAGACACTAGGTAGCCACGATCACAGCAGACACTAGGTAGCCACGATCACAGCAGAGACACTAGGTAGCCACGATCACAACAGAGACACTAGGTAGTCACGATCACAGCAGAGACACTAGGTAGCCACGATCACAGCAAAGACACTAGGTAGTCACGATCACAGCAGAGACACTAGGTAGCCACGATCAAAGCAGAGAAACTAGGTAGCCACGATCACAGCAGAGACACTAGGTAGCCACGATCACAGCGGAGACACTAGGTAGCCACGATCACAACAGAGACACTAGGTAGCCACGATCACAGCAGAGACACTAGGTAGCCACGATCACAGCAGAGACACTAGGTAGCCACGATCACAGCAGACACACTAGGTAGCCACGATCACAGCAGACAATAGGTAGCCAAAATCACAGCAGAGACACTAGGTATTCACGATCACAGCAGAGACACAATGGTAGCCACGATCACAGCAGAGACACTAGGTAGCCACGATCAGAGCAGAGACACAAGGTAGCCACGATCACAGCAGACACTAGGTAGCCACGATCACAGCAGAGACACTAGGTAGCCACGATCACAGCAGAGGCACTAGGTAGCTACATTCACAGCAGAGGCACTAGGTAGCCACGATCACTGCGGAGACACTAGGTAGCCACGATCAAAGCAGAGACACTAGGTAGCCACGATCAAAGCAGAGACACTAGGTAGCCACGATCACAGCAGAGACACTAGGTAGTCACGATCACAGCAGAGACACTAGGTAGCCACGATCACAGCAGAGACACTAGGTAGCCACGATCAAAGCAGAGACACTAGGTAGTCACAATCACAGCAGAGACATTAGGTAGCCACGATCACAGCAGAGACACTAGGTAGCCACGATCACAGCAGACACTAGGTAGTCACGATGACAGCAGAGACACTAGGTAGCCACGATCACAGCAGAGACACTAGGTAGCCACGATCACAGCAGAGACACTAGGTAGCCACGATCACAGCAGAGACACTAGGTAGCCACGATCACAGCAGAGACACTAGGTAGTCACGATCACAGCAGAGACACTAGGTAGTCACGATCACAGCAGAGACACTAGGTAGCCACGATCACAGCAGAGACACTAGGTAGCCACGATCACAGCAGAGACACTAGGTAGTCACGATCACAGCAGAGACACTAGGTAGTCACGATCACAGCAGAGACACTAGGTAGTCACGATCACAGCAGAGACACTAGGTAGTCACGATCACAGCAGAGACACTAGGTAGTCACGATCACAGCAGAGACACTAGGTAGCCACGATCACAGCAGAGACACTAGGTAGTCACGATCACAGCAGAGACACTAGGTAGTCACGATCACAGCAGAGACACTAGGTAGCCACGATCACAGCAGAGACACTAGGTAGCCACGATCACAGCAGAGACACTAGGTAGCCACGATCACAGCAGAGACACTAGGTAGCCACGATCACAGCAGAGACACTAGGTAGCCACGATCACAGCAGAGACACTAGGTAGCCACGATCACAGCAGAGACACTAGGTAGCCACGATCACAGCAGAGACACTAGGTAGCCACGATCACAGCAGAGACACTAGGTAGTCACGATCACAGCAGAGACACTAGGTAGTCACGATCACAGCAGAGACACTAGGTAGCCACGATCACAGCAGAGACACTAGGTAGTCACGATCACAGCAGAGACACTAGGTAGTCACGATCACAGCAGAGACACTAGGTAGCCACGATCACAGCAGAGACACTAGGTAGCCACGATCACAGCAGAGACACTAGGTAGCCACGATCACAGCAGAGACACTAGGTAGCCACGATCACAGCAGAGACACTAGGTAGCCACGATCAAAGCAGAGACACTAGGTAGCCACGATCACAGCAGAGACACTAGGTAGCCATGATCACAGCAGAGACACTAGGTAGTCACGATCACAGCAGAGACACTAGGTGTCCACGATCACAGCAGAGACACTAGGTATTCACGATCACAGCAGAGACACTAGGTAGCCACGATCACAGCAGAGACACTAGGTAGCCACGATCAGAGCAGAGACACAAGGTAGCCACGATCACAGCAGACACTAGGTAGCCACGATCACAGCAGAGACACTAGGTAGCCACGATCACAGCAGAGGCACTAGGTAGCCACATTCACAGCAGAGGCACTAGGTAGCCACGATCACAGCGGAGACACTAGGTAGCCACGATCAAAGCAGAGACACTAGGTAGCCACGATCAAAGCAGAGACACTAGGTAGCCACGATCACAGCAGAGACACTAGGTAGTCACGATCACAGCAGAGACACTAGGTAGCCACGATCACAGCAGAGACACTAGGTAGCCACGATCACAGCAGACACTAGGTAGCCACGATCACAGCAGAGACACTAGGTAGCCACGATCACAGCAGAGACACTAGGTAGCCACGATCACAGCAGACACTAGGTAGCCACGATCACAGCAGAGACACTAGGTATCCACGGTCACAGCAGAGACACTAGGTAGCCACGATCACAGCAGAGACACTAGGTAGCCACGATCACAGCAGAGACACTAGGTAGTCACGATCACAGCAGAGACACTAGGTAGCCACGATCACAGCAGACACTAGGTAGCCACGATCACAGCAGAGACACTAGGTATCCACGGTCACAGCAGAGACACTAGGTAGGCACGATCACAGCAGACACTAGGTAGCCACGATCACAGCAGAGACACTAGGTAGCCACGATCACAGCAGAGACACTAGGTAGCCACGATCACAGCAGACACTAGGTAGCCACGATCACAGCAGAGACACTAGGTAGCCACGATCACAGCAGACACTAGGTAGCCACGATCACAGCAGAGACACTAGGTATCCACGGTCACAGCAGAGACACTAGGTAGCCACGATCACAGCAGACACTAGGTAGCCACGATCACAGCAGAGACACTAGGTAGCCACGATCACAGCAGAGACACTAGGTAGCCACGATCACAGCAGAGACACTAGGTATCCACGATCACAGCAGAGACACTAGGTAGCCACGATCACAGCAGAGACACTAGGTATCCACGGTCACAGCAGAGACACTAGGTATCCACGGTCACAGCAGAGACACTAGGTAGCCACGATCACAGCAGAGACACTAGGTAGTCACGATCACAGCAGAGACACTAGGTAGCCACGATCACAGCAGAGACACTAGGTAGCCACGATCAAAGCAGAGACACTAGGTATCCACGATCACAGCAGAGACACTAGGTAGCCACGATCACAGCAGAGACACTAGGTATCCACGGTCACAACAGAGACACTAGGTATCCACGGTCACAGCAGAGACACTAGGTAGCCACGATCACAGCAGAGACACTAGGTAGTCACGATCACAGCAGAGACACTAGGTAGCCACGATCACAGCAGAGACAATAGGTAGCCACGATCACAGCAGAGACACTAGGTATCCACGGTCACAGCAGAGACACTAGGTATCCACGATCACAGCAGAGACACTAGGTATCCACGGTCACAGCAGAGACACTAGGTATCCACGGTCACAGCAGAGACACTAGGTATCCACGATCACAGCAGAGACACTAGGTAGTCACGATCACAGCAGAGACACTAGGTAGCCACGATCACAGCAGAGACAATAGGTAGCCACGATCACAGCAGAGACACTAGGTATCCACGGTCACAGCAGAGACACTAGGTATCCACGATCACAGCAGAGACACTAGGTATCCACGGTCACAGCAGAGACACTAGGTATCCACGGTCACAGCAGAGACACTAGGTATCCACGGTCACAGCAGAGACACTAGGTATCCACGGTCACAGCAGAGACACTAGGTATCCACGATCACAGCAGAGACAGTGGTTCTGAACTCGTTTCAGCTCATTGACCATCAAGGACCAAAATGGATCACTATGGACCACCAATGACCACCATGGAGCACCATGGACCAAATTTGCCACTATGAATCACCATGGTCCACCATGGACCACCATAGACCACCATGGTCCACCATAGACCACCACAAACCACCATGGACCACCATGGACCATCAAGAACCGCCATGGACCACCATGGACCGCCATGGACCGCTATTAACTGCCATGGACCTCCATGGACCACCATGGACCACAATGGAACACCAACCCAATTATAAAAATATCGTGGACCATTTATTTTTTGAGTAATGACATGAAGGCAAAACAAAGACAACAGAAAATTTAATTATAAAAATATATTTGATATAAACAGAAATACGAGAAGTTACATAAAATAACAGAAGTTACATAAAATAACAGAAGTTACGTAAAATAACAGATATCCAACATTTTGGTCAGAAATATTTGACATAAACAAAATTTCCTGGATATAAATCAATACAAATCTAAGATTTTGCTTTTGAATTTTCTTTCTAACAAAAATGATTTTGGAATTTTGAAGTTTACAGCCAATATTGTTCTTTGTAATATTATAATTGTACTTGACAATGTTAGTAGTGGTACTTGATAATGTTAGTAGTGGTACTTGATAATGTTAGTAGTGGTACTTGATAATGTTAGTAGTGGTACTTGATAATGTTAGTAGTGGTACTTGATAATGTTAGTAGTGGTACTTGATAATGTTAGTAGTGGTACTTGATAATGTTAGTACTGGTACTAACAGTGGTCAATTTTTGACAGCTGTTCCTGGAATTGCTGGGACGTTGCATCCGGAGGCTTGTAGACTACCACAATGACTAGGTTTTGGTTCTCGATCTTTACTGCTAAAACTTCCACTACATCATTTGAGGCATTAAGCAGTTCTGTGCGAACAAGTGACTCTGCGATATACAGGCCAACCCCTCCCCCCCTTTTGCCTGTTCACTCTGTCACATCTGTATAGGTTGTAAACTGGGATCCATATTTCGTTGTCCAAGTGATCCTTTATGTGGGTCTCTGTGAAAGCCGCGAACATTGCATTTGCCTCTGCAAGCAGTCCACGGATGAAAGGCATTTTGTTGTTCGTTGCTGGCTTTAGACCCTGTATATTTTCAAAGAAGAATGTCATCGGACTGGTGGTATTGGTGGTACTGGGGGAACTTTTTTTTCCGGCACTAGTATCTGTATCTGTTGGTTTGGAGTGGAGGCTATCGACTGTGGTTCCGCTCCAGAAATGACTGGATTTGGCGTACGATTTCTGCCATTTCCAGCCTGTTTTTTTCCTTCCTGGAATTAAAAACCTCTCCCTCTTGAGTGGCTGTGGCTACCCAGGTTTTCCCATGGCCTGGATGTTTTGTATCTTTTTATCCCCTTTAGATGGTGTGCCTGGCAATTTAAGTTATAGCACAGTCTTTCCTGTACTGAAGAGGGACACATTTCAGGGTGAAAAGCTTACAGGAAGTGAGTTTGCATTTTCCTGTTGTCATATGGGCACGGCATTTTCTAGGATGGTCAAAGTTGCACGTCCCATCTGTTTTTCCAGATTTTCCATGCCTGCAGATACCAAGTGCATAGTATGTGCACAGGTTTGGTTTCCGTTTGCCTTGGGTTTCTGTGACTGTATTCTCTGTTGGTGCATGTTTACCTGTCTCATTCCTATCCTCACTAGTACTAACAATGGAGCTCTCACCAGTTGTTTCTGGTAATATATCCTCACTATTGCTAGTGGAGTCCCCGTGTTTGCTATCTCCTGTGGTATTACTAGTTTGTAATATTGGTTTTATCTTGTCCTTGACTACACTTGTTTCCCCACTACAGCTCCTGTCTCCCTAAAAGTCATTTATAAGCATTCCCTCATGCGTTCACTTACGGACTACCTGGACAGCACGTCCATCCTCACCATTACTGTCTCCCAGGACAGCACCTCCAGCTTTACCATTACTGTCTCTCAGGACTGCACCTCCAGCTTCACCATTACTGTCTCCCAGGACAGCACCTCCAGTTTCACCATTACTGTCTATCTGGACAGCACCTCCAGCTTCACCATTACTGTCTCCCAGGACAGCACCTCCAGCTTCACCATTACTGTCTCCCAGGACAGCACCTCCAGCCTCACCATTACTGTCTCCCAGGACAGCACCTCCATCCTCATCATTACTGTCTCCCAGGACAGCACCTCCAGCTTCACCATTACTGTCTCCCAGGACAGCACCTCCAGCCTCACTATTACTGTCTCCCAGGACAGCACCTCCAGCTTCACTATTACTGTCTACCAGAACATCACCTCCATCCTTACAGTTTCTGACTACATGGCCAGCACCAAGGGCGATACCATCCAGCCCAGACTTTTATTTTCCCATCTTTATAGAATGCTTCCAGGTTTTCTATGAAGGCTGCTTTGATGTTATCCTCTTTTAATACCCTTGTGATTTTAGTTCACAGATTGATCTCATTTGGGCATACCCAAAAACACTTCCCTGATTTAATACTGCTTGAAGATAGTTCTTGGATATCTGCACAAGGGGCGTGACAACAATTTTCACTATTTCCATGGAGTTCGTTATACTCTGGGTACCCTTCTAAAATTATTTACATATTTACATGATGTCCACCCTGACTCCGTTATCAACTAACTATACAATGTGTGTGCATTTATATCCATTTCTGCAAGCAAACAATTAGCATAGCTAGCGTAGGAGTCAGACAAGTCAGTAGATACGCCAATGTCACAGAAATGTACTGCCGTCCTGGATCTCAGGCCATAAGTATGGAGCCTTACTGAGCTGTCATCAGTAACAGTAGTAGTGGGTGAAGAAGTCAACAGGTTGTCATTAGCACGAGTCTGATTGTGGCTTTGCAACGCACGTGACTCCAGCTCTGCTTCGGCTTGCACATGGTCCACATACTTCATGTGGTCAAGGTGAGTTTCTTTGATTGTTCCAGTAGCAATCACCCTCACCTCGAACTTATTGCCGTGGAGCTGTTGGAGGACATGGTAAGGACCAACGAACTTGTGAACAAGTTTATGCATACCTTGGGTGTGCGCCGGGTTGAGCAACATAACTTTGCAACCTGGTTCCATTTTGCTTTCCTTGGCAAGGGCATTACGTTCATACATGAACCCATCAGTAGCTTTCATAAGGTTCTCTCATACTCGCTGGATAACAAGCTGAATGGTCCACATCTTAACTACACTGGGGCTATCAGTGTCATAAGTAGGTCGAGGCGGAGCAAACAGAATTTTGTACGGTAAGTGCTTGTCATAGCCATACAAAGCTAAGTGAGGTGTCTCACTGATCGAGCTGTTGAGGGAAGAGTTTAATGTACACTGAACATCCGGGATAGCCTCATCCCATGTAGTACAACTTGGGTTAATGGTTACCCTGAGCACCTCCAGGACTTTACGATTTGTACGTTCAGCAAGGCCATTACTCGCAGGGTGGCGTGGAGCTACTTGTGCTTGGTGAATGTTAAATCTGGAGCAAATTCCTGCATTATGGGGTTTATGAACTCAGACCCATTGTCTGACAGAAGGACACGTGGGCAGGTATGACGGAGAATGGCATGCTCACGGAAAGCATTTCAACAGTCTCGGCAGTTTTGTCAGAAATGGGTACTAATTCACTGTACTGCTACAAGTTATCTACCATTACAAGCAGGTGCTTATTGCTCTTCTCTGAGGTCGAGAAGTTCGTCAACAGGTCGACAGAAGTTCTCTCCCAGGGCTCCTTTGTAATGGGATACTTTAGAATGGGATTAGGACCTGTAACGGTACCCTTGTGCTGTATACAAACAACGCACTGGTGTACATGCTTGGTAATTTCCGCTGTCATCTTAGGCCAGAAATATTTCATTCGTTCCTGTTTGATGCTGTGGTCCTTCCCAGGGTGCACTGCACCTGGGACATCATGGATCAACCTGAGAATAGCAGGTACCAGGGACTCTGGTATCACCAGTTGGTGTACGGTTCTGCCGGGGTCCACCAGCTGTGCAACACGGCACAGTACTTCATGGTTGACCACCAAATCCTTCAGTGTAACCGGAGACTTGACCTGTAAGTCAACGTTCTCCTTGGTCAGGAAACGAAGGACTGTTGACCACACAGGGTCCTGCTGTTGGGCTCTCTCAAGATCCTCAACAGAGAACAAGTTGTCGACACTCACGAATGCTATATGCCTCGACAGGGTAACAGCTACAACATCTTGCTTACCCGGGACATAGCAAATTTCGGGGTTGTAGTCGTTAAACGTGAGGGACCACCGAACATGCTTTCCCGAGAGGCTCTTATTAGCGAAAAGTGCCAATAAAGGTAAATGATCCATGTAAATCTTGATAGGGTAATAGTAGATGATATCCCGAAAATGACTCAGGGCCCATACAATGGCTGAAGCTTCTAACTCTGTCACTGAGTAATTGACTTCCGCTTTAGTAAGGGCATGGCAAGCATAGGCAATGGGCTGTTGCTTACCATTAGATTCCTGTGACAAGACTGCACCGATGCTGAATTTGCTGGCATCCGTCGTCAAGGTAAATGCTTTGGTGAAATCAGGGAATCTAAGGACTTGGGCTGATGTTAACTTGTTCTTAAGGGTAACAAAAGCTTGTTCTTGATGTCCACTCAAAAGGGGCGTCCTTCTTAAGTAAGCATGTCAGAGGTGCAGCAATGGTGGAGAAACCGGTGATGAAGGTGCGGTAGAAACCCGCCAGGCCTATGAAGGAATGGACTGCATCCGCCGTCATAGGTTTAGAGAATTTCTGCACAGCCGAAATTTTAGACTCATCTGTCTTTATGCCATTCTGAGTCACTACGTGACCCAGAAATTTTATTTTCTTCCGGAGGAACTGGCATTTGGAGAGCTTTACCTTAAGGTTAGCCTAAGCTAGTTTGTCCAATACCCTGTCAAGTTTCTCGAGATGTGTCGGGCCATCTTGTGACATGACTATAGAATCATCTAGGTAGATCATGAGTATGCCACCTAGGAGAGTACAGAAAATTGTCATCAAATGGCTGAATGCGATTGAACTTCCGCGCAAGCCGAAGGGCACCCTCCTTGAACTGGTAATGACTGGTTGGCATAGAGAAAGCTGTCAACTCTTTGCTCTGGTCATCGAGGGGAATCTGCCAAATCCTTGAAGAGGATCAAGAGTCGAAAAGACCTTATTATAACCGATGTTCTGCAACAGGTCGCTCAGAACTGGCAACGGAAATCGGTCTGGGATCGTACACACATTCAGTTTCCTGTAATCGATAACAGGGCGCCAGGTTCCATATTTCTTGGGAACCAGGATGAGAAGAGCATTCCACGGGGAATTGGACTCCTCAATAACTCCATCACAGAGCATGAGACTCCTCTCAAGGTCTAAGTGACAGACGGCTCTGTCAACATGGCCACGTGAAGGTCGATGTCACAGAAGAGAGTGGAACGAATGATGTTAACCACCGAACCTGTATCGAGGAAAAACTGAACAGGCTTACGGTGAACAGTGGACTCAATGAGTGGTCCACACGGGTTGTCATACCGAACGTGCCGGCATGACAGGCCGACTAAATCCCTGGAGTCATGGTTGCTAGAGGCTCGACGCTTGTTGGCGAGGCTCGACCTGGAAGGTACAGTATGAGTCTTGGCAACAATGTCAGGGTGCTCTGTTTCCACACCATCAGCAAGCGTATCACTGCCCAGGGCGGCAAACGCATTGCAGACAGGGATGGAATTCAGCGACTCTGACAGGGTTACTACTTCCTTCGCTGATTTCTTGGACATGCCTCTTCCCTTGAACTAGTGGAAGGGCTCCTACTAGCACGTTCTTTGTGCAATGAATGCTTGCCCTGCTGCACTGATAGCATACTTTGCAGCTTGTAGCACTTGTTAGAGGTATGACCTGAAGTATTATGGTACATGAAAACTCCCTCTCGATACTGAGCATGGGGACAGTGACGGTTACCTCGCAGGGACTTAGGTTTGCAATATTCTGATTGGTAATGCCCACGTTTGCTGCAATTAAAACAAGTCACACATGCTTAGCAGGTGGTGCTGGAGGTGGTGTGTGCTGGTGATGTTTGACCTTGGTCCTGGGAGTCGGTGACGGCTTCTTTGTTTTAGACCAACTGTTGTTACTAGAATCACTATTTATACTCGGCCTATTGTTAGTAGTACTGGGTTTGGTAACCTTGAGGACTGGCTGTCTGACAGCTGCGGCAAAAGTGACCTCTTGCTGCACCTGCATTGCTGTGGTCGATGCCAGAAGGACTGGCACGGGATCGTCAGCAAAGCGACAAACCTTGCCATTCTCGGCAGGTGGCTGATGACATCGATGGCATCGTATGCACCCAGGACTGCATGCCCAGGGCCGAGCCCTAACGCATCGATGGTACCCTGGAGACTAGGTGGGGCATCCCTCTACACGATGCCTACGGCCAGCATGGGGACGATGTCTTTTACTTTCATACTATCGTCGTCAGTCACCTTAGTAGAACGTAGTATCGCATCACCAAAATCTTTGGCGGCTTGCTCAAAACGGCAAATACAAGCCACGGGGCTTTCGTGCCTGTACTGACACTCGGTCAAGACACTGGTTAAAATCTCAAGGTAGTGGCATTGACGACTACGCCAAAAATAGTATCTAAATTCCTCCTTAAGGGCATCCCAAGATTGAGTCTCAAAAACTCGGTCGAGTTGCACAAAGGCACCTATATCACCTCTAGTGAGATCCACTGCTGGAACAGCAGCACAGATGTACTGTGAATCAGTGGGGCTATCGTATTGAGCCTTAACGGTCGTCTTGACTGACTGCAGCAATGGCTCTAACCTATTTGAACGCCTGTCGAAAAGAAGAGTCGGGTATGGACGATTAGCCAACCCACTAGTGGTCGAGACTTGAGCCACGACTTGACCAATTGTCAGGAGAGCTTCATTCTCCTGCCACATGGTCACGACGTCAGATGCACCATTGCAAGTGTCAGCAGGAGCTGGACTAACGTTACGGCCACTGAGTGTCTGAGTGATAACGTCAACTGTTCAAACGCAAAGCAGGTCACGAAGAAGGTAAACAGATCAGAGCAAGAAATGGTATGCACTGGGCTACGACTCAACACGGAGTCAGAGAGAACACAGCAAAATGGTACTAGGTAAACTGCTTAGTGATTGAAATATTTTGAGCAAAACAAAACCAAAAAAAAAAAAAAAATATTGGTACACTCTGAAACTCAAAATTAAAGATGTATGCAAGTGAATGAAGTATGGAGGGAGTTCATAAAATGATGCTAAGGTTATTTAATAGCAATTGCACCAGTAGACTGGCAACAAAATTTATGAAAAGGAGGTGAGCTGTAAGAACTGGTAGTAAATAAATCAGGTATTACACAACAGTGAACTGTGCTGCAAGCTTTCTCAACACATCAGAAGGTTGCAGGTGCTGGCAGTTGTAATTTGGGATGCAAAAAAAAATAATTCACTTGCATCAAGGGAGGATGAGACAACAATGATATTATCAGTGAATGGAATAGAACCAAAACTCACAGAAATTCACTGTAGCAAGAAATGCTATATTGCACACAAAATGAAATTAATAAAATGCAAATTACCTTTGTAACTAGTTCAGCTATCATAATTTTGGGATCCAGTCCCTGGACCCATTATGTACCTTTGTAATCTTTTGACTACCGCCCACAGGATGGGTATGGGATGCATAATAAAGATATTAAACTAAAACAACTGAATCTAAGTTCAGCATTAGAAAATCCCCGACTGTGACAGTACACAGATACCAGTACAAATTAAGTCAAATGCTACAGCTCAGGACCTGAGTTTGTCAGAGTGTCTATGCAACACACAACCTCAGTACAACATCGAAAATCAGTAAGTCTGGGCTATGTTCTGTGAACAGAGTTACACAGAATCAGCAACAAGAAAACGACAGAGACGATCTTCTAACAAGGGCGCACAAGGGAGAGCTGGAGAGGGACATCTTGTTGGAAGGCACGTCAAACAGACAAGAGCGAGTGCAGGCCAGGCAGACTCTACTCCAGGTGAGGTGTGATCACCCCCAAGCTGACAGCGAAACAAGCAGAGCTATAAACACAGTAGTTAGACAATGTTGTCAGTTACTTAACACTCTCGGACTATGAGCACTGAATAATATATAAATGTTACATCCTACCTAATAATATAACTAAGTCAAATAATAATATAAAGCAATATATTTACCATTTAGCTAATATCGCAAATATAAGCAATGTAAAATTATATAAACAGGTAATATACATTATATACATTGTGACCCATTCAGGGGTCACAATAAGGGTGTACACTGGTGTTAGCAGGGTGTACACTGGTGTTAGCAGGGTGTACACTGGTGTTAGCAGGGTGTACACTGGTGTTAGCAGGGTGTACACTGGTGTTAGCAGGATGTACACTGGTGTTAGCAGGGTGTACACTGGTGTTAGCAGGGTGTACACTGGTGTTAGCAGGGTGTACACTGGTGTTAGCAGGGTGTACACTGGTGTTAGCAGGGTGTACACTGGTGTTAGCAGGATGTACACTGGTGTTAGCAGGGTGTACACTGGTGTTAGCAGGGTGTACACTGGTGTTAGCAGGGTGTACACTGGTGTTAGCAGGGTGTACACTGGTGTTAGCAGGGTGTACACTGGTGTTAGCAGGGTGTACACTGGTGTTAGCAGGGTGTACACTGGTGTTAGCAGGGTGTACACTGGTGTTAGCAGGGTGTACACTGGTGTTAGCAGGGTGTACACTGGTGTTAGCAGGGTGTACACTGGTGTTAGCAGGGTGTACACTGGTGTTAGCAGGGTGTACACTGGTGTTAGCAGGGTGTACACTGGTGTTAGCAGGGTGTACACTGGTGTTAGCAGGGTGTACACTGGTGTTAGCAGGGTGTACACTGGTGTTAGCAGGGTGTACACTGGTGTTAGCAGGGTGTACACTGGTGTTAGCAGGGTGTACACTGGTGTTAGCAGGGTGTACACTGGTGTTAGCAGGGTGTACACTGGTGTTAGCAGGGTGTACACTGGTGTTAGCAGGGTGTACACTGGTGTTAGCAGGGTGTACACTGGTGTTAGCAGGGTGTACACTGGTGTTAGCAGGGTGTACACTGGTGTTAGCAGGGTGTACACTGGTGTTAGCAGGGTGTACACTGGTGTTAGCAGGGTGTACACTGGTGTTAGCAGGGTGTACACTGGTGTTAGCAGGGTGTACACTGGTGTTAGCAGGGTGTACACTGGTGTTAGCAGGGTGTACACTGGTGTTAGCAGGGTGTACACTGGTGTTAGCAGGGTGTACACTGGTGTTAGCAGGGTGTACACTGGTGTTAGCAGGGTGTACACTGGTGTTAGCAGGGTGTACACTGGTGTTAGCAGGGTGTACACTGGTGTTAGCAGGGTGTACACTGGTGTTAGCAGGGTGTACACTGGTGTTAGCAGGGTGTACACTGGTGTTAGCAGGGTGTACACTGGCACCACAAAAAAATTACATAATCTCTGAATCAAAATTACTGACCTTCACAAGTAATTTTAGAAATTAATGGTAAATAAGCAGGTTCCCAAAAGTGCACTCAATGACAGGGGCATAAACAATAGGAAAATGCAATTGGTGAATAGGTACAGATAAAACATAGAATAGATGTGGAGCAAATAAATGGCGACACAGGAGAAAATTTTAAGGGGCTGGGCACAAACTGACACTTAAGAATTTGGTGCACATCAACCAAATAACTGCTGCAGCAAATGTAGACAGCCTGTACTGTCTGCAAAGACAGCCTATGCTGTCTGCCAGATGAGTTCATATTTCGTGTCATGCTCGTGCTGCCACCTATAGGCCTATACCACTTCAGTATGCCCAGACTTGCCTCATCTCTCCCTCGCTGGGCATGGCCTCGGAGGGCCATGGGCACAGACACATGGCCTGTTTACCCACTATCTTGCAAATAAAGCAAGAAGCCTCCGAAGCCTTATCAATACTCCCTGCTACGAAGAACCACCACAAATTAACCCATAATAAATGTGTTTCCCCGGAGAGAGGAAGGAAGAGGAATGAAGTCATCTTCACGTCATCACCCCACAAAAGAAGTATCCGTCTCTCAGCGAGTTATCCTGATGTCGTGTCTGCAAGTTTCAGCATCCAGACACAGGTACAAGCAGGATCTAGCCGTAATTTGGCAAATTTCTTCGAGAATTGTGAGTGGCGTCCCTGTGACTCCACGCCAGAGCAGCCCACCACTGTTATTACTGTTCTTTCTGTTAAACAGCAGTTTAGTGCCAAAGGGGGTAGCGTAGGTAGCAAAGATACGGCCTTGGACTAGTTTGGCTTTAATTGGATAGGAGTGAGTACACAACGGGCAAAGTGAGGAATGACCGATAGCCAGACCGCAGAGGGGAGCTGTTGAACACGAGAGGGTAGGCCGTGAAGTGAGAGAGAGGGCCCAGTGACGCACTGACCTGGGCAGGCCTAGAGAGAGCAGCACCGGAGTGCCGTGGAACACGAAACTAGCAGACAGAAATGTTAGTAGTGGTACTTGATAATGTTAGTAGTGGTACTTGATAATGTTAGTAGTGGTACTTGATAATGTTAGTAGTGGTACTTGATAATGTTAGTAGTGGTACTTGATAATGTTAGTAGTGGTACTTGATAATGTTAGTAGTGGTACTTGATAATGTTAGTAGTGGTACTTGATAATGTTAGTAGTGGTACTTGATAATGTTAGTAGTGGTACTTGATAATGTTAGTAGTGGTACTTGATAATGTTAGTAGTGGTACTTGATAATGTTAGTAGTGGTACTTGATAATGTTAGTAGTGGTACTTGACAATGTTAGTAGTGGTACTTGATAATGTTAGTAGTGGTACTTGATAATGTTAGTAGTGGTACTTGATAATGTTAGTAGTGGTACTTGATAATGTTAGTAGTGGTACTTGACAATGTTAGTAGTGGTACTTGATAATGTTAGTAGTGGTACTTGATAATGTTAGTACTGGTACTTGATAATGTTAGTAGTGATACTTGATAATGTTAGTAGTGGTACTTGATAATGTTAGTAGTGGTACTTGATAATGTTAGTAGTGGTACTTGACAATGTTAGTAGTGGTACTTGATAATGTTAGTAGTGGTACTTGATAATGTTAGTACTGGTACTTGATAATGTTAGTAGTGATACTTGATAATGTTAGTAGTGGTACTTGATAATGTTAGTAGTGGTACTTGATAATGTTAGTAGTGGTACTTGATAATGTTAGTAGTGGTACTTGACAATGTTAGTAGTGGTACTTGATAATGTTAGTACTGGTACTTGATAATGTTAGTAGTGGTACTTGATAATGTTAGTAGTGGTACTTGATAATGTTAGTACTGGTACTTGATAATGTTAGTAGTGATACTTGATAATGTTAGTAGTGGTACTTGATAATGTTAGTAGTGGTACTTGATAATGTTAGTAGTGGTACTTGATAATGTTAGTAGTGGTACTTGACAATGTTAGTAGTGGTACTTGATAATGTTAGTACTGGTACTTGATAATGTTAGTAGTGGTACTTGATAATGTTAGTAGTGGTACTTGATAATGTTAGTAGTGGTACTTGATAATGTTAGTAGTGGTACTTGATAATGTTAGTAGTGGTACTTGATAATGTTAGTAGTGGTACTTGACAATGTTAGTAGTGGTACTTGATAATGTTAGTAGTGGTACTTGACAATGTTAGTAGTGGTACTTGACAATGTTAGTAGTGGTACTTGATAATATTAGTAGTGGCACTTGATAATGTTAGTAGTGGTACTTGATAATGTTAGTAGTGGTACTTGATAATGTTAGTAGTGGTACTTGACAATGTTAGTAGTGGTACATGATAATGTTAGTAGTGGTACTTGATAATGTTAGTAGTGGTACTTGACAATGTTAGTAGTGGTACTTGATAATGTTAGTAGTGGTACTTGATAATGTTAGTAGTGGTACTTGATAATGTTAGTAGTGGTACTTGATAATGTTAGTAGTGGTACTTGATAATGTTAGTAGTGGTACTTGATAATGTTAGTAGTGGTACTTGACAATGTTAGTAGTGGTACTTGATAATGTTAGTAGTGGTACTTGACAATGTTAGTAGTGGTACTTGATAATGTTAGTAGTGGTACTTGATAATGTTAGTAGTGGTACTTGATGATGTTAGTAGTGGTACTTGATAATGTTAGTAGTGGTACTTGACAATGTTAGTAGTGGTACTTGATAATGTTAGTAGTGGTACTTGATAATGTTAGTACTGGTACTTGATAATGTTAGTAGTGATACTTGATAATGTTAGTAGTAGTACTTGATAATGTTAGTAGTGGTACTTGATAATGTTAGTAGTGGTACTTGACAATGTGAGTAGTGGTACTTGATAATGTTAGTAGTGGTACTTGATAATGTTAGTACTGGTACTTGATAATGTTAGTAGTGATACTTGATAATGTTAGTAGTGGTACTTGATAATGTTAGTAGTGGTACTTGATAATGTTAGTAGTGGTACTTGATAATGTTAGTAGTGGTACTTGACAATGTTAGTAGTGGTACTTGATAATGTTAGTACTGGTACTTGATAATGTTAGTAGTGGTACTTGATAATGTTAGTAGTGGTACTTGATAATGTTAGTAGTGGTACTTGACAATGTTAGTAGTGGTACTTGATAATGTTAGTAGTGGTACTTGACAATGTTAGTAGTGGTACTTGATAATGTTAGTAGTGGTACTTGATAATGTTAGTAGTGGTACTTGATAATGTTAGTAGTGGTACTTGATTATGTTAGTAGTGGTATTTGACAATGTTAGTAGTGGTACTTGATAATGTTAGTAGTGGTACTTGATAATGTTAGTAGTGGTACTTGATAATGTTAGTAGTGGTACTTGATAATGTTAGTAGTGGTACTTGATAATGTTAGTAGTGGTACTTGATAATGTTAGGAGTGGTACTTGATAATGTTAGGAGTGGTACTTGATAATGCTAGTAGTGGAACATGATAATGTTAGTAGTGGTACTTGATAAAGTTAGTAGTGGTACTTGATAATGTTAGTAGTGGTACTTGATAATGTTAGGAGTGGTACTTGATAATGCTAGTAGTGGAACATGATAATGTTAGTAGTGGTACTTGATAAAGTTAGTAGTGGTACTTGACAATGTTAGTAGTGGTACTTGATAGTAAGTAAGTAAGTAAGTAAGTTTATTCAGGTATACACAAATACAGTTACATAGAATTATCATACATAGCAGCATATGTGTAGAGAACCTGGGATAACCCAAAAAAGTCAGACAGAGTGACTTATTTCCATTGGGGTCCTTTTACCTTATTATTATAATATAAAGGTTATAATATTTTCTTATTATTCTATAATGAAGATAACATCTTATTATCATACTAAAAAGACTATCTACTACACGAGGGTCATTAAGACTATCTACAATACGAGGGTCATTACTAGGAATATGGTAAAATTTACACGTATGTTAGATAAAAAATAGAAAATCATTCCCCTCCCTTTCTGTAGCTACATTCATCAGACACTTTTTGGCACTCTTCTTGAACTGGTTCATGCTATGACTGGCTTTGACATGTGCCGGTAGCCTGTTCCATTCCTTTATTGCTGTACAATAAAAGGTGTTTGAAGCCTGGCCACTGACTGTGGGTACTACAAAGTTGTGCTCTCTCCCCCTAGTACTATGATTGCTTTGGTTCCCAACCTTGACAAAATTGACAGCAAGATATTCTGGACACTGTTCGTGAGCAATTTTATAAACATGATTTAGCTTCAGTTGTTTTACTCTGTCTTCAACATTCAGCATATCCAACTGCTGTAATTCATCCTGGCCTACATGTTCTCTTGGTCCCAGCCCCAGGATGAATCTTACGATTTTGTTCTGGGTGATTTGCAGTCTATCTTTCAGTTTTTTTGTCAAGGCAGAGTACCAAGAAGAGCAAGCGTAATCCATATGGCATTGTATAAGGGCTAGACATAGGGTCCTGCGAGCCTCAATAGGTAGACACTGTGCTTGTCTATACAGGAACTTCAGTCTGGCATTCGCTTTCTTTACTACACTGTTCCCTATCAATTCTCCTGACATGCATGGGTCAAAGGGGATTCCCAAATATTTTACTGATGAAACCAAAGTGATGGGCTCCCCATTACACTGAACATTAAAATTATTTACCCATCTCAGTTTATGTTTCGTGCCAAAGAGAATGGCTTCAGTTTTCCCTAGGTGTAATGATAGTTTGTTGTCTACTAACCATTTGCTGCAGGACTCCAGTTCCAGTGTTAAAACATTAGCAATATCTTGTGGGTCTTTACCTGACACTAACAGAGCACTGTCATCTGCATACAGTAGGAGTTTGCACTTGACACTGATAGGCATATCATTGACATAACATAAGAATAATAAGGGACCCAGAATACTACCTTGGGGAACTCCACATGTTATCGGCAGGGGTTCTGATTCTGTTTTGTTGATTTTGACTATTTGTCTCCTGTTGCTAAGGTAGGACTTAAACCAGTCTACAGAACCTATACCGATAGATTGAAGTTTATTACATAATATATTGTGGTTGACAGTATCGAAGGCCTTTTGCAGGTCTAAGGTTACCATACCTATGAGGTTCCCCTTTGACATTTCAGTTCTCAGGTAATCCATCAGATTAATAAGGGAGGTGTCGGTTGAGTAGGATCTTCTAAAGCCCGATTGATAGCTATGGAGAATGTTGTTGTCATTAAGGTACTTAACTACTTGAGAATACACCGCCCTCTCTAGAATTTTAGATATTATACTGAGTATACTAACAGGCCTATAGTTGCTTACATCAGACCTACTATTTTTCTTGAAGATAGGAGTAACTCTGGCCTCCTTGAACCCCTCCGGTACGGTATTAGTGGTGATTGATAGATTTATTATGTGAGCAATAGGGATTGACAGTTCAGAAGCACCATCTTTTAGGAACTTAGACGGGATGTTATCAGGGCCTGTGCTCTTAGTTGGGTTTAACCTGCTTAGTTCTTTTTGAATAAAGTCATGAGATACACTTACTAGTTGACAACTGTTTGGGGTTACCCCTTTATTGGTATAATATGTTTGAAACTTATCAGAGTCTGTGTTAAAGGTATTTGATGCAGCTGGTAGTTTACTTACTAGTGTTGATGCAACAGATGTGTAGTAGGAATTAAAGCAATTTGCCACCTTAGATGTTTCGTGGCATACCTCATTATCGATAGTGAGTACTATGTTAGACCTATCTACTGGCTTATGGCTATACCCCAACTGTTTTAGTTGTTGCCAGAGCTTTCTGGGGTTATGCTTATACTCTTCAATTTTTGAGCAGTAGTGCTTTGCCTTTGCTCCTTTTATAAGTCTCTGTACTCTGTTCCTCACCCTTTGGAATTCATTTAGTGCTGCAATATCCTGTCTGTTTGCTTTAAATCTTTTTAGCAGCTGGTCTCTGAATTTCATATTATCTAATATCTCGGTATTCATCCAGGGTTCAGTTCTTCGTTTAATCCTAACCTCTTTAACTGGTGCAATATTATTAAGAATGGTAGTGAACATTGTTTTGAATTTTTCCCAGGCATCGTTTACGTCCGTGCAACTTGTTATCTCTGTCCAGTCACAATTGTGTAGCCTATTTACCAGTGTTTCTTTACTGTAGTTTCTAGTTGACCTCATTTTTATTGTCCTGTGTAGGCCTATCCTATCCCTAGTGATTTTCCTGGTGCAGTAAATGATGAAATGATCACTAAGACCTGTGGTAATGACGCCTGACTGACTAATGTTCTCAGAGCGGTTACAAAGTATGTGGTCAATTAGGGTGGCTGAGAACTGTGTGATCCGGGTTGGTTTATTAATTAGTTGGGTGTAGCTATTTAATCCTAGAATTTGCTTATACCTTTTGCATAGCCCGTTATTTTGCTGCTGAAAACAGATATTGAAGTCGCCCAGTATTATTGTCTCGCAATTGTTTTCAACTCCGGACAAGACTCTGGAAAAGTCTTCTAAGAACTGGTCCTGGGTAGGAGGGCGGTAACTAGTTCCTACTAAGATGGGTTTGGTCTTAGGAAGCAGCACTTCAAACCATAGAATCTCCAGTGTATTGTTATTTAAATCAGGTCTTGGGTTGTAAGCTAAGTCAATTCTAATGTAGGCACATACTCCACCACCCTTTCTGTTCCTATCTAAGCGTTTTATATTGTAACCTTCTATTTTGACCTCGTCGTCAGTCACCGTATCATCCAACCAAGATTCAGAGATGGTTATAACTGCCGCCCTAATTTTGTTAGCTAGAATCCTAATCTCTGCCAATTTAGGAAGAAGTGATCTTGCATTGACATGAATAAAGTGAAGGCCTGTTTTCATAAAACAATCATAATCATCATTATATGGCAATGGGTCATTTGTATTAAAATTAGGTAAATCAATGTCATCACTGCTAAAGGGTAACTGTGCCAAAGTGCATTTGTTACACACAAAATGAATTCTGGCACCGTTGTTATAATTGTACATACATCCATCATGCACCCACCCCTTACACATTTTACATAAGGTGCCTTTTCTGTTTTTCATGCGTACTTTAGTACAGTGTATGCACCTGTTTGGTAGTGTTTGAGATAATAATGGCTGTATTGTCTCACATTGACCTATGTATGCATTACTTATGGAGTTAAGGTTATCATTCCTAGTTACTAGACCGTCATTATCGCCGTCATTTATCTGTCTGTTTTGCTTCTGCACAATAGTTTGAGGTCCTGGATTAATTTGGATATCACCACTTAAGAGCGCTACAATAAGAGCTGTGTGCCACTGTTTTTGTTTGGGTATGCGGTGTTGCCATACCTTGCGGCGATAGTGATATTTACTTTTCTGGTAGGATGGCAACTGTTGGGCTTTTACTGCCAAGGGCGCTGTTACTCCATTCACCTTTTCCAGCCCCCATGACTGATTTCTTTCTTCTTGGAATTGAAGAAGAAATATAAATATAATTACGGCAGCCTGTACCCCCCTAATGCCTGCCATTTTCACTCTTCGCTCTTTTACTCATATACAATAATATTTATTTCTCTTTTCCAGTCCCTAGTACACTTAGTATCTGCTTTAGCAATCACCACTGAATTACTAGTAAAATTTCCTCTTCAAAACCCTCTTCACTGCTCACTTTTCCCTTAACTTCACAAAACCCTTACAGTTAACCCCTTATTACACACTCCCCTACCCACCTCACTTCACAGTCTGGCTTCACCAATTAACTTCTAACTCCTTTCCATTCTGGTAGATCAGAAAGGTTCAATCCATGGTTTTATCCTTCCAAATCCCCCTCAATTCCATTTATCGGGGGTTGTGTGGTCTTGTTGACTGCCTGACCTGTTCTGCTGACTCAGCCATTTTTAAAACACTGAGGGGAGTAACGCCACCTACAACCTGATAATGTTAGTAGTGGTACTTGATAATGTTAGTACTGGTACTTGACAATGTTAGTAGTGGTACTTGATAATGTTAGTAGTGGTACTTGATAATGTTAGTAGTGGTACTTGATAATGTTAGTACTGGTACTTGACAATGTTAGTAGTGGTACTTGATAATGTTAGTAGTGGTACTTGATAATGTTAGTAGTGGTACTTGATAATGTTAGTACTGGTACTTGACAATGTTAGTACTGGTACTTGACAATGTTAGTAGTGGTACTTGATAATGTTAGTAGTGGTACTTGATAATGTTAGTAGTGGTACTTGATAATGTTAGTAGTGGTACTTGATAATGTTAGTACTGGTACTTGACAATGTTAGTAGTGGTACTTGATAATGTTAGTAGTGGTACTTGATAATGTTAGTAGTGGTACTTGACAATGTTAGTAGTGGTACTTGATAATGTTAGTAGTGGTACTTGATAATGTTAGTAGTGGTACTTGATAATGTTAGTAGTGGTACTTGATAATGTTAGTACTGGTACTTGACAATGTTAGTAGTGGTACTTGATAATGTTAGTAGTGGTACTTGATAATGTTAGTAGTGGTACTTGATAATGTTAGTACTGGTACTTGACAATGTTAGTAGTGGTACTTGATAATGTTAGTAGTGGTACTTGATAATGTTAGTAGTGGTACTTGACAATGTTAGTAGTGGTACTTGATAATGTTAGTAGTGGTACTTGATAATGTTAGTAGTGGTACTTGATAATGTTAGTAGTGGTACTTGATAATGTTAGTACTGGTACTTGACAATGTTAGTAGTGGTACTTGATAATGTTAGTAGTGGTACTTGATAATGTTAGTAGTGGTACTTGACAATGTTAGTAGTGGTACTTGATAATGTTAGTAGTGGTACTTGATAATGTTAGTAGTGGTACTTGATAATGTTAGTAGTGGTACTTGATAATGTTAGTAGTGGTACTTGATAATGTTAGTACTGGTACTTGACAATGTTAGTAGTGGTACTTGATAATGTTAGTAGTGGTACTTGATAATGTTAGTAGTGGTACTTGACAATGTTAGTAGTGGTACTTGATAATGTTAGTAGTGGTACTTGATAATGTTAGTAGTGGTACTTGATAATGTTAGTAGTGGTACTTGATAATGTTAGTAGTGGTACTTGATAATGTTAGTAGTGGTACTTGATAATGTTAGTAGTGGTACTTGATAATGTTAGTAGTGGTACTTGATAATGTTAGTAGTGGTACTTGATAATGTTAGTAGTGGTACTTGATAATGTTAGTAGTGGTACTTGATAATGTTAGTAGTGGTACTTGATAATGTTAGTAGTGGTACTTGATAATGTTAGTAGTGGTACTTGATAATGTTAGTAGTGGTACTTGATAATGTTAGTAGTGGTACTTGATAATGTTAGTACTGGTACTTGACAATGTTAGTAGTGGTACTTGATAATGTTAGTAGTGGTACTTGATAATGTTAGTAGTGGTACTTGACAATGTTAGTAGTGGTACTTGATAATGTTAGTAGTGGTACTTGATAATGTTAGTAGTGGTACTTGATAATGTTAGTAGTGGTACTTGATAATGTTAGTAGTGGTACTTGATAATGTTAGTAGTGGTACTTGATAATGTTAGTAGTGGTACTTGATAATGTTAGTAGTGGTACTTGATAATGTTAGTAGTGGTACTTGATAATGTTAGTAGTGGTACTTGATAATGTTAGTAGTGGTACTTGATAATGTTAGTAGTGGTACTTGATAATGTTAGTAGTGGTACTTGATAATGTTAGTAGTGGTACTTGATAATGTTAGTAGTGGTACTTGATAATGTTAGTAGTGGTACTTGATAATGTTAGTGGTACTTGATAATGTTAGTGGTACTTGATAATGTTAGTGGTACTTGATAATGCACAACTAATATGGCTTGTAACTGCAAGACGGTTCCTCTGGACTTACTGTTCAACAAACATGAAAATCCACTCTGACACATGTGAGTTGATGTACTTTAATATATTTATTATGTACACCATACCCATCCTGTGGGCGGTAGTCACACCATACCCATCCTGTGGGTCGTAGCAACACCATACCCATCCTGTGGGCGGTAGCCACACCATACCCATCCTGTGGGCGGTAGTCACGCCATACCCATCCTGTGGGTCGTAGCAACACCATACCCATCCTGTGGGCGGTAGTCACGCCATACCCATCCTGTGGGCGGTAGTCACGCCATACCCATCCTGTGGGCGGTAGTCACGCCATACCCATCCTGTGGGCGGTAGCCACACCATACCCATCCTGTGGGCGGTAGTCACGCCATACCCATCCTGTGGGCGGTAGCCACACCATACCCATCCTGTGGGCGGTAGTCACGCCATACCCATCCTGTGGGTCGTAGCAACACCATACCCATCCTGTGGGCGGTAGTCACACCATACCCATCCCGTGGGCAGTAGTCACACCATACCCATCCTGTGGGAGGTAGTCACACCATACCCATCCTGTGGGCGGTAGTCACACCATACCCATCCTGTGGGTAGTAGCCACACCATACCCATCCTGTGGACGGTAGTCACGCCATACCCATCCTGTGGGTCGTAATCACACCATACCCATCCTGTGGGTGGTAGTCACACCATACCCATCCTGTGGGTGGTAGTCACACCATACGCATCCTGTGCGTGGTAGCCACACCATACCCATCCTGTGCGTGATAGCCACAGCATACCCATCCTGTGGGCGGTAGTCACACCATACTCATCCTGTGGGTGGTAGTCACACCATACCCATCCTGTGGGTGGTAGTCACACCATACCCATCCTGTGGGTGGTAGTCACCCCATACCCATCCTGTGCGTGATAGCCACAGCATA
>NC_091311.1:6351345-6408845 GCF_038502225.1 Cherax quadricarinatus | reverse complement strand
GAAAAGGAATCGGTCTCTCAAAGTAATTTTCAAGGCAGAATCAACCCGAACCATGATCCTGCAGGAGAAAGCACGGCTGAGAGGCAAGCAGGAGTTCCGGAGTGTGTACCTCGATCGAGACAGAACACAGGACGAAAGGAAGACAGTGAAAGAGAGAGTTCAAAAACAAAAGGAGAAATGGGAGGAAATGAAAAAGGAGAGCAGAATAATCCAGGATCAAATGGAAGGACAAGCGCACCCACGACACCCCCAAGGCAACTGAACAATCCAAACCAACCATCACACACCGATCCCTCTGTTTCCACCCCCTGCACCACAGTTACAGTATTAGAACAGAAGTTGAAGGTTTGGTACACAAATGCAGATGGATTAACGAATAAACATGAGGAATGGCAAGAAAGAATCAATGAGAAGTCCCCAGACATCATAGCAGTTACAGAAACAAAACTCATGGAGACAATAACAGATGCAATCTTCCCACCAGGATACCAGATCATGAGGAAAGATAAAAGGGGCAGGGGGGGAGGTGGGGTTGCTCTGCTCATAAAAAACAGATGGAAATTCGAGAAAATGGAAGGAATAGATGAGACGGGAGAAAGAGACTTCATAGCAGGTACATTTCAGTCTGGGGAACACAAAGTGGTCATTGCAGTGATGTATAATCCACCACAGAACTGCAGGAGGCCAAGAGAGGAATATGAAGAGAGCAACAGAGCAATGGTGGACACACTTGCTGAGGTGGCAAGAAGAGCTCACTCCAGCAGAGCAAAGTTGCTGGTTATGGGGGATTTCAACCACAGAGAGATCGACTGGGAAAACCTGGAGCCACATGGGGGTCCCAAAACATGGAGAGCCAGGATGTTGGACGTGGTGCTGGAAAACCTCATGCACCAACATGTTAAGGACACTACCAGAGTGAGAGGGGAGGATGAACCAGCAAGATTGGACCTTGTGTTCACACTGGGTAGCTCAGATATTGAGGACATCAAGTATGAGAGTCCCCTAGGAGCTAGCGACCACGTGGTTCTGTGCTTTGAATACATAGTAGAGCTGCAAGTGGAGAGAATAACAGGAGTTGAATGGGAAAAGCCTGACTATAAAAGAGGGGACTACACAGGGTTGAAGAACTTCCTGTGGGAGGTCCAGTGGGACAGAGAACTGGCAGGAAAGCCAGTAAATGAAATGATGGAATATGTAACAACAAAATGCAAGGAGGCAGTGGAAAGGTTTATTCCCAAGGGCAACAGTAACAACGGGAAGACCAGAACGAGCCCCTGGTTTACCCGACGGTGTAAGGAGGCAAAAACAAAATGCAATAGAGAATGGAAAAAGTACAGAAGGCAGAGAACACACGAAAATAGGTAGATCAGTCGCAGAGCCAGGAATGAGTACGCACAGGTAAGGAGGGAGGCCCAGCGACAGTATGAAAATGACATAGCATCGAGAATCAAGACTGACCCGAAACTGTTGTACAGCCACATCAGGAGGAAGACAACAGTCAAAGACCAGGTGATCAGATTAAGGACAGAAGGTGGAGAACTCACAAGAAATGATCAGGAGGTATGCGAGGAGCTGAACAGGAGATTTAAGGAAGTTTTTACAGTAGAGACAGGAAGGGCTGTGGGAAGACAGCACAGAAGGGAACATGAAGAGGGAATATACCAACAAGTGTTGGATGACATACGAACAACTGAGGAGGAGGTGAAGAAGCTCTTAAGTGACCTTGACACCTCAAAGGCGATGGGACCGGACAACATCTCCCCATGGGTCCTTAGAGAAGGAGCAGAGATGCTGTGTGTGCCTCTAACCACAATCTTCAACACATCCCTTGAAACTGGGCAACTACCTGAGAAATGGAAGACAGCTAATGTAGTCCCCATATTTAAGAAAGGAAACAGAAACGAGGCACTAAACTACAGACCTGTGTCTCTGACATGTATTGTGTGCAAAGTCATGGAGAAGATTATCAGGAGGAGAGTGGTCGAACACCTGGAAAGGAACAAGATTATAAATGAAAACCAGCATGGGTTCATGGAAGGCAAATCTTGTATCACAAACCTCCTGGAGTTTTATGACAAGGTAACAGAAGTAAGACACGAGAGAGAGGGGTGGGTAGATTGCGTTTTCCTAGACTGCAGGAAGGCCTTTGACACAGTTCCCCACAAGAGATTAGTGCAGAAGCTGGAGGATCAGGCGCACGTAAAAGGGAGGGCACTGCAATGGATAAGGGAATACCTGACAGGGAGGCAGCAACGAGTCATGGTACGTGAAGAGGTATCACAGTGGGCGCCTGTTACGAGCGGGGTCCCACAGGGGTCAGTTCTAGGACCAGTGCTATTTTTGATATATGTGAACGACATGATGGAAGGAATAGACTCTGAAGTGTCCCTGTTCGCAGATGAAGTGAAGTTGATGAGAAGAATTAAATCGGACGAGGATGAGGCAGGACTGCAAAGAGACCTGGACAGGCTGGACATGTGGTCCAGCAACTGGCTTCTCGAATTCAATCCAGCCAAATGCAAAGTCATGAAGATTGGGGAGGGGCATAGAAGACCGCAGACAGAGTATAGGCTAGGTGGACAAAGACTACAGACCTCACTCAGGGAGAAAGACCTTGGGGTGACCATAACACCGAGCACATCACCGGAGGCACACAACCAAATAACCGCTGCAGCATACGGGCGCCTGGCAAACCTGAGAATAGCGTTCCGATACCTTAATAAGGAATCGTTCAAGACACTGTACATTGTGTATGTTAGGCCCATACTGGAGTATGCAGCACCAGTCTGGAACCCACACCTGGTCATGCACGTCAAGAAGTTAGAGAAAGTACAAAGGTTTGCAACAAGGCTAGTCCCAGAGCTCAAGGGAATGTCGTACGAGGAAAGGTTAAGGGAAATCGGACTGACGACACTGGAGGACAGAAGGGTCAGGGGAGACATGATAACGACATACAAGATACTGCGGGGAATAGACAAGGTGGACAGAGATAGGATGTTCCAGAGAGGGGACACAGGGACAAGGGGTCACAACTGGAAGCTGAAGACTCAGACGAGTCACAAGGACGTTAGGAAGCATTTCTTCAGTCATAGAGTTGTCAGCAAGTGGAATAGCCTAGCAAGTGAAGTAGTGGAGGCAGGAACCATACATAGTTTTAAGAAGAGGTATGACAAAGCTCAGGAAGCAGAGAGAGAGAGGATCCAGTAGCGATCAGTGAAGAGGCGGGGCCAGGAGCTGAGTCTCGACCCCTGCAACCACAATTAGGTGAGTACACACACACACACACACAAATAGGTGAGTACACACACACACACACACACACAAATAGGTGAGTACACACACACACACACACACACACACACAAATAGGTGAGTACACACACACACACACACACACACAAATAGGTGAGTACACACACACACACACACACACACACACACACACACACACACACTCACACAAATAGGTGAGTACACACACACACACACACACACACACACACACACACACACACACACACACACACACACACACACACACACACACACAGGAGACAGAAAAGAGGCACTAAACTATAGACCTGTGTCATTGACGTGTATAGTATGCAAAATCATGGAGAAGATTATCAGGAGGAGAGTGGTGGAGCACCTGGAACGGAACAAGAGTATAAATGCCAACCAGCACGGATTCACGGAAGGCAAATCCTGTGTCACAAACCTTCTGGAGTTTTATGATAAAATAACAGAAGTAAGACACGAGAGAGAGGGGTGGGTTGATTGCATCTTCTTGGACTGCAAGAAGGCCTTTTGTGATGTAGTTCAGCTGGGCTTGTGAGGTCTCTGGAGAGACCTAATTTGACCAATTATATGGTCACACCTTGCCTTGGCAGGCGTCTGTAGCCACGCCCACGTCTGAGGTCTTTTGTTCTTGACGCCTCAGACCTAGGCGTCAGGTCGCAACACGTGGTTGTGGAGGGTGCTTGGACCACGATAAAAGCCCAAGGAAGAGCATGATCAGGAGATTCGAGCGGAGCTGCTGCTGGGGTGCAGAGCTCCTGAGCAGACTTCCAGCGGAGCTGCTGCTGGGGTGCAGGGCTCGGGAGAAGGCTGCTGAAGTCTCTGGAGGAGACTGTTGGAGGCATTGGGCAGAGTACTGGCTTGGCGCAGTACTCGTGCTGTGTAGGTCTTGGGACCTGTGGCTTAGTTCCTGTAGTGAACTGTCCTCTGTACAATATTGTAAGTTACATTCATTTTGGTCAAGTTGATTGTGTTCCCTGTCTCACTGCTTATGTGTACCATCCCATTTATCTAAACCACAATAATGTTCTGTTCCCAAATATATTATTGTACAAAGACTTAATAATAAACTGTGTTTGAGTAGAATAGTAATATTCACTGTCCCCTTTATTAGCTATTCCTATTTCTCATATTTTATTATGTTTATATGAGTGAAGAGTGGGCGAGGCATATGTTAGTGAGTAGCGTAGTGAGTGTGTCGTGGTGGTCACCACTGACCTGTCATTACCTACCTACCTACCTCCGCTAATCATCTCACTCCTATCACCTCGCCTGCCTCGCCCCTGCCTACGATACCCCCTACTCCCATATTCCCGCAATCATTACCCCCCTACATGACATGGTGTCAGGTGTGGTGGTGGTTCTTATTATTTTTATAGTAGGAACCAGTCCCATGTGCCTTATTTTTGACTGCTCGGTTATACTTGTGATGCTACCATTTGCTACCATTTGATTTTGTGTTATTATAATGATATTATAATCCTAGTGACCTTAACTGTCCCTTTTTGACGGTGGGTCTGAATAATTGTTTGGGTGTAATATTATATTTGGTGGAGTTGGTTGTTGGTTTGAGATAAATGGTGGAGAATATCAGTATTTGGGTGAGACTTTTCGGGGAAGCAATTACTGGCCGAAATTGAATATTTACAGAGGAATGAGAAGTCACCCAGCCCACCTTGGAAGACTCACCCACAACTGTCACCCATTGAAGAGTTGCCTATAATTGCTGTCCACCTGATGTGCCCAGTCACCCAGCTGATATGCCCAGTCACCCAGCTGATGTGCCCCAGTAGATGTATTGCTGCCCTGGTCTGTCATCCAGTGTAGTGGGTGTCTGTCTGCGTCACCCAGCCTCTGTGACCATCACCCACGGACCGTCAGTTACCCGCAGTTGCCAGGGATGGGTGACCGCACCTACTGTTGATGACCTGAAGTGACCTCACCTCACCCCGAGCAACTGACCATTGCCTGCTACTGCTGATGTCGGCTGCTGTGATGATGTCTGCTATGCTGTGGCCGTGCTGTGATGCTGTCTGCTATGCTGTGGCCGTGCTGTGATGCTGTCTGCTGTGCTGTGGCCGTGCTGTGTGCTGCTGTGATACGGCCTTGCTATGATGTTGAGATGCTGCGGCCGTGCTGTGATGCTGGGACCGTGCTGCGATGCTGTGGCCGTGCTGTGTGCTGCTGTGATGCGGCCGTGCTGTGATGTTGAGATGCTGCGGTCGTGCGATGATGTTGAGATGCTGCGGCCGTGCTGTGATGCTGGGACCGTGCTGCGATGCTGTGGCCGTGCTGTGTGCTGCTGTGATACGGCCGTGCTGTGATGCTGCGATGCTGCCTAGCTCAAGAGGAGGAGATGGCGGTGATGCTGCAGTGGTGTGTGAGGGATTCTGGCTGGTGTGCCAGGACAGGAGAATCTACTATGAAGGAGTTGCCATCCTCGGAGATGTGGAAGGACGTGAGCCGCGGAGATGGACTCCAGCTGCTGGGACCAGCCTGCTTTCAAGGGCGGAATGGAGGTGTATCCTGCCTTGTTGGTCGACCTGTACGACCGGTATGCGGGGATGTCCTGCCAGCCATGAGAGACAGTTGAGAGTGTGAGATGTCCCCAGCCTACTTTGACTTGCCAGAAGTGTTAGTGCTACCTGTGTGAAATAAGGTGACCTTGAAAACGGTCCAGTGATTATGGCCGCCTTGTTTTATGAGGCCAGTGAATCCTAGTGGTGGCATAGGATAATGGAGGGTCTTAGCTGCGATGCCTGCCCTGTCTCGATTTTCAGATGTTGTAGTGCGCATGTGAAGTGTGCCGAAAATGCGACCTTGGTGGTCGTGAAGTGGTCCAGTTGCAGTTACTTGAAAGAATGCAACCCGTTGGAGCAGTTTTCCACGCCATAGAAGCCTAGAGAGGTTTGGCCCAATGGTTAACGTGCGAGGGTGACTAGCATTGGCTAGTGCATTTCTAGTAGAAGTAGGGAAGGCACTGGAGCCCGATATTTAGGTTTAAGGAGAAATGACGGGTAAGGAGGCTTTGCACCAGAGAGCGACTATTATGCTGGCCAACTGCCAGGTGTACTGATTATGCTGCCTTGTGGTAGTTGAGGAGGTTGAGGGAAATATATGTAATTGAATAATTTTGTATTATGTATAATTTTGTCTTTGTATTGTAATAGAATTAAGGGGTTAGGATTAAAATAGTCTAATAACTAGGACAAATTGTCTTAGTTCTCAGATATTTTAAATTGGGGGAGAAAGGGGGATGTGATGTAGTTCAGCTGGGCTTGTGAGGTCTCTGGAGAGACCTAATTTGACCAATTATATGGTCACACCTTGCCTTGGCAGGCGTCTGTAGCCACGCCCACGTCTGAGGTCTTTTGTTCTTGACGCCTCAGACCTAGGCGTCAGGTCGCAACACGTGGTTGTGGAGGGTGCTTGGACCACGATAAAAGCCCAAGGAAGAGCATGATCAGGAGATTCGAGCGGAGCTGCTGCTGGGGTGCAGAGCTCCTGAGCAGACTTCCAGCGGAGCTGCTGCTGGGGTGCAGGGCTCGGGAGAAGGCTGCTGAAGTCTCTGGAGGAGACTGTTGGAGGCATTGGGCAGAGTACTGGCTTGGCGCAGTACTCGTGCTGTGTAGGTCTTGGGACCTGTGGCTTAGTTCCTGTAGTGAACTGTCCTCTGTACAATATTGTAAGTTACATTCATTTTGGTCAAGTTGATTGTGTTCCCTGTCTCACTGCTTATGTGTACCATCCCATTTATCTAAACCACAATAATGTTCTGTTCCCAAATATATTATTGTACAAAGACTTAATAATAAACTGTGTTTGAGTAGAATAGTAATATTCACTGTCCCCGTTATTTTCCCCATTTATTTATGTTTAGTTAAAGTAGTGAGAGGGTGAGTAGTGTAGTGTGGTGGGTAGAGTAATGAGAGGTGAAGGTGTAGTCACCAGTGACCTCACATTACCTACCTACCTCTGCATACCTCACTCCTACCACCTCGCCTGTCCCCTACCTACTGACTCCCTCCGCTTACCCCCCAGTATTCCCCTAATCATCCCCCCCCCTTTTACCCCCATATTTCCCCAATCATTACCCCCCCCTACATGACACTTTGACACAGTTCCTCACAAGAGATTAGTGCAGAAGCTAGAGCATCAGGTGCATATAACAGGAAGGGCACTGCAATGGATCAGAGAATACCTGACAGGGAGGCAACAACGAGTCATGGTACGTAATGATGTATCACAGTGGGCACCTGTGATGAGCGGGGTCCCACAGGGGTCGGTCCTAGGACCAGTGCTATTTTTGGTATATGTGAACGACATGATGGAATGGTTAGACTCAGAAGTGTCCCTGTTTGCAGATGATGTGAAGTTAATGAGGAGAATTAAATCTGATGAGGACCAGGCAGGACTTCAAAGAGACCTGGACAGACTGGACACCTGGTCCAGCAAATGGCTTCTCGAATTTAATCCTGCCAAATGCAAAGTCATGAAGATAGGGGAAGGGCACAGAAGACCACAGACAGAGTATAGGCTAGGTGGCCAAAGACTGCAAACCTCACTCAAGGAGAAAGATCTTGGGGTGAGTATAACACCGATCATGTCTCCGGAAGCACACATCAATCAGATAACTGCTGCAGCATATGGGCGCCTGGCAAACCTGAGAACAGCATTCCGATACCTTAGTAAGGAATCGTTCAAGACACTGTACACCGTGTATGTCAGGCCCATACTGGAGTATGCAGCACCTGTTTGGAACCCGCACTTGATAAAGCACGTCAAGAAACTAGAGAAAGTACAAAGGTTTGCCACAAGATTAGTTCCAGAGCTAAGGGGAATGTCCTATGAAGAAAGATTAAGGGAAATCGGCCTGACGACACTGGAGGACAGGAGGGTCAGGGGAGACATGATAACGACATATAAAATACTGCGTGGAATAGACAAGGTGGACAAAGACAGGATGTTCCAGGGCGGGGACACAGAATCAAGAGGCCACAATTGGAAGTTGAAGACACAAATGAGTCAGAGAGATAGTAGGAAGTATTTCTTCAGTCATAGAGTTGTAAGGCAGTGGAATAGCCTAGAAAATGACGTAGTGGAGGCAGGAACCATACATAGTTTTAAGACGAGGTTTGATAAAGCTCATGGAGCGGGGAGAGAGAGGGTCCAGTAGCAACCGGTGAAGAGGCGGGGCCAGGAGCTAAGACTCGACCCCTGCAACCACAAATAGGTGAGTACAAATAGGTGAGTACACACACACATACAGGAACAAGTGGTCAAGCACTTTTAAAAGCTGTAGTACACACACACACACACACACAGTAAAGAGGCGGGGCCAGGAGCTCGGACTCGACCCCTGCAACCTCAACTAGGTGAGTACAACTAGGTGAGTACAGGATTTTCACACCTTCCTGTAAACTGACCTGATAACCCTCCCTCTAACATTCCACTATCCACTATCCCCCTCTCTTTCTCTCTCTCTCTCTCTCTCTCTCAATATCTATCTCTCTCTCTACCTATATCTCTCTACCTATCTCTCTCTTTACCTATCTCATCTCTATCTCTCCCCTCTCCCATCTCTCCCCTCTAACATCCCTCCCCTCTAACATCTCTCCCCTCTCCCATCTCTCCCCTCTAACATCCCTCCCCTCTAACATCTCTCCCCCTCTAACATCTCTCCCCCTCTCATTATCTCTCCAACCTCTCCCATTTCCCATCTCTCTCTCCCCTCCTCCCCTCCTCCCCTCTCTCTCCCCCTCTCCTCTCCCCTCTCTATCTTCCATCTCCCACCTCTCTCCCCCTTCCCCTCTGTCTCTCCCGCTCTACCCTCTCTTTGCCCCCTCTCTTCCCTCTCTCCTCTCTCTCTCTCTCTTTCTCTCTCTCTCTCTCTCTCTCTCTCTCTCTCTCTCTCTCTCTCTCTCTCTCTCTCTCTCTCTCTCTCTCTGTCTCTCTCTGTCTCTGTCTCTCTCTGTCTCTGTCTCCGTCTCTCTCTTTCTCTCTCTCTCTCTCAATATCTATCTATCTCTCTACCTATATCTCTCTACCTATCTCTCTCTTTACCTATCTCATCTTTATCTCTCCCCTCTCCCATCTCTCCCCTCTAACATCCCTCCCCTCTAACATCTCTCCCCTCTCCCATCTCTCCCCTCTAACATCCCTCCCCTCTAACATCTCTCCCCTCTCCCATCTCTCCCCTCTAACATCCCTCCCCTCTAACATCTCTCCCCCTCTAACATCTCTCCCCCTCTCATTATCTCTCCAACCTCTCCCATTTCCCATCTCTCTCTCCCCTCCTCTCCTCTCTCTCCCCCTCTCCTCTCCCCTCTCTATCTTCCATCTCCCACCTCTCTCCCCCGTCTCCTCTGTCTCTCCCCCTCTCCCCTCTCTTTGCCCCCTCTCTTCCCTCTCTCCCCTCTCTCCTCTCTCTCTCTCTCTCTCTCTGTCTCTCTGTCTCTCTCTCTCTGTCTCTCTCTGTCTCTGTCTCTCTCTGTCTCTGTCTCTCTCTGTCTCTGTCTCTGTCTGTCTGTCTGTCTGTCTGTCTGTCTGTCTGTCTGTCTGTCTGTCTGTCTGTCTCTCTCTCTCTCTCTCTCTCTCTCTCTCTCTCTCACTCATCTCTCTTTCAAAAAGAAAAAAAGAAAAGAAAAAAGAAAGGGAAGAAAAGGGAGAAAAGAAGGAAAAAAAAATGTTGGGTAGCGGCAGGAACCAGGGATCAGATGAGAATGGTTCTGGTAGGGAGGAGTGGATGGAGGAGCAGTGGAAAAGGATGGAACAAGAATGGGAGAGAACATTAGGAGAGCTTTCTTCAAAAATGGAGACAGAGCTTTCTGTGAAATTAGAAAAGAGGTTGGAGAAGGAGAAGAAGAATTGGGAGGCATAAGTCGAAACTGCAGTAGCCAGGATAAGGGTCCTAGAAGATGAGGTAAACAGGCTGAAGCGAGTTACAGGGGCATTGACCAGAGAAGACACAGCATATGAAGCTGAGAGGCCGAACAGGAAGGAAGGAGATATGAATTATGCTAAGGTCATATCAGCCTGCCAAGGAGGACCAAGGAGTGAAAGGGGAGAGCAGCTGGGTGCAGATGGAGAGGGTGATAGGTCAAATGCAGAGGCACAAAAATGCTACCAAGAGCCACTGGAAAAAAACAAGGGAGAAAATAACCACGTACAGACAGGAACCAGAGTCACAGAGGGAGAGGCAATGGGAGGAGGAAAGGGCAAAATCAGTGTTTATCCATGGGCTTCAGGAGAGAGAGGAAAGGACACACACTGAAAGATGGCAGGCAGAAAGAAAGGAGATTGAGAACATCATCACATAAATAGGTGAAGAAGACATGGCCAAGAATGTAAATTTTCAGAGAATAGGGGGGTACTTGAAGGGGAGAAAATGACCAATCAAGCTGATTCTCAGGACAGAAACAGTGTGGAACATGATCCTCCAAAAGAAACCACAGTTGAAGTACTCGGAAGAGTATAAGAGGGTGTTCCTAAACAGAGACAGAACACAAACAGAATGACAGCAGCTGAGGGAGAGGACAAAAAAGCGAAAGGAGCTAGGAAAGGAGACAAGGATGGAACCAGCAGAGGTCAATCAGAGCAGGACAGAGCAGCAAGGGCAAGCACACACAGAACAATCCTCAAAACCCCACAACCTATTACACCATCCCAACACTACAATCTACAATCCATACTCACAGCTTCCACCCAACACCCAGCTAAAGAATCCCACAGTATGCTACCAGGTCTCCCACCCTCACAAGCCCCCCAAACCACAGTGCTGGAGAGGAAACTGAAGGTATGGTACACAAATGCTGATGGAATAACAAATAAGTGGGAGGAGTGGCACAAAAGAGCCAAAGAGGCATCACTGGACATTGTAGCTCTCACAGAAACCAAACTTACAGGTATGATAACAGATGCCATCTTTCCAACCGGATACCAGATCCTGAGGAAAGACAGAGGGAACAGGAAAGGGGGTGGAGGAGTGGCACTGCTGATCAAAAACCGATGGAATTTTGATGAGCTGGAGAGAGGGGACAGCGGAGAAGCAAGCTATTATATAGCAGGAACGCTTCACTCTGGAGGTCCCAAAGTGGTAATTGCAGTTTACCTGGAGTTTACCTGGAGAGAGTTCCGGGGGTCAACGCTCCCGCGGCCAGGTCTGTGACCAGGCCTCCTGGTGGATCAGAGCCTGATCAACCAGGCTGTTACTGCTGGCTGCACACAATCCAACGTATGAGCCACAGCCCGGCTGGTCAGGTACCGACTTTAGGTGCTTGTCCAGTGCCAGCTTGAAGACTGCCAGGGGTCTATTGGTGATTCCCCTTATGTATGCTGGGAGGCAGTTGAACAGTCTCGGGCCCCTGACACTTTTGGTGTTGTCTCTTAACGTGCTAGTGACACCCTTGCTTTTCATTGGGGGATGTTGCATCGTCTGCCAAGTCTTTTGCTTTCGTTGCGAGTGATTTTCGTGTGCAAGTTCGGTACTAGTCCCTCTAGGATTTTCCAGGTGTATATAATCATGTATCTCTCCCGCCTGCATTCCAGGGAATACAGGTTGAGGAACTTCAAGCACTCCCAGTAATTGAGGTGTTTTATCTCTGTTATGCCACAGAACGCCACAGAACAGAAGGAGGCCAAGGCAAGAGTATGATGAGAGCAATAGAGCGATGGTTAACACACTGGCTGCAGTGGCCAGAAGAGCTCATGCATGCAGGGCAAAGCTCCTGATCATGGGTGACTTTAACCACAAGGAGATCGACTGGGAGAACTTGGAGCCACATGGGGACCAAGATACATGGAGGGCTAAGATGATGGAGGTGGTACTGGAAAACTTCATGTACCAACACGTAAGGGACACTACAAGAGAGAAAGGAGAGGATGAACCAGCAAGACTGGACCTAGTATTCACCTTGAGTAGTGCAGATATTGAGGACATCACATACGAAAGACCCCTGGGGGCCAGCGATCATGTGGTTTTAAGCTTCAAATACACAGTAGAGCTACAAGTGGAGGGGGAAGCAGGAAGGCCAGGGCGAATGAAGCCAAACTACAAGAAAGGGGACTACACGTAAATAAGGAACTTCCTGAACGGGGTTCAGTGAGACAGAGAACTGGCAGGGAAGCTAGTTATTAATGAGATGATGGAATATGTAACAACCATGTGCAAGGGGGCTGAGGAGAGGTTTGCACCCAAGGGTAACAGGAATAATGAAAAAGCCAGGATGAGCCCATGGTTCATCCAAAGGTGCAGGGAGGCAAAAACCAAGTGTGCTAGGGAATGGAAGAAATATAGAAGGCAAAGGACCCAGGAGAATAAGGGGAGCAGCCGTAGAGCCAGAAATGAACATGCACAGATAAGAAGGGAGGCCCAACGACAAAATGAAAACGACACAGCAATGAAAGCCAAATCTGACCCGAAGCTGTTATACAGCCACATCAAGAGGAAAACAACAGTCAAGGACCAGGTAATCAGGCTGAAGAAGGAAGGAGGAGAGACAACAAGAAATGACCGTGAAGTATGTGAGGAACTCAACAAGAGATTCAAAGAAGTGCTCACAGAGGAGACAGAAGGGGCTCCAGAAAGACGGAGAGGTGGGGTACACCACCAAGTGCTGGACACAGTGCACACAACCGAGGAAGAAGTGAAGAGGCTTCTGAGTGAACTAGATACCTCAAAGGCAATGGGGCCAGATAACATCTCTCCATGGGTCCTGACAGAGGGAGCAGAGGCGCTATGTGTACCCCTAACAACAATATTCAATACATCTATCAAAACAGGGAGATTGCCTGAGGCATGGAAGACAGCAAATGTAGTCCCAATCTTTAAAAGAGGAGACAGACATGAAGCACTAAACTACAGACCAGTGTCACTGACATGTATAGTATGCAAAATCATGGAGAAGATTATCAGGAGAAGAGTGGTGGAACACCTAGAAAGGAATGATCTCATCAACAGCAGCCAACATGGTTTCAGGGACAGGAAATCCTGTGTCACAAATCTCCTGGAGTTCTATGACACGGTGACAGCAGTAAGACATGAGAGAGAAGGGTGGGTGGATTGCATTTTCTTGGACTGCAAGAAAGCATTTGACACAGTTCCATACAAGAGATTAGTGCAAAAACTGGAGGACCAAGCAGGGATAATAGGGAAGGTACTACAGTGGATCAGGGAATACTTGTCAGGAAGACAGCAGCAAGTCATGGTACGTGGCGAGGTGTCATAGTGGGCACCTGTGACCAGCGGGGTCCCACAAAGACCAGTGCTGTTTCTGGTATTTGTGAACGACATGACGGAAGGAATAGACTCCGAAGTGTCCCTGTTTGCAGATGACGTGAAGTTGATGAGAAGAATTCATTCGATCGAGGACCAGGCAGAACTACAAAGGGATCTGGACAGGCTGCAGACCTGGTCCAACAATTGGCTCCTGGAGTTCAACCCCAACAGTTTCAAAATCATGAAGATTGAGGAATGGCAAAGAAGACCGCAGACGAAGTACAGTCTAGGGGGCCAGAGACTACAAACCTCACTCAAGGAAAAAGATCTTGGTGTGAGTATAACACCAAGCACATCTGAAGCACATATCAACCAAATAACTGCTGCAGCATATGGGCGCCTAGCAAACCTCAGTACAGTATTCCGACATCTTAATAAGGAATCGTTCAGGACCCTGTACACCGTGTACGTTAGGCCCATATTGGAGTATGCGGCACCAGTTTGGAACCCACACCTAGCCAAGCACGTAAAGAAACTAGAGAAAGTGCAAAGGTTTGCAACAAGACTAGTCCCAGAGCTAAGAGGTATGTCCTACGAGAAGAGGTTAAGGGAAATCAGCCTGACGACACTGGAGGACAGGTGAGATAGGGGGGACATGATAACGACATACAAAATACTGAGAAGAATTGACAAGGTGGACAAAGACAGGATGTTCCAGAGATGGGACACAGCAACAAGGGGACACAGTTGGAAGTTGAAGACACAGATGAATCTCAGGGATGTTAGGTAGTATTTATTCAGCCACAGAGTAGTCAGGAAGTGGAATAGTTTGGGAAGCGATGTAGTTGAGGCAAGATCCATACATAGCTTTAAGCAGAGGTATGATAAAGCTCACGGTTCAGGGAGAGTGACCTAGTAGCGACCAGTGAAGAGGCGGGACCAGGAGCTTGGACTCGACCCCTGCAACCTCAACTACGTGAGTACACACACACACACACACACACATAGAGAGAGGGGTGGGTGGATTGCATTTTCTTGGACTGCAAGAAGGCGTTTGACACAGTTCCACACAAGAGATTGGTGCAAAAACTGGAGGACCAAGCAGGGATAACAGGGAAGGCACTACAATGGATCAGGGAATACTTGTCAGGAAGACAGCAGCGAGTCATGGTACGTGGCGAGGTGTCAGGGTGGGCACCTGTGACCAGCGGGGTCCCGCAGGGGTCAGTCCTAGGACCAGTGCTGTTTCTGGTATTTGTGAACGACATGACGGAAGGAATAGACTCTGAGGTGTCCCTGTTTGCAGATGACGTGAAGTTGATGAGAGGAATACACTCGATCGAAGACCAGGCAGAACTACAAAGGGATCTGGACAGGCTGCAGACCTGGTCCAGCAATTGGCTCCTGGAGTTCAATCCCACCAAGTGCAAAGTCATGAAGATTGGGGAAGGGCAAAGAAGGCCGCAGACGGAGTACAGTCTAGGGGGTCAGAGACTACAAACCTCACTCAAGGAAAAAGATCTTGGGGTGAGTATAACACCAGGCACATCTCCTGAAGCGCACATCAACCAAATAACTGCTGCAGCATATGGGCGCCTAGCAAACCTCAGAACAGCATTCCGACATCTTAATAAGGAATCGTTCAGGACCCTGTACACCGTATACGTTAGGCCCATATTGGAGTATGCGGCACCAGTTTGGAACCCACACCTAGCCAAGCACGTAAAGAAACTAGAGAAAGTGCAAAGGTTTGCAACAAGACTAGTCCCAGAGCTAAGAGGTATGTCCTACGAGGAGAGGTTAAGGGAAATCAACCTGACGACACTGGAGGACAGGAGAGATAGGGGGGACATGATAACGACATACAAAATACTGAGAGGAATTGACAAGGTGGACAAAGACAGGATGTTCCAGAGATTGGACACAGTAACAAGGGGACACAGTTGGAAGCTGAAGACACAGATGAATCACAGGGATGTTAGGAAGTATTTCTTCAGCCACAGAGTAGTCAGTAAGTGGAATAGTTTGGGAAGCGATGTAGTGGAGGCAGGATCCATACATAGCTTTAAGCAGAGGTATGATAAAGCTCACGGCTCAGGGAGAGTGACCTAGTAGCGATCAGTGAAGAGGCGGGGCCAGGAGCTCGGACTCGACCCCCGCAACCTCAACTAGGTGAGTACAACTAGGTGAGTACACACACACACACACACACACACACACACGTGGTAATGCTTTATTTACAACTAGCAATGTCAGGGTATTTCTCTAGAATGGTCTGTGTTATACCACTGTGGATAAAATACTTTGCCATTTCTTGAACATTTCTGAGTGAGTTGTCTCTGAATTCATTAATTTTATCGCACTCCAGTACATAATGGCGCAATGTGTGACAATAGTTCATCTGGCAAAGTTTACATTTCGTTTGGTCTACATTTATGAGTTGATGAAAATGGCAAAAGAAATCTGACTGCACGTGTTGACAGATTTGGGTAATAATCAAACTGGTCCAAAATTTTTCCATGGTAGACCGTTGGTACACATCTTTAGCTGCCAAATCATTTTTCACGTCCAAGAACTCCTCCTGCATAGCCTCTGAAACACCATGAACATCTGTTATGAATGGATTCCTGATGAAAGAAAACCCATCCCTGGTCATGTCCTCCTCCGGAAAGTATCGCTGAAATTTATCCGGAAGCTTTTGTAAATGCTGGAGAATATGTACCTGAATGGCTTCCTTTTCCCCTAGCATGGAGTCCACGCCTGTAAACTGAACTAAATTTTTATCTTAGACTCTTCCGATCCAGAGTTCTAATTTCTCAAGAAAAGCCTTGATGATTCCTTGGTGAGAGAACAGATTTGCTCCTTTTCCTTGCAGCTGAATATTCAGTTTGTTCAAGATACTAATAATATTGACAGGTTATGCTAGTTCTAATTCTGACAGTTCTAACATATTTGTAAAACCTTCTTTCCCTCGAGACTGGAGAAATAGAATCAATTCTTCTCTCAGTTTAAAAATTCTGTTGACAACATTCCCTGCTGACAACAGTCGTACAGAAGTGTACAACAGCAACACCTCAAAGTCGGTACCCATGTCATGGCATAATTTTCTCATTAATCTGGTGTTCACTACTTACGATTTGATGTAATTTAACACCTTCACCAACCCTTTGAAAATGGTGTTCAGGTGATCAGTTAGTGTTTTTGATGCCAGTGTCTCTCTGTGAATGGAACAGTGAACACCGGTTACCATTGGATCACACTGTTTCACCAAGGCTTGAAAGCCTGATCTTGAGCCTAGCATCGCTGGTGCAACATCAGTGGTAACACCCAATAAATTTACCCAATCAAGATCATTTACTTCAAAGAAATTGTTAAAATTTCTAACACACCCTGGACCCTTGTGGTGATCAAGAGTCTTACAAAAGAGAAACTCGTCTTCGAAGTTTCCCTCAGCCATATATAGTGAACGTTCTGTGGACCACCCAGTGTTGCGCAAGAAAGGTATACAATACCGACAAGATGAAAGTTAATACACATGTGCAACATCTGGTTATCTTTATTGTAGACGTTTCGCCATCCAGTGGCTTTATCAATACAGATTCTCGGACATAATTAGAAGACAGTAGTATTATATACAAAAGATGAGGTAATCAGTCCATCAGCCTTGAAGTTGGTGTGGAGAGCACCGTGGTTGTAGAGATTCTGGAGCAAAGGCAAGGAGACTGGCGTTTATATAAGCGTCAGTGGATAAGGACGTGTAACAGACGAGGGCATAGTCACTGGTAGGCGGGATTCCCCAGTGGAAGTAGGTCCTACCCGAATGAATGGGTTAGTTGTAGTAGCCGTGAAGAAGGTCTTGTAGATGTCCTAGCACAACTTGTTAGACACTACAGCATCGTGGAATCTTGGTTCAGAGGACGTCTACATGATCTTCTTTCACGGTTACTACAACTAACCCATCCATTTGGGTAGGACCTACTTCCACTGGGGAATCCCGCCTACCAGTAACTATGCCCTCGTCTTCTACACGTCCCTATTCACTGACGCCTATATAAACACCAGTCTTCTTCCCTTTGCTCCAGAATCTCTACCACCACGGTGCTCTCCACACTAACTCCAAGGCTGAGGGACTGATTACCTCATCTTTTGTATATAGTTCTACTGTCTTCTTTTTTTATAGATAGTAATAGTAGCGGGAGCGGGAGCAGAGGCAGCAAGCTCTGTTATTTTTCTCACCTGCAGAGCCCACCAACGCTTCTATGATGGCCTAATTGCACTCATAACTGCACTAACTTACGTAGAACCCAGCATGACCCAAGACAATCAACAGTGATACCTACAAACCGATAAACTACGGATTGAAGTGAAGACTGCCCCTCAAACTCCGAGCACAACCCCGCTGCCAGACGACTACCTACTCCAAGCTCTAAACCATCTTAGTTTCTTCATCTAACCACAGCAACTCCTGTACTACTATGAGACCAACTAATAGAAGAAACAGCACTAAGAACAGCAAGGCAGCACCTAGAAATCGACTATTCCATAAGACGACCCAGCAGGACGCCGGTGCTCCATCCACCCCCTTTACAACCCAGAGCGATGCATCACCAACAACAAACATGGCCGACTCACCCTCACCCACCAACCAAGGCGACACTACAACAACAACACCAACCGTGACTGACTCCCTCTCTACCTCTACTACCTTCATAGGATTTAACCCAGCTGATATGCTCCCAGGTATGACTAATGATCCTGATACTCTAAAGAATTACATCACCACCCTAACGGCGGATAACTTAAATCTTCGTGCTGAAAATACGTCTCTTCGTGCAACAATAACAAACCATGAATCTAAGTTACTTCACCTTGAGAATAAGATCAACAGCCTTGAACAACAGCTAACATCAACTGGCATGACTGGCTTTTATAACCAGCTTGTTTGGTGATTCTGAAAGCGGGGTTCAATTATAAACGTCTTCGGAGGCTTCTTACTTTATTTGCAAATGTCGTGGTGGGTACACAGGCTCGTGTGTTGTGCCCATGGCCAGGAAGGCCATGCCATGAGGGAGAGAGCTAGTAGGCCTTCTGTCTTGCTTCTAGGCCGCTGAGTGAGTGAGGGCGAGTGGGACCAGTGTCCCCCTGACTTTGGGCTGGCTAGAGGGCAGCACCTTAGTGACGTGAAATATGAACTAAGCTGGCAGACAGCAAGGCTGTCTGTGCAGACAGTACAGGCTGTCTACATACGCTCAGCCACCTACCTCGCATCATCCCGACATGACAATACTGGTGGTAAAAAAATCTCGGTCTCTCTCTCGTAGGAACAGGGCACAGAACACAAAATAAAAAACATATATATACATATGGACATGGAAAAAAAAAAACTTCCTACAGGGAAGGAAGAAAAAAACATGTGGAGTGTGCTAAACATCGTGGTCATAGGCAGTGAGCGTCGAGGGGCATCACTGCATGCCTTTCTGCATCTGGGCAGATACTGCAACACAGGAGACATCGCTGCGGCTGAGCTGTGACGTAACGGAGTACGGTCTCCTCTAGAATGGTGAAGCATAGGAGTCACTGCAGGTTTCACTCAACCTGGGGCACGACATGCTGGTGCCCTCGAGTGAGGCATCGTCAAAGCTCGGCAATTGGGCAGGACTTCTGGCAAGTGACTCAGGAGGACACTCTCGACTGGTACTGTCACTGCCAGTGAGCGTGGAGTGAGTCATGGAGCGAGCCGTGGCAGAGACAACTGGGCAAAACATCTTGGAGTCGTAACATCATACACCAGACTGCAGTGAGCGAGCTAGCAGTCAAAGTGACATCTTCTTTGTGCAGGCTGCTCACTGAAGCTTGTGACACGAGGCTGACACAGCTCTTGCCAACAGGGCTAACTGCGGCTTGATGAGTGTCATTCTCTCGGCAGTTGGAGTTATAGCAGAGGTTAGTCTAAGCATCCCCAGACTTGTTTCTCTACATATAACTGCACTCTGAAGGTCGGGAGGTGAAGTGAAACAAATCTCAATGGGAATCGTAGCAGGTACGATTCTGCAGAACAACTATGAGTGACGAGCATAAGAGCTTTCTGTACAAGGGGGATCGGGCTCAGGCTGAGTGATATTAGCTGTCAAAAGTGCTGGTCACACTGGGTGACTACACAAGGTGCTACACAAGGGTCTGACCGCAGACCTCACTGGACACACAGAAAACTTTACACACTCCTGCGGTACAACATGGCTTAACTAGCAAATGGTACTTTTCTGTGCACAAAATTGACATGTAGCTATACACTAACATGTGAGAACACTGACTGAGAGGAATTAACACACGACATATATCTTCTCTCAATCTTCTCGACAATACTGAAATAATTACTAGGAACACTTGATGTGACATCATGTGATGTCAGGCGTGATGTTGCGAGGTGATGTCAGCAGCACTGTGATGTCAGTAGACATCTCGAGGTGACGTCAGCAGGCATTGTGACGTCATGAAGTCGGGCAGCATCATTGGTGATGTAGTGAAGTCGGGCAGCATTGTTGGTGACGTAGTGAAGTCAGGCAGCATCGTCGGTGACGTCAGCAGCATGGTGACTCACGTGGCTCGTAGATCTGCATGGTGTCGTCCACACCCCACATGGCTTAGTGATCCACGTGGCATCGTGATCTACGTGGCATGCTGATCCACATAGGCTTGCTGATCCATGTGGCTTGCTGATTCACAGGGCTTGCTGATCCACGTGGCTTCGAGTGGCCTTGGGCACTCGGATACACACCTCTGGCAATGAATTCACACGGAAAACAGCAGAAAACACAGCAGAGAGAGTGAGTAGTGGTGGTGTATGGTAGGCTGGTGAGGTGTGAGTGTACAACAGCGCGAGTGTGGGTGAGGCAAGGAACGGCCACTTCCTCCTCCTCTCTCTACAGACACATGGAGAAACTCACACTAGATGCAGTAATCACCACAAAGCTCACCTCTGGATTGCTGAAATAGCTGTGCTGAGCTAAACAACAACAGCAGAACATACAAGTGAAGCTGAACACGTGACTTGAGAAACAGCGTGGGATGCTGTGGCGTGGGGTCACTGGGATGCCACTTACAATTCTCAAAGAAATTCGGCAAATTTCGGCTAGATCCTGCTTGTACCTGTGTCTGGATGCTGAAGCGTGCAGACACGACATCAGGATAACTCGTTGAGAGAAGGATGTTACTAGTGTAGGGTGATGAAGTGAAGATGACTTCATAAATCTTCCTTCCTCTCTCCAGGCAAACACATCTGCTGTGACCACCAGCTGGGTGTGAATTATAGAGGTCTTTGGAGGCTTCTTACTTTATTTATAATGTAGTGGTGGGCACATAGGCTTGTGTGTTGTGCCCATGGCCGGGTAGGGCCATGCCCACGAGAGGGAGAGAACTGGTAGGCCTTGTGTCTTGCTGCTAGGCCGCTGAGTGAGCACGTGTGGGACCAGCGTCCCACAGACCTGGGCAGGCCCAGAGGGCAGCACTTTAGTGGCGCAAAATATGAACTAAGCTGGCAGACAGCATAGGCTGTCTGTGCAGACAGTACAGGCTGTCTACAGATCTTACAGTAACTGCTGCTACCTGGACAAGTAACACAACACAGGATCTTACAGTAACTGCTGCTACCTGGACAAGTAACACAACACAGGATCTTACAGTAACTGCTACTGTCTGGACAAGAAACACAACACAGGATCTTACAATAACTGCTGCTACCTGGACCAGTTACACAACACAGGATCTTACAGTAACTGCTGATATCTGGACCAGTAACACAACACAGGATCTTACATTAACTGCTACTGTCTGGACCAGTAACACAACACAGGATCTTACAGTAACTGCTACTGTGTGGACCAGTAACATAACACAGGATCTTGCAGTAACTGCTGTTAACTGGACCAGTAACAAAACACAGGATTTTACAGTACCTGCTGCTGTCTGGACCAATAACACAAAACAGAATCTTACAGTAACTGCTGCTGTCTGGACCAATAACACAACACAGGATCTTACAGTAACTGCTGCTGTCTGGACCAATAACACAACACAGGATCTTACAGTAACTGCTGCTGTCTGGACCAATAACACAACACAGGATCTTACAGTAACTGCTGCTGTCTGGACCAATAACACAACACAGGATCTTACAGTAACTGCTGCTGTCTGGACCAATAACACAACACAGGATCTTACAGTAACTGCTGCTGTCTGGACCAATAACACAACACAGGATCTTACAGTAACTGCTGCTGTCTGGACCAATAACACAACACAGGATCTTACAGTAACTGCTGCTGTCTGGACCAATAACACAACACAGGATCTTACAGTAACTGCTGCTGTCTGGACCAATAACACAACACAGGATCTTACAGTAACTGCTGCTGTCTGGACCAATAACACAACACAGAATCTTACAGTAACTGCTGCTGTCTGGACCAATAACACAACACAGAATCTTACAGTAACTGCTGCTGTCTGGACCAATAACACAACACAGGATCTTACAGTACCTGCTGCTGTCTGGACCAATAACACAACACAGAATCTTACAGTAACTGCTGCTGTCTGGACCAATAACACAACACAGGATCTTACATTAACTGCTGTTAACTGGACCAGTAACAAAACACAGGATTTTACAGTAACTGCTGTTGTCTGAACCAGTAACACAACACAGGATCTTACAGTAACTGCTGCTATCTGGAGCAGGAACACAACACAGGATCTTATTGTAACTGCTGCTGTCTGGACCAATAACACAACAGAGGATCTTACAGTAACTGCTGCTGTCTGGACCAGTAACAAAACACAGGATCTTACAGTAACTTCTGCTATCTGGACCAATAACACAACACAGGATCTTATAGTAACTGCTGCTGTCTGGACCAATAACACAACACAGGATCTTACAATAACTGCTGCTGTCTGGACCAATAACACAACAGAGGATCTTACTTAGCCGGGCTTGGAGGGACATAAATAGAATTAAGGGTAACAGAACTGGGCAGATCGCGCACCCTCATCCCTTACATAGGGCGAATGAGTTAGTCAGTGCTTGGGCTGCTACATCTAGCTATGACAATCTTCCCAGTACCACACAGGCAAAATTAAATGACAAATATGATGCAAGGGAGAGACTTGTTTGCTTTATGCTCAGCAAGGCAGATGATTGCAACATTCCTTTCACTAATTATGAACTTGATGCAGCGCTAACTAAGGGCAACTCCACGTCGCCTGGTGAGGATGGTATTACTTACAACATACTCAGATTGCTGTGTCGAGTACCAGGTAATCCATTACTTGAATTATATAACATGAGCTATGTAACTGGGGAGCTCCCTCAATCTTGGACCAACAGCCTCATCATTCCAATTCCTAAGCCCAATCAACAAAATGCATTTCGGCCAATATCTCTTACTAGCTGCTTGTGTAAAACATTTGAGAGAATGATTCTTAATCGTCTCATGTACAGAATCAAACAATTTTTGTCTCCCCGGTTACATGGTTTCATGCATGGAAGGAGCGTGCATCATTGCATAGCCACCTTTCTCACCCTGCACACTGACAGCTCATACACTACCTTCATTGACCTTAAATCAGCTTTCGATGTAGCCAACCGACATGTAATCATTAGTGAACTTGCCAGAATGGATGTTGGAGGATGGCTTCTCCGCTGGATTAAAGGCTACCTGTCCAACAGAAAATCGTCTGTGTTGTTCCAGGGACATAGAAGTGTAACTAAAGACTTTGAATTAGGAACCCCACAGGGAGGTGTGCTCAGTCACACACTGTTCAATATTCTAATTAATGCATTACTTAATGCTATGCCTAGTCAGCCCCATCATTATGTGATTAGTTTTGCTGATGATATAATGATTCACACCACCGGATTCTCCAACACCCAAAACATTCTTAATCATGTACTAGCCTCGTGTCAGGACCTGGGGTTGATAATCTCTACTGATAAAACAAAGATACTCAATAGGCGTCCTCCTCGACAGAGAGGCACAGTTCGTCAGATCCAATTGCATGATGGGTCTCTTCTAGAATATGTAAGCAGATACAGGTATCTAGGTTTTGAGGTTCCACTACTTGGACCTGTTGTAACAAGACTTTGTCGCCAATACAAAGAACGACTAAGAGCACTTAGAGTTGTGGCTGGGTTTCATCGCAGGTATGGTGCTAATGTTAAAATTGTGAAAATGATGTATCTTGCTTATATTAGATCATTGGTTGATTATGCTGCGCCACTACTTGCTCTTGTGTCTGACTGGAAGCTTGGAGGGCTGGAAAAACTGCAGAACGAAGCAATGAGGATCATTTTAGGATGCCCTCGTACTGCCAAAATTTTAAATATACAAAAAGAACTTGATATTCCAAGCATCAGAGATCGTGTTACTGAAAGAAATATCCTAATTGGGGTTAATATGCTCAGGCAAGCTCATTCAAACTCATGCACAGAAGCCCTCCAAACTTTCCTCAGCACTGGTGAACACTCCTCCAGATGGATCGAAAAAACTGGAACCGACCTCCGCATGAATCAGATACATGATCTATGTCAAGTAAGGCAACAGCGGCACTTCTCCGCTCCATGGAATATTACCCCATTCCAAACTACCATTCCTCCATTTCCCCCCAAACTACTTCTTAAATCACAACCAAAACTTCGCCTTGAAGCCAAACATGAGGCCTTAAGCTGTATTGATAACTTAGTCACACAGCACACACTCTCGCAAATTATTTACGTTGATGGTTCTGTTCACCAATCCACTGGTGCAGCTGGTAGTGCTGCTGTTGTCGTACAGAGTGATGGCTCTCTTAAAGAAATTGGAGCACGCATCAATAATTGGGCTTCTACCCTTCAGACAGAACTGTTTGCCATACTCCTTGCACTGAAATGCATCTATGTATCAAAGATTGACAGTTTAATTGCAACTGATTCTCTGTCATCCATAAATGCTCTCAACTCATTAAGCATAAATTGTTGCATGCTTGTGTCAGAAGCCAGACACAGGTATGGTAGGATTGTGGACAGTGGAGTCAGAGTGCACATGCTGTGGATTCCATCTCACATTGGTCTTCAGATGCATGATAGAACTGATAAATTGGCTAAGCTGTATGCTTTCAAAGAGGGCTTGTCAGGTAGTAGTTTGAGAACAATAATACGAAAAGAACTTCAACTGAATTTTATGGACTTAAGGCTCAGGGAGATTGACACCAGTGAGTCCATCTATCATCATTCTATCATGCAGGAGGAGCCACATGTCTATCGTGCATCCAACAAAATAAGCAGACTCTTGGATGTCACTACTGCCCGGCTCCGGCTGGGTTACAAGTATCTTTGGCAGGTTAAATCACCACCACCAGATGTAGACCAAACGAAATGTAAACTTTGCCAGATGGACTATTGTCACACCCTGCGTCATTATGTACTGGAGTGCGATAAAATTAACGAATTTAGAAACAACTCACTCAGAAATGTTCAAGAAATGGCAAAGTATTTTATCCACAGTGGTATATTACAAACCATTCTGGAGAAATACCCTGACTTTGCTAGCTGTAAATAAAGTATTACCACATGTGTGCATGTGTGTGTGTGTGTGTGTGTGTGTGTGTGTGTGTGTGTGTGTGTGTGTGTGTGTATGTGTGTGCACTCACCTAGTTGAGATTGCAGGGGTCGAGTCCAAGCTCCTGTGTACTCACCTATTTGTACTCACCTATTTGTGGTTGCAGGGGTCGAGTCACAGCTCCTGGCCCCGCCTCTTCGCTGATTGCTACTAGGTCCTCTCTCTCCCTGCTCCATGAGCTCTATCATACCTCGCCTTAAAACTATAGACTGTTCCCGTGTGTGTGTGTGTGTGTGTGTGTGTGTGTGTGTGTGTGTGTGTGTGTGTGTGTGTGTGTGTGTGTGTGTGTTTATGTGTGTGTGTGTGTATGAATTTGTATGTGTGTGTGTGTGTGTGTGTGTGTTTATGTGTGTGTGTGTGTATGAATTTGTATGTGTGTGTGTGTGTGTGTGTGTGTTTATGTGTGTGTGTGTGTGTATGAATTTGTATGTGTGTGTGTGTGTGTGTGTGTGTGTGTGTGTGTGTGTGTGTGTGTGTGTGTGTGTGTGACTCAACAGTCAATATTTGCACCAATAACTCATTACAGTTGTGACCGGGTGTGGAAGTGTGAATTGCTCATTACTCTATAATTTGTTCATGATTGTAGCCATGTATAAACGTAAGTAACGATACTTACAGGATTCATTACCTTTGTACCTAGTTCAGCCATCACAACTTTGGGAGCCCAGTCCCTGGACCCATTACGTACCTCTGTAATCTGTAAATACCTTTGTAACTTGTCATGATTGTGACCAGACTTACCTGGAGTTCATTACCTTTGTAAATTGTGAGTTCATTACCTTTGTAAATTGTGAGTTCATTACCTCTGTAACTTGCTCAGCTATCAAAACTTTGGAGTCCAGTCCCTGGACCAATTATGTACCTCTGTAATCTTTTGACTACCGCCCACAGGATGGGTATGGGATGCATAATAAACATATTAAACTAAAAAACTACAGTAACTGCTGCTGTCTGGACCAATAACACAACACAGGATCTTACAGTAACTGCTGCTGTCTGGACCAATAACACAACACAGGATCTTACAGTAACTGCTGCTGTCTGGACCAATAACACAACACAGGATCTTACAGTAACTGCTGCTATCTGGACCAATAACACAACACAGGATCTTACAGTAACTGCTGCTGTCTGGACCAATAACACAACACAGGATCTTACAGTAACTGCTGCTGTCTGGACCAATAACACAACACAGAATCTTACAGTAACTGCTGCTATCTGGACCAATAACACAACACAGGATCTTACAGTAACTGCTGCTGTCTGGACCAATAACACAACACAGGATCTTACAGTAACTGCTGCTGTCTGGACCAATAACACAACACAGGATCTTACAGTAACTGCTGCTGTCTGGACCAATAACACAACACAGGATCTTACAGTAACTGCTGCTGTCTGGACCAATAACACAACACAGAATCTTACAGTAACTGCTGCTGTCTGGACCAATAACACAACACAGAATCTTACAGTAACTGCTGCTGTCTGGTCCAATAACACAACACAGAATCTTACAGTAACTGCTGCTGTCTGGACCAAAAACACAACACAGGATCTTATAGTAACTACTGCTGTCTGGACCAATAACACAACACAGAATCTTACAGTAACTGCTGCTGTCTGGACCAATAACACAACACAGGATCTTACAGTAACTGCTGCTGTCTGGACCAATAACACAACACAGGATCTTACAGTAACTGCTGCTGTCTGGACCAATAACACAACACAGAATCTTACAGTAACTGCTGCTGTCTGGACCAATAACACAACACAGAATCTTACAGTAACTGCTGCTGTCTGGACCAATAACACAACACAGGATCTTACAGTAACTGCTGCTGTCTGGACCAATAACACAACACAGGATCTTACAGTAACTACTGCTGTCTGGACCAATAACACAACACAGGATCTTACAGTAACTGCTACTGTCTGGACCAATAACACAACACAGGATCTTACAGTAACTGCTGCTGTCTGGACCAATAACACAACACAGGATCTTACAGTAACTACTGCTGTCTGGACCAATAACACAACACAGAATCTTACAGTAACTACTGCCGTCTGGACCAATAACACAACACAGGATCTTACAGTACCTGCTGTTATCTGGACCAGTAACACGCTGCTTGTTAGGGACACACGCTGGTGGTCCTCGTTCTCCCCGACAATAAATAAAGGCGACCATTGCTGGGGTGAATTTGAAGCTTTGGACTGACTTATAGGTGAGGGGAGTGTGGGTGAGCCTGCGCCTGCGCCACCTCCACCAACCACCGCCCACGGCCACCCATATGGGCGGGGCTACACTCTACCAGAGCCCATTCCACCAATTATTTCCCATTAAATACGCAAGTATCACTCGTATTTATGAGGAGACAAGCGATGCTGGGTTAGGGGAGCAGTCGAGCTACATTCTTAACTACGAGTTAAGGGAGACCGAGGCGTGTATAGGGGTTAAATAGTGGTATATATTAAGTGGTTGGTGGGATGAGCTGCCGTGGTTGTCGTGGTTAAGGTGAGCACTAGCAAGGTATGCGTGTCTGGTTGCCTGCACGCGCTCAGTGATTGCACAATGGTGGAGGTGTGTGTGTGTGTGTACATACCTGTAGTGCCTGGTGCCAGCTCTGATAGTGATGCTGCTATTTGCTGGCACTAACAGCCTGAGTGTACAACGCTCTGTACTCAAGTGTTCATGTGTGTAAACACGTAGTTGAGGTTTACAGCGAAGTGCAAAACAGCAGAGTTTGCGATGAAGTTTGTATTTAAACAGTTGTGTGTATAGTGAAGTGTTGGTATATATACCGTAGTGAAGTGTTGGTATATACACCGTAGTGAAGTGTTGGTATATACATCATAGTGAAGTGTTGGTATATACACCGTAGTGAAGTGTTGGTATATACATCATAGTGAAGTGTTGGTATATACACCGTAGTGAAGTGTTGGTATATACATCATAGTGAAGTGTTGGTATATACATCATAGTGAAGTGTTGGTATATACACCGTAGTGAAGTGTTGGTATATACATCATAGTGAAGTGTTGGTATATACACCGTAGTGAAGTGTTGGTATATACATCATAGTGAAGTGTTGGTATATACATCATAGTGAAGTGTTGGTATATACACCGTAGTGAAGTGTTGGTATATACATCATAGTGAAGTGTTGGTATATACACCGTAGTGAAGTGTTGGTATATACATCATAGTGAAGTGTTGGTATATACACCGTAAAGATTACAGTAAAGTGTTGACGTGTACACCCTGGAGTGTACAGTAAAGTGTTGTCACATACACTGCACAACACAGCACTTTAAAAGAAACACCAAGTGATTGCAACACACACAGTGATGCAACTTAAACACTCGCTGACATACAATGGTAAGTTAAGCTCCCTCAGTGGTAAGTTAAGCTCCCTCAGTGATAAGTTAAGCTCCTCCAGCTGACCCTGTGATTAATACAACAGTGAACCAGCTGGTTCAATGGTTAATACAACAGTGCACCAGTTGGTTTACCTCACAGTGTGGTGAACCAGCTGGTTCACTGGTTCACCACACAGTGTGGTGAACCAGCTGGTTCACTGGTTCACCACACAGTGTGGTGAACATTAGTGGCAACGTTGCTGACCGGTAAAACGATGTTACATCGTTACATCGTTTTACCGGTCAGCAACGCTACCACTAATGTTTCAAAAATGTTTGACAGAAAACTGGCTAAAATATCTACCAGCTCTTCAACTACTTATTATTCTTATGTTATGTCAATGATATGCCTATCAGTGTCAAGTGCAAACTCCTACTGTATGCAGATGACAGTGCTCTGTTAGTGTCAGGTAAAGACCCACAAGATATTGCTAATGTTTTAACACTGGAACTGGAGTCCTGCAGCAAATGGTTAGTAGACAACAAACTATCATTACACCTAGGGAAAACTGAAGCCATTCTCTTTGGCACGAAACATAAACTGAGAAGGGTAAATAATTTTAATGTTCAGTGTAATGGGGAGCCCATCACTTTGGTTTCATCAGTAAAATATCTGGGAATCCCCTTTGACCCATGCATGTCAGGAGAATTGATAGGGAACAGTGTAGTAAAGAAAGCGAATGCCAGACTGAAGTTCCTGTATAGACAAGCACAGTGTCTACTTACTGAGGCTCGCAGGACCCTATGTCTAGCCCTTATACAATGCCATATGGATTACGCTTGCTCTTCATGGTACTCTGCCTTGACAAAAAAACTGAAAGATAGTCTGCAAATCACCCAGAACAAAATCGTAAGATTCATCCTGGGGCTGGGACCAAGAGAACATGTAGGCCAGGATGAATTACAGCAGTTGGATATGCTGAATGTTGAAGACAGAGTAAAACAACTGAAGCTAAATCATGTTTATAAAATTGCTCACGAACAGTGTCCAGAATATGTTGCTGTCAATTTTGTCAAGGTTGGGAACCAAAGCAATCATAGTACTAGGGGGAGAGAGCACAACTTTGTAGTACCCACAGTCAGTGGCCAGGCTTCAAACACCTTTTATTGTACAGCAATAAAGTAATGGAACAGACTGCCCGCACATGTCAAAGCCAGTCATAGCATGAACCAGTTCAAGAAGACTGCCAAAAAGTGTCTGATGAATGAAGCTACAGTAAGGGAGGGGAATGATTTTCTATTTTTTAGCTAAAATACGTGTAAATTTTACCTTATTCCTAGTAATGACCCTCGTATTGTAGATAGTCTTAATGACCCTCGTGTAGTAGATAGTCTTTTTAGTATGATAATAAGATGTTATCTTCATTATAGAATAATAAGAAAATATTATAACCTTTATATTATAATAATAAGGTAAAAGGACCCCAATGGAAATAAGTCACTCTGTCTGACTTTTTTGGGTTATCCCAGGTTCTCTACTCATATGCTGCTATGTATGATAATTCTATGTAACTGTATTTGTGTATACCTGAATAAATTTACTTACTTACTATTAGGAACCTGATACAAAAACCCAAACATGATTCTGGCACAAGTGCAGGAATTTACACTATACCATGTGGGGTGTGTGACAAAGTATATGTGGGGGAAACAGCCAGATCTCTGGACATTAAGATCACCGAACACAAAAATACTTGCAGAAATGATGACCGCAAAAACGCATGTGTTCAACATAGGGACGATGTTGGACACCTCATGAAATTCAGTGAGGCTAAACTAGTGATTAATGAAGTCGATGTAAGACGGAGAAAATGCATAGAAGCTTCCCTAATTGCTGTCATTAACACCATAAAGGAAAAATCCGGTAGTTACAGTATCTCAAAATTGCTAATCAACAGGATATTACCCATTCTGGGAACTGCTGTTACATGATGTCAGCAGGTCCCTCTCTAGCCATCCATCTCACCTCCTTAGTTCCACCACCACTACTACTACTACTATTACTACTACTACTACTACTACTACTACTACTACTACTACTACTACTACTACTACTACTACTACTACTACCACCACCACCTCTACCCACACGACACTTCACCTGACTCCTGCCACTATATATACGCGTTTTGTTAGTTTTCTCTGTATTAGGACTGAAGAAGTCACTCGTGGCGAAACGTTTCCTTTAATAAATGTCCTGAACTGTACATAAGTGTCTTTTTTCCAGTACCTGAGGTACTGGAGCGAATTCTTGGGTGACTTTGAGAAAAGGTTGAACAAATAGGTGAGTGGGAATGGTTGGTTGTGAGGAAGACCTGTCTGGTGGGGGACAGTAACCCTGCTGCAATGTTCCTCCATTATTATGTTCTTATGTAGTCACTGTCATGTCCCGGGAGTGACATGACACGGGGAGGACACTGTTTCACCTCACTACACACTACTGAAATTTCCACTAAAGTTCCACTTAAGAAGCCCCTAAATTCCTACGTCTTCTACAACACAAATGTCCTCAAAGATTTGTTAAGTTATACCATGAATTAAGGGAAGATTCTGGACTTCTCCTTAAGAAGAAACAGACAAAGCAAATGTGATAGTAATTATGAACAAGATAGATTATAGTGGATAAATGAACATGTTATTAGAAGACGAGAGAACTTAAGTGGCTCTTAACTTCCACTTAACTAGTTATTCACAACTAAGCAATATTCCGTCTCATATAAAATGACAAATTAAAGATGTGGAAAACAAATACTTTCACACTGTTACTATTTAGTAATACTTAATTACTTTTACTTGGTTAATGAGGAAGGCAGCTGATAAAACATCTAAAAATCAATTAAAAATGAGATACTTGGGAGTGGAGTATTTTTTATCCACTTAAGAGAAATTATACCAAAGTCTACCTTGCACAGAGTCCAGCTCCCACAGGAGAGTTGCACTTCTCTGGACCCGAGACAGGACTCCTGACTCCGGCTACAGACTCCCATGAGTTTAGAACGACTCAACGTAACAATACACAAATAACCCGTACAACAGAGAGGGGAGCTTACGACAGCGCTTCGGACTTACCGTAATTTCTGGCTAGAGAGGACAGCTCTCATGAGAACTACCAGGTGCTGGCTCATAGAGTTTGGGCTCCCAGACCACGTCAGACTACCAGGTGCTGGCTCATAGAGTTTGGGCTCCCAGACCACGTCAGACTACCAGGTGCTGGCTCATAGAGTTGGGACTCCCAGACCACGTCAGACTACCAGGTGCTGGCTCATAGAGTTGGGACTCCCAGACCACGTCAGACTACCAGGTGCTGGCTCATAGAGTTGGGACTCCCAGACCACGTCAGACTACCAAGTGCTGGCTCATAGAGTTGGGACTCCCAGACCACGTCAGACTACCAGGTGCTGGCTCGTAGAGTTTGGACTCCCAGACCACGTCAGACTACCAGGTGCTGGCTCGTAGAGTTTGGACTCCCAGACCACGTCAGACTACCAGGTGCTGGCTCGTAGAGTTTGGACTCCCAGACCACGTCAGACTACCAGGTGCTCGCTCATAGAGTTTGGACTCCCAGACCACGTCAGACTACCAGGTGCTCGCTCATAGAGTTTGGACTCCCAGACCACGTCAGACTACCAGGTGCTCGCTCATAGAGTTTGGACTCCCAGACCACGTCGGACTACCAGGTGCTCGCTCATAGAGTTTGGACTCCCAGACCACGTCAGACTACCAGGTGCTCGCTCATAGAGTTTGGACTCCCAGACCACGTCAGACTACCAGGTGCTCGCTCATAGAGTTTGGACTCCCAGACCACGTCAGACTACCAGGTGCTGGCTCATAGAGTTTGGACTCCCAGACCACGTCGGACTACCAGATGCTCGCTCATAGAGTTTGGACTCCCAGACCACGTCAGACTACCAGGTGCTCGCTCATAGAGTTTGGACTCCCAGACCACGTCAGACTACCAGGTGCTGGCTCATAGAGTTTGGACTCCCAGACCACGTCAGACTACCAGGTGCTGGCTCATAGAGTTTGGACTCCCAGACCACGTCAGACTACCAGGTGCTGGCTCATAGAGTTTGGACTCCCAGACCACGTCAGACTACCAGGTGCTGGCTCATAGAGTTTGGACTCCCAGACCACGTCAGACTACCAGGTGCTGGCTCATAGAGTTTGGACTCCCAGACCACGTCAGACTACCAGGTGCTGGCTCATAGAGTTTGGACTCCCAGACCACGTCAGACTACCAGGTGCTGGCTCATAGAGTTTGGACTCCCAGACCACGTCAGACTACCAGGTGCTGGCTCATAGAGTTTGGACTCCCAGACCACGTCAGACTACCAGGTGCTGGCTCATAGAGTTTGGACTCCCAGACCACGTCAGACTACCAGGTGCTGGCTCATAGAGTTGGGACTCCCAGACCACGTCAGGCTACCAGGTGCTGGCTCATAGAGTTTGGACTCCCAGACCACGTCAGACTACCAGGTGCTGGCTCATAGAGTTTGGACTCCCGGACCACGTCAGACTACCAGGTGCTGGCTCATAGAGTTGGGACTCCCAGACCACGTCAGACTACCAGGTGCTGGCTCATAGAGCTGGGACTCCCAGACCACGTCAGACTACCAGGTGCTCGCTCATAGAGTTGGGACTCCCAGACCACGTCAGACTACCAGGTGCTGGCTCATAGAGTTTGGACTCCCAGACCACGTCAGACTACCAGGTGCTGGCTCATAGAGTTGGGACTCCCAGACCACGTCAGGCTACCAGGTGCTGGCTCATAGAGTTTGGACTCCCAGACCACGCCAGACTACCAGGTGCTGGCTCATAGAGTTTGGACTCCCGGACCACGTCAGACTACCAAGTGCTGGCTCATAGAGTTGGGACTCCCAGACCACGTCAGACTACCAGGTGCTGGCTCATAGAGCTGGGACTCCCAGACCACGTCAGACTACCAGGTGCTCGCTCATAGAGTTGGGACTCCCAGACCACGTCAGACTACCAGGTGCTGGCTCATAGAGTTTGGACTCCCAGACCACGTCAGACTACCAGGTGCTGGCTCATAGAGTTTGGGCTCCCAGACCACGTCAGACTACCAGGTGATGGCTCATAGAGTTTGGACTCCCAGACCACGTCAGACTACCAGGAAGATTAGCACGTCTCATAACAGCTCCGTCCCATAGCTCGATCGCTAGCACACTCACCTCACACACTGAGGTCCGGAGTTAGAATCCCCGGTAATGCTGGAAAACATTAGGACGTGTTTCCTTAAGACACCTGCCGTCCATGTTCACCTGTAATATAATGGGCACCTGGGTGTTAGTGGACTGGTGTTGGTCGCATCCTGGGTGTTAGTGGACTGGTGTTGGTCGCATCCTGGGTGTTAGTGGACTGGTGTTGGTCGCATCCTGGGTGTTAGTGGACTGGTGTTGGTCGCATCCTGGGTGTTAGTGGACTGGTGTTGGTCGCATCCTGGGTGTTAGTGGACTGGTGTTGGTCGCATCCTGGGTGTTAGTGGACTGGTGTTGGTCGCATCCTGGGTGTTAGTGGACTGGTGTTGGTCGCATCCTGGGTGTTAGTGGACTGGTGTTGGTCGCATCCTGGGTGTTAGTGGACTGGTGTTGGTCGCATCCTGGGTGTTAGTGGACTGGTGTTGGTCGCATCCTGGTTGTTAGTGGACTGGTGTTGGTCGCATCCTGGGTGTTAGTGGACTGGTGTTGGTCGCATCCTGGGTGTTAGTGGACTGGTGTTGGTCGCATCCTGGGTGTTAGTGGACTGGTGTTGGTCGCATCCTGGGTGTTAGTGGACTGGTGTTGGTCGCATCCTGGGTGTTAGTGGACTGGTGTTGGTCGCATCCTGGGTGTTAGTGGACTGGTGTTGGTCGCATCCTGGGTGTTAGTGGACTGGTGTTGGTCGCATCCTGGGTGTTAGTGGACTGGTGTTGGTCGCATCCTGGGTGTTAGTGGACTGGTGTTGGTCGCATCCTGGGTGTTAGTGGACTGGTGTTGGTCGCATCCTGGGTGTTAGTGGACTGGTGTTGGTCGCATCCTGGGTGTTAGTGGACTGGTGTTGGTCGCATCCTGGGTGTTAGTGGACTGGTGTTGGTCGCATCCTGGGTGTTAGTGGACTGGTGTTGGTCGCATCCTGGGTGTTAGTGGACTGGTGTTGGTCGCATCCTGGGTGTTAGTGGACTGGTGTTGGTCGCATCCTGGGTGTTAGTGGACTGGTGTTGGTCGCATCCTGGGTGTTAGTGGACTGGTGTTGGTCGCATCCTGGGTGTTAGTGGACTGGTGTTGGTCGCATCCTGGGTGTTAGTGGACTGGTGTTGGTCGCATCCTGGGTGTTAGTGGACTGGTGTTGGTCGCATCCTGGGTGTTAGTGGACTGGTGTTGGTCGCATCCTGGGTGTTAGTGGACTGGTGTTGGTCGCATCCTGGGTGTTAGTGGACTGGTGTTGGTCACATCCTGGGTGTTAGTGGACTGGTGTTGGTCGCATCCTGGGTGTTAGTGGACTGGTGTTGGTCGCATCCTGGGTGTTAGTGGACTGGTGTTGGTCGCATCCTGGGTGTTAGTGGACTGGTGTTGGTCGCATCCTGGGTGTTAGTGGACTGGTGTTGGTCGCATCCTGGGTGTTAGTGGACTGGTGTTGGTCGCATCCTGGGTGTTAGTGGACTGGTGTTGGTCGCATCCTGGGTGTTAGTGGACTGGTGTTGGTCGCATCCTGGGTGTTAGTGGACTGGTGTTGGTCGCATCCTGGGTGTTAGTGGACTGGTGTTGGTCGCATCCTGGGTGTTAGTGGACTGGTGTTGGTCGCATCCTGGAAAAAAAACTGATCTAATTTGCCTGAAATGCTCAGCATAACAATGTACACCTGTTAACCCTTTTGGGGCCTAGTTCCTAGGCCTTTAGTGTATCCATATGCTCTTGCGCTGCCGTCCACAGGATGGATATGCTCTTGCACTGCCGTCCACATGATGGATATGCTCTTGCGCTGCCGTCCACAGGATGGATATGCTCTTGCGTTGCCGTCCACAGGATGGATATGCTCTTGCGTTGCCGTCCACAGGATGGATATGCTCTTGCGCTACCGTCCACAGGATGGATATGCTCTTGCGTTGCCGTCCACAGGATGGATATGCTCTTGCGTTGCCGTCCACAGGATGGATATGCTCTTGCGCTGCCGTCCACAGGATGGATATGCTCTTGCGTTGCCGTCCACAGGATGGATATGCTCTTGCGTTGCCGTCCACAGGATGGATATGCTCTTGCGCTACCGTCCACAGGATGGATATGCTCTTGCGTTGCCGTCCACAGGATGGATATGCTCTTGCGTTGCCGTCCACAGGATGGATATGCTCTTGCGTTGCCGTCCACAGGATGGATATGCTCTTGCGCTACCGTCCACAGGATGGATATGCTCTTGCGTTGCCGTCCACAGGATGGATATGCTCTTGCGTTGCCGTCCACAGGATGGATATGCTCTTGCGCTGCCGTCCACAGGATGGATATGCTCTTGCGTTGCCGTCCACAGGATGGATATGCTCTTGCGTTGCCGTCCACAGGATGGATATGCTCTTGCGCTACCGTCCACAGGATGGATATGCTCTTGCGTTGCCGTCCACAGGATGGATATGCTCTTGCGTTGCCGTCCACAGGATGGATATGCTCTTGCGTTGCCGTCCACAGGATGGATATGCTCTTGCGTTGCCGTCCACAGGATGGATATGCTCTTGCGTTGCCGTCCACAGGATGGATATGCTCTTGCGTTGCCGTCCACAGGATGGATATGCTCTTGCGCTGCCGTCCACAGGATGGATATGCTCTTGCGTTGCCGTCCACAGGATGGATATGCTCTTGCGTTGCCGTCCACAGGATGGATATGCTCTTGCGTTGCCGTCCACAGGATGGATATGCTCTTGCGTTGCCGTCCACAGGATGGATATGCTCTTGCGTTGCCGTCCACAGGATGGATATGCTCTTGCGTTGCCGTCCACAGGATGGATATGCTCTTGCGCTGCCGTCCACAGGATGGATATGCTCTTGCGCTGCCGTCCACAGGATGGATATGCTCTTGCGTTGCCGTCCACAGGATGGATATGCTCTTGCGTTGCCGTCCACAGGATGGATATGCTCTTGCGTTGCCGTCCACAGGATGGATATGCTCTTGCGCTACCGTCCACAGGATGGATATGCTCTTGCGCTACCGTCCACAGGATGGATATGCTCTTGCGCTACCGTCCACAGGATGGATATGCTCTTGCGCTACCGTCCACAGGATGGATATGCTCTTGCGTTGCCGTCCACAGGATGGATATGCTCTTGCGTTGCCGTCCACAGGATGGATATGCTCTTGCGCTACCGTCCACAGGATGGATATGCTCTTGCGTTGCCGTCCACAGGATGGATATGCTCTTGCGTTGCCGTCCACAGGATGGATATGCTCTTGCACTGCCGTCCACAGGATGGATATGGGGTGCACAATAAACTAGCCACTTCGGTGGAAAAATCTAATCTCAATCATACCAGCAACACACACAGAAACTGTCGGTTCCAGTCATAAGATATTGCATTATAACGCGATGAAACTCTACACAGAGGGAAATTGTAATGATAATGGTAGAATTACCGACAATATGCAAAGTAAAAGGACACAAGTACAATTAATGTGACATTTTTATTGTGGCAACGTTTCGCTCTCGAGGAGCTTAGTCAAGCCGTAACGGTGAACATCAAAATGGTATACAATACCGACAGGTTGGTAGGTAAGACACATAGGCAACAGTTAGACAACTTTATTCAGGAACGTTTCGCCTACACAGTAGGCTTCTTCAGTCGAATACAGAAAGTAGGCAGGAACAGTAGAGATGTGAAGACGATGTAATCAGTCCATCACCCTTGAAGTCGTAGAATTTTGAGGTTGTCAGTCCCTCGGCCTGGAGAAGTTCAGTTCCATAGTCAGGAACTATCTGAAGATCAAGCGACAGTGCGGAGACTTAAATGCTGTAGGAAGGAGAGGTGCAGAGTAGTAGTAGTAGTAGTGAGAGTGTAGCCACTGAGAGGTCATGTCCCTCTCAGATCCAACAATTCTCACTTGAAAAGTTGTCTTACCTACCAACCTGTCGGTATTGTATACCATTTTGATGTTCATCTTGTCAGACACTGCAACACAAGGCATCTTGGTACAGAAAACATCTTGGACAACCTTTTCAAGTGAGAATTGTTGGATCTGAGAGGGACATGACCTCTCAGTGGCTACATTCTCACTACTACTACTACTCTGCACCTCTCCTTCCGACAGTATTTAAGTCTCCGCACTGTCGCTTGATCTTCAGATAGTTCCTGACTATGGAACTGAACTTCTCCAGGCTGAGGGACTGACAACCTCAAATTCTACGACTTCAAGGGTGATGGACTGATTACATCGTCTTCACATCTGTACTGTTCCTGCCTACTTTCTGTATTCGACTGAAGAAGCCTACTGTGTAGGCGAAACGTTCCGGAATAAAGTTGCCTAACTGTTGCCTGTGTGTCTTACCTACCAAGCCGTAACGGCTTGACAAAACTCCTGGAGAGCGAAACGTTGCCGCAATAAAAATGTCACATTAGTTGCACTTGTGTCCTTTTACTTTACAGAGGGAAATTATTATGTAAATGATGAATGAGACACTAGTGTAACACCTGAGTATCTGTCCTGGAATGGTTTCATCATCAGTTCCAGACAGAGAAGAGTTCAAGATCAAGAGAAATTTGGATTTGATGAATTCAGTCCGTCAAAATTAATGGAATGATGACATTGACTCCAGACTGAGGGACTCAGACTACCTATTTTCAACCATTCTTCTCTGTACTGAATGAGATAACTTGTTGTATAAGTTATATCATTCATCAACCTGTTGGTTCTCTGAACCACTTACCTTAGATGATGTAAATGACTTAGAAAACCGAAAAGACCAAGAATGAGACGCATGTGCAACATTTGGGTGTCTTTATTGTGGAAACATACGCCAGCCACCGGTCACTTCCTCAGTCCAGTAAAGAGAAGAATAGTGGATGGTGGGGGGAACTGTTGGAAGATGAGGAACGGGAAATGTTGCTTCACTGACAGCTTGTTGTGGAACACGACCTGTCCACAGCTTGTTGTGGAACACGACCTGTACACAGCTTGTTGTGGAACACGACCTGTACACAGCTTGTTGTGGAACACGACCTGCGCACAGTTTGCTGTGGAACACGACCTGTACACAGTTTGTTGTGAAATACGACCTGTACACAGCTTGTTGTGGAACACGACCTGTACACAGTTTGTTGTGGAACACGACCTGTGCACAACTTGTTGTGGAACACTATGGTCGTCGGTAAAACATCTGCATCAAGTAATAACTCAGCTGACCACCTCTCATGTTCCTCTTACTCTGGTGATCTCCTCTTCCAGCACCTCTCAGTGTTCCTCTTACTCTGGTGATCTTCTCTTCCAGCACCTCTCATGTTCCTCTTACTCTGGTGATATTCTCTTCCAGCACCTCTCATGTTCCTCTTACTCTGGTGATCTCCTCTTCCAGCACCTCTCAGTGTTCCTCTTACTCTGGTGATCTTCTCTTCCAGCACCTCTCATGTTCCTCTTACTCTGGTGATATTCTCTTCCAGCACCTCTCAATGTTCCTCTTACTCTGGTGATCTTCTCTTCCAGCACCTCTCAGTGTTCCTCTTACTCTGGTGATCTTCTCTTCCAGCACCTCTCAGTGTTCCTCTTACTCTGGTGATCTTCTCTTCCAGCACCTCTCAGTGTTCCTCTTACTCTGGTGATCTTCTCTTCCAGCACCTCTCAATGTTCCTCTTACTCTGTGATCTTCTCTTCCAGCACCTCTCAATGTTCCTCTTACTCTGGTGATCTTCTCTTCCAGCACCTCTCAGTGTTCCTCTTATTCTGGTGACCTTCTCTTCCAGCACCTCTCAATGTTCCTCTTACCCTGGTGATCATCTCTTCCAGCACCTCTCAGTGTTCCTCTTACTCTGGTGATCTTCTCTTCCAGCACCTCTCATGTTCCTCTTACTCTGGTGATCTTCTCTTCCAGCACCTCTCATGTTCCTCTTACTCTGGTGATCTTCTCTTCCAGCACCTCTCATGTTCCTCTTACTCTGGTGATCTTCTCTTCCAGCACCTCTCAGTGTTCCTCTTACTCTGGTGATCTTCTCTTCCAGCACCTCTCATGTTCCTCTTACTCTGGTGATATTCTCTTCCAGCACCTCTCATGTTCCTCTTACTCTGGTGATCTTCTCTTCAAGCACCTCTCAGTATTCCTCTTACTCTAGTGATCTTCTCTTCCAGCACCTCTCACGTTCCTCTTACTCTGGTGATCTTCTCTTCTAGCACCTCTCATGTTCCTCTTACTCTGGTGGTCTTCTCTTCCAGCACCTCTTATGTTCCTCTTACTCTGGCGATCTTCCAGCACCTCTCAATGATCCTCTTGCTCAGGTGATCTTCTCTTCCAGCACCTCTCATGTTCCTCTTATTCTGGCGATCTTCCAGCACCTCTCATGTTCCTCTTACTCTGGTGATCTTCTATTCCAGCACCTCTCATGTTCCTCTTATTCTGGCGATCTTCCAGCACCTCTCAATGTTCCTCTTGCTCTGGTGATCTTCATTTCCAGCATCTCTAAATGTTCCTCTTACTCTTATGACCTTCTCTTCCAGCGCCTCTCAGTGTTCCTCTTACTCTGGTGATCTCTTTCAGCACCTCTCATGTTCCTCCTACTCTGGTGATCTTCTCTTCCAGCATCTCTCAATGTTACTCTTACTCTGATGATCTTCTCTTCCAGCACTTCTCAGTGTTCCTCTTACTCTGGTCATCTCTTCCAGCACATCTCATGTTCCTCTTACTCTGGTGATCTTCGAGCACCTCTCAGTGTTCCTCTTACTCTGGTGATCTTCTCTTCCAGCACCTCTCATGTTCCTCTTACTCTGGCGATCTTCCAGCACCTCTCATGTTCCTCTTACTCTGGCGATCTTCCAGCACCTCTCATGTTCCTCTTACTCTGGCGATCTTCCAGCACCTCTCATGTTCCTCTTACTCTGGCGATCTTCCAGCACCTCTCATGTTCCTCTTACTCTGGTGATCTTCCAGCACATCTCATGTTCCTCTTACTCTGGTGATCTTCTCTTCCAGCACCTCTAATATTTGGTTAAAATAAAATTTTTAATTTCTGTAATAGTTAATTAACAATGTTAAAATTCTTCACCACCCTTAATGTATTATTGTTGAATACAATGTTACTGTAATGTTGTAGAATACAATGTTACTGTAATGTTGTAGAATACAATGTTAGTGTAATGTTGTAGAATACAATACTACTGTAATGTTGTAGAATACAATACTACAATGTGGCATGCAAAGAGTACGTAACCTTTATTCGACGCATGTACACACCCTCATTTACAGGCTATCTCCCCCAACCAGCGAACCAGGTTGCTAAGAGTTGATGATGGGGCCCCGTCGTTCAACTAGTGACCAGGTTCTAGCCAATAAGATGGTGGTTTTGGCAATCGCAGAGGTTATGTGGGTACCGCTCTCCTGTCTGCCCTTGTCATTCCCATTCTAGAGCTGGTTGAAGCACGGTCTGCTATCTTGTGGCTTCTATTTCTGCCTTGCTTACCGTGGAGTGCACTATACTTATCACTGTACATAGTGTACATATTGCTGTTCTAAATTAGTGAAGGATAATATAAGTCTAAACTTTTTCTACTGTGTTTATTTTGCTCCCATTACACCCGGGATAACAGGCCATTTGGGATCCTGGGTTGTAATATGGGTAGCCTGTCCGAGAGCTGGAGCTGGACTTAGAGAAACGGTTGAGCTTAGGGTGAAGCTCGTAGCAGGAACATTGTGCAGTGTAGCTGTCTGGCTTTGCATTAGCTTTGCCTACGCTTTACAAATTTTGCGTGTAAGTTGCTTTATGGTCAGCCTTGATATTGTGTGATCGTTCAACAGCTCGCTACTAGCTTGTTCGGTGTGCTCGCTTCGCTACGGTCAATCTTCTAGAACAGTGTAGCTGTCTGGCATTGCTTTACAAATTTTGCGTGTCAGTTGTTACTAGCCTGTTCGGTGTGGAGAATTTTGCAGTCAGCTTTGCTTGTATGTGTATTCTGCAATCGTACTGTGCATAGCTAAGCGTGTCCTGCAAAATAACGTGTTACGTTGGGGTATTCTGCAATCGTACTGTGCATAGCGAATAACTTATGCCACCTAGACGAGTCATACGTCTGGTGTCGGCATATACTTTGCATAACCTACCTAAATTGTCCCTACAGTGTTGTTGGAAAATTGCTCGTTCCATTGGCATTACATACAAACGCACTCTCACAGCTGCGCAACTGCGTTCACTGATTGCTGACAAACTTATAGAACAAGAGATCGCACATCAGACTCCTCCCTCTACGGGAGCTGGGGCAAAAACTCCTATGTTCTCGCAGGAGGAAGATGATACACCTACGGAGCAAAATGGTCAGTATAGCGCAGCTGGGTTGTCTCAAGGTGAATCAGCGTCGTTGGCACTTGAGCTGGCAAAAATCAATCTTGAGCAAACTAGGGCAACAGAGAGCATTCGCAAGGGAAGAATTTGATAGGGAAAGAGAAAGGAGGCAGTTTTCGCATTCTGTAAATGATTTTAGTTTACAAAACGCAGTATAGCTTGTTCCCCGCTTCAATGAGGCCGAACCAGAACAATTTTTCGAAAGCTTCGAAAATCAGGCTCGAGCATTGAGGTGGCCGGAACAGCATTGGGCATCGTCGGTTCATACAGCATTATCGGGTAAGGCACAGGAATTTACGTCAGTATTAAATGACGCTGAATTTTCTGATTATCAAGTAGTGAAGACCACAGTGTTGGGAGCATATACATGTATCCCAGCCAAATATAAAAAAAAATTAAACTAAGCAGGCGCCAGCTTGGTCAATCCCTCGTGGATTTTGTAAGACAGCAAACCAAAGGTTTTACCAGCTGGTATAAAGCAAGTGGTGTCTCTACCTTTGAAGAGCTGGTACAGCTTATTCTGATTGATAACCTGCTGGAGTCTGTGGGACCAGAGGTTCGAGTCTTTCTGCAGGATCGTGACTTAACCACTGCATTGGAGGCAGCCAGGTTGGCTGATACCTTCGAAACTAACCGCTCCTTGTCCGAGCGGTCCCGTCTCTCTTTTCAACAGCCTGGCATGAGCAGAGATCGTCAACCTTGGAGAATGAAGTGCCAGCCGGAGGGAGAACGTCTACGTCAGCCAACTAAGTCACCTGGTGAGCCACGCTTCTCAACATATGGTCCACCTGCGGAGAGGCAAACTACTCGTGGTGCATCTCGACAACAGTATCCAGAGAGACACCAGCCAAAACGACACCATTTGCAACGTCAACAGGGAGTAAAGGGCAAGCCTGTCGTCTGCTTCATGTGTAATAAAGTAGGTCACATCTGTCCCAACTGCCCCCATAAACCCCAACCCATTGGGAAAATCTCTAATATCCCTAGTAACATGTCCCCTAGAGAAGTAGAAAAAGGTATGGCCCCTTATTATTGCAAGGGTCTTATTTCCCTTCCCGAAAATTCAGAAACAACTGAAGTAAAGACCTTTAGAGATACTGGAGCATATTGCTCACTTGCAAGAGAAGGAATATTACCCCTTTCAGAGAACACTTCCTTGAATACCTCTGTTTTATTGGAAGCATTCGGAGGAGCTATTTATTCTGACCTATATGTTCCTTTGCATAAAATTTATGTACAGTGCAAATATTACACTGGGTACTTGACTGTAGGTGTCTCAAAAGGATTCCCCATGAAAGATGCCATGTTATTACTGGGTAATAACATTGCTACTGTTAGTTCGTGTCCTGAACCTATAATGATTAATTCTTCTCCGGTGTTGGCCATAACTCGGGCAACATCCTAAGGGTTGTCTGGAGGGAATGTTGACCTATCCTTGGACGACTCCGATCTCGGAATAGCCACGTTGTTTTATGTGGCACACCGGCCGGAGCCTCGTAAATAAAGTGAACAGACCCCGATCAAGCCTTCCTATTCCCAGGTTGCAGGATGCCAGATGTCTCTGTTTCCATGCCCGAGGGACTGTCCTTCCGGGAGGAACAACGAAAGGACCCTTCTTTAAAATTCGCTTTTCAGGGAGCCATGGGTAAATCCTTTTTGGGTCATCCGGTCAAGTATGAAGTTAAAAACAATTATTTGATTTGCACTGAGACTGGTAAGGAGATAGAGGGCCGGCAATTGTTTAACAGGTTAGTGGTTCCAACAAAGTATAGACCTCAAATATTAAATATAGCTCATAATACGTCATTAGGAGGTCACTTAGGAATTACAAAAACCTTGTATAGAATCACAAAAGAATTTTATTGGCCAAAATTAAAGAAAGATGTGAAGAATCATATTAGGTGTTGCCGAGAATGTCAGCAAGTAGGGAAACCTGGACATTCCATTAAACCTGCACCTCTCCAACCTATACCTGCTGATGGAGAACCTTTTGCAGATTTAATTATAGATTGTGTAGGTCCACTACCTCGGTCAAAGTCTGGAAATCAATATTTATTTACGATTATGGATAAAGTAACCAGATACCCTGAAGCAATTCCCATGCATAGTATTAATACTAAAGCTATTCTCAAAGCTTTAACCAAATTCATTTCTTGTTTTGGCATTCCTAAAACTATTCAAAGTGATCAAGCTACTAACTTTACTGCCAAAGCATTTAGGGAAGTATTAACTAGGCTGTGGCTCGTATGTTGGTTTGCGTGCAGCCAGCAGCAACAGCCTGGTTGATCAGGCTCTGATCCACCAGGAGGCCTGGTCTCAGACCGGGCCGCGGGGGCGTTGACCCCCGGAACTCTCTCCAGGTAAACTCCAGGTATCCACTGCCTATCATCCTCAGTCCCAAGGCGCCTTGGAAAGATTCCATCAGACGTTAAAAACTATGATGAGAACTTTTTGCATGCATTTTCCTACAGACTGGGATGAATCACTACCTTTGTTGCTGTTCTCAGTACGAGAGACGGTACAAGAGTCTACAGGGTATAGTCCGTTTGAGCTGATCTTTGGGCACAATGTACGAGGTCCTCTTCGGGTGCTCAAAGAAGGATGGATGGGAGAAGACGTTAGCTCAACACTCTACAACCCGTCTTCAAGGTTGCAGGTGGCACGTCAGTTAGCCAAGGCTAACCTAAAGACAGCTCAAAGTAAGATGAAACAGAGGTATGACAGAAGTGCACAATTCCGCTCCTTCCATCCAGGAGACAAGGTGTTGGTGTAGGAACCTATACCTGGCCACACCTTGCAAGCTAGATTTACGGGACCTATGCAGATTGTAAGTAAATTATCTGATGTAAATTATGTGGTAGCTCCCATTGATAAGACCTCAAAAACTAAAATTTACCACATTAATCAGTTAAAATCTTTTCATACACCAGATAAAGTCCCAGTAATGACTCTGTCCTCTACCTCTGAGGACAACTCTGACTCTTTGCACTTTATCTCTGAAATTAATATTAAACTTTCAAATTCTGTCCTCCTCAAGGATCCTAGCCCTTTAATGGAGGGATTATCTGAAATGCAAGCAACAAATTTAACGGAGCTTCTACAGTCATATCCTAATATTTTTTCGTATGTGCCGAAAAAAATGTACGTTAGGTTATCATGATGTAGATGTGGGAAACTCGAAATCAATTAAACTCTCCCCCTACAGAGCTAATCCTGAAAAGCAAAGGCTACTTCACCAGGAAGTAGAATTTTTGTTAAAGCATGGTTTAGTGGAGGAGTCATCTAGTCCATGGGCTTCACCGTGCATCCTTGTGAGGAAGGCTGATGGAGGGTTTCGTATGTGTACAGACTACCGTAAGGTGAACGAGGTCACAATTACAGATGCTTACCCTCTTCCTCGTCTGGATGACGTAATTGACTTTGTGGGTAAGGCTACTTTTGTGTCCAAGTTAGATCTCCTTAAAGGCTACTATCAAGTACCTTTGACGGATAAGGCGAAGGAAATCTCTGCCTTCGTAATTCCAGGAGGTCATTATCAATACACAGTTACCCCATACCCCCGGCCGGGATTGAACCCGCGGTCATAGTCTCAAAACTCCAGCCCGTCGCGTTAGCCACTAGACCAGCTAGCCACAAATAAGATTCATCCAACTAGGTATATTTCTACACCATAGGAAAGTTAGCACAGGCACCTCTGTGACCACAAATGCAAGTTTTTACAGACGAATCTCCAGCTAGCGTGGCCGTGACGAACTCTAGCTCAAGTCCCTTCACTGCCGTCAACATGACTCAAGAAATCGTAATGACACGATTGCAAATAAACCATACCCCCGGCCGGGATTGAACCCGCGGTCATAGTCTCAAAACTCCAGCCCGTCGCGTTAGCCACTAGACCAGCTAGCCACAAATAAGATTCATCCGGCAGTGAAGGGACTTGAGCTAGAGTTCGTCACGGCCACGCTAGCTGGAGATTCGTCTGTAAAAACTTGCATTTGTGGTCACAGAGGTGCCTGTGCTAACTTTCCTATGGTGTAGAAATATACCTAGTTGGATGAATCTTATTGTGGCTAGCTGGTCTAGTGGCTAACGCGACGGGCTGGAGTTTTGAGACTCTATGACCGCGGGTTCAATCCCGGCCGGGGGTATGGCTTATTTGCAATCGTGTCATTACGATTTCTTGAGTCACAGTTACCCCCTTCGGAATGAAAAATTCCCCCTCTTCATTCCAGAAACTTATCCATCAGGCTATTAAAGGACTTGAAGGCACAGCAGCATACCTAGATGATTTTGTTGTGGTGTCTGATACTTGGGATCAACACCTACTTAGACTTAAGGCTCTTTTTGAGACCTTTAAGAGTTCCCATTTAACAGTTAATTTATCTAAATCTTCCTTTGGCCAGGCCACTATCACTTTTCTAGGCCATGAAGTAGGTAGTGGTAAAGTTGCACCTAAACTTGCTAAAGTTCTTTCTATTAAAGATTATCCAGTTCCTCATGATAGGAAATCTCTTCAACGTTTCCTAGGCATGATAGGATTTTACAGAAGATTCTGTAAGAATTTCTCAGATATTGTAGCCCCTCTTACCTCTCTTACCAGTCACAAAGTTCCCTTTAATTGGACCTCAGACTGTAACATTGCTTTTAATAAAGCAAAAAGATTATTGTGTACTGCACCCATTCTCTTGTCTTCAGACTTCTCCAAACCTTTTTCATTACAGGTTGATGCTTGTGAGTCTGGGGTTGGGGCAGTACTATTACAAATTGGGAACAAGGAGTTGCAGCTTGTAGCATACTTTTCAGCCAAATTCGAGCCACATCAGAGGGCTTACTCTATCATTGAAAAAGAAGCCCTCGCGCTGGTACTGGCTTTGGAGCATTTCGATGTTTATGTGGGCCAGACATCGCAGGTGGTCACAGTCTACAGTGATCACAATCCTTTAGTATATCTCCAAGCCATGAAGAACCACAACACAAGGCTTGTGCGCTGGACGCTGAGGCTGCAGCCCTATAATATTTCCATTAAATATATTGCCGGCAAAGAAAATATGTTGGCAGACTCTTTATCTAGAGTCTAATATTTTTATTTATTTAGGTTAGGATGTTATTTGTGGTAACCCCTTTTCACGCTTTTTTTTTATTCCCTGGTGTGGGGTTTTTTTTTTAGTGAGGGGATGCGGGCTACCGTCCGCTTGTATCTTGGACCTATGCTAGCCTGTCTGACTGCTGTCTCACTCTAAGTTTAGGGTTTCGCTTTTGGTCACGAGAAAAGCTGAGCTCTATCTAAGAGTTGGATGGTGGAGAGGAAAGGCGGTCACATTATTTTGTGCCATGGTGGCACGGTTACCACTGGGAGGTGGCAGCCTAATCCTTAGCCTTCTCGGGGTGGGGGTGTGGCATGCAAAGAGTACGTAACCTTTATTCGGCGCACGTACACACCCTCATTTACAGGCTATCTCCCCCAACCAGCGAACCAGGTTGCTAAGAGTTGATGATGGAGCCCCGTCGTTCAACTAGTGACCAGGTTCTAGCCAATAAGAAGATGGTTTTGGCAATCGCAGCGGTTATGTGGGTACCGCTCTCCTATCTGCCCTCGTCATTCCCATTCTAGAGCTGGTTGAAGCACGGTCTGCTATCTTGTGGCTTCTATTTATGCCTTGCTTACCGTGGAGTGCACTATACTTATCACTGTACATAGTGTACATATTGCTGTTCTAAATTGGTGAAGGATAATATAAGTCTAAACTTTTTCTGCTGTGTTTATTTTGCTCCCATTACACCCGGGATAACAGGCCTTTTGGAATCCTGGGTTGTAATACCCATGACCCTCTAGAACCACACAACCAGTGACTCCCCATGACCCTCTAGAACCACACAACCAGTGGCTCCCCATGACACTCTAGAACCACACAGCCAGTGGCTCCCCATGGCCCTTTAGAACCACACAGCCAGTGGCTCATGACCCTCTAGAACCACACAGCCAGTGGCTCCCCATTGCCCTTTAGAACCACACAGCCAGTGGCTCCTCATGACCCTCTAGAACCACACAGCCAGTGGCTCCCCACGACCTTCTAGGACTGGAGGCGCAGCCAGTGGCGCCCCATGACCCTCTAGAACCACACAGCCAGTGGCTCCCCATGACCCTCTAGAACCACAAAACCAGTGGCTCTCCTTGACCCTCTAGAACCACACAGCCAGTGGCTTCCCATGACCCTCTAGAACCAAACAGTCAGTGGCTCCCCATGGCCCTCTAGAACCACACAACCAGTGGCTCCCCATGACCCTCTAGAACCACACAACCAGTGGCTCCCCATGACCCTCTGGAACCACACAACCAGTGGCTCCCCATGACCCTCTGGAACCACACAGCCAGTGGCTCCCCATGACCCTCTCGAACCACACAACCAGTGACTCCCCATGGCCCTCTAGAACCACACAACCAGTGGCTCCCCATGACCCTCTAGAACCACACAGCCAGTGGTTCCCCATGACCCTCTAGAACCACACAGCCAGTGGCTCCCCATGACCCTCTAGAGCCACACATCCAGTGGCTTCCCATGACCCTCTTGAACCACACAGCCAGTGGCTCCCCATGACCCTCTAGAACCACACAACCAGTGGCTCCCCATGACCCTCTGGAATCACACAGCCAGTGGCTCCGCATGACCCTCTAGAACCACACATCCAGTGGGTTCCCATGACCCTCTTGAACCACACACCAAGTGACTCCCCATGACCCTCTAGAACCACACAGCCAGTGGCTCCCCATGACCCTCTAGGACCACACAGCCAGTGGCTAATCATGACTCTCAAGAACCACACAACCAGTGGCTCCCCATGACTCTCTGGAACCACACAACCAGTGGCTCCCCATGACGCTCTGGAACCACACAGCCAGTGGCTCCCCATGACCCTCTGGAACCACACAACCAGTGGCTCCCCATGACCCTCTAGAACCACACAGTCAGTGGCTCCCCATGACCCTCTGGAACCACACAACCAGTGGCTCCCCATGACCCTTTAGAACCACACAACCAGTGGCTCCCCATGACCCTCTGGAACCACACAACCAGTGGCTCCCCATGACCCTCTAGAACCACACAACCAGTGGCTCCCCATGACCCTCTGGAACCACACAACTAGTGGCTCCCCATGACCCTCTGGAACCACACAACCAGTGGCTATCCATGACCCTCTAGAACCACACAACCAGTGGCTCCCCATGACCCTCTGGAACCACACAACCAGTGGCTCCCCATGACCCTCTGGAACCACACAACCAGTGGCTTCCCATGACTCTCGGGAACCACACAACCAGTGGCTCCCCATGACCCTCTAAAACCACACAACCAGTGGCTCCCCATGACCCTCTAGAACCACACAACCAGTGGCTCATCATGATCTTCTAGAACCACGCAACCAGTGGCTCCCCATGACCCTCTGGAACCACACCGCCAGTGGCTCTCCATGACCCTCTAGAACCACACAACCAGTGACTCCCCATGACCCTCTAGAACCACACAACCAGTGGCTTCCCATGACTCGAACCACACAACCAGTGGCTCTTCATGACCCTCTAGAACAACACAGCCAAGGGCTCCCCATGACCCTCTAGAGCCACACATCCAGTGGCTCCCCATGACCGTCTAGAACCACACAGCCAGTGGCTCCCCATGACCCTCTAGAACCACACAACCAGTGGCTCCCCATGACCCTCTGGAACCACCCAGCCAGTGGCTCCCCATGACTCTCTAGAACCACACAGCCAGTGGCTCCCCATGACCCTATAGATCCACACAGCCAGTGGCTCCCCATGACCCTCTAGAACCACACAGCCAGTGGCTCCCCATGATCCTTTAGAACCACACAGCCAGTGGCTCCCCATGACCCTCTAGTACCACACAGCCAGTGGCTTCCCATGACCCTCTAGAACCACACAGCCAGTGGTTCCCCATGACCCTCTAGAACCAAACAGCCAGTGGCTCCCCATGACTCTCTAGAACCACACAACCAGTGGCTCCCCATGACCCTCTAGAACCACACAGCCAGTGGCTTCCCATGACCCTCTAGAACCACACAGCGAGTGGCTCCCCATGACCCTCTAGAACCACACAGCCAGTGGCTCCCCATGACCTTCTAGGACTAGAAACACAGCCAACGGCTCCCCATGACCCTCTAGAACCACACAGCCAGTGGCTCCCCATGACCCTCTAGAACCACACAGACAGTGGCTCGTTATGACCTAGAACCACACAGCCAGTGGCTACCCATGACCCTCTAGGACTGGAAGCACAGCCAGTGACTCCCCATGACCCTCTAGGACTGGAGGCACAGCCAGTGGCTCCCCATGACCCTTTAGAACCACACAGCCAGTGGCTCCCCATGATCATCTAGGACTTTAGGCAAAGCCAGTGGCTCCCCATGACACTCTAGGACTGGAAGCACAGCCAGTGACTACCAATGACCCTCTAGGACTGGAGGTACAGCCAGTGGCTCCCCATTGCCCTTTAGAACCACACAGCCAGTGGCTCCTCATGACCCTCTAGAACCACACAGCCAGTGGCTCCCCACGACCTTCTAGGACTGGAGGCGCAGCCAGTGGCTCCCCATGACCCTCTAGAACCACACAGCCAGTGGCTCCCCATGACCCTCTCGAACCACACAACCAGTGACTCCCCATGGCCCTCTAGAACCACACAACCAGTGGCTCCCCATGACCCTCTAGAACCACACAGCCAGTGGTTCCCCATGACCCTCTAGAACCACACAGCCAGTGGCTCCCCATGACCTTCTAGAGCCACACATCCAGTGGCTTCCCATGACCCTCTTGAACCACACAGCCAGTGGCTCCCCATGACCCTCTAGAACCACACAACCAGTGGCTCCCCATGACCCTCTGGAACCACACAGCCAGTGGCTCCGCATGACCCTCTAGAACCACACATCCAGTGGGTTCCCATGACCCTCTTGAACCACACACCAAGTGACTCCCCATCACCCTCTAGAACCACACAGCCAGTGGCTCCCCATGACCCTCTAGGACCACACAGCCAGTGGCTAATCATGACCCTCAAGAACCACACAACCAGTGGCTCCCCATGACTCTCTGGAACCACACAACCAGTGGCTCCCCATGACGCTCTGGAACCACACAGCCAGTGGCTCCCCATGACCCTCTGGAACCACACAACCAGTGGCTCCCCATGACCCTCTAGAACCACACAGTCAGTGGCTCCCCATGACCCTCTGGAACCACACAACCAGTGGCTTCCCATGACCCTTTAGAACCACACAACCAGTGGCACCCCATGACCCTCTGGAACCACACAACTAGTGGCTCCCCATGACCCTCTGGAACCACACAACCAGAGGCTCCCCATGACCCTCTAGAACCACACAACCAGTGGCTCCCCATGACCCTCTGGAACCACACAACTAGTGGCTCCCCATGACCCTCTGGAATCACACAACCAGTGGCTATCCATGACCCTCTAGAACCACACAACCAGTGGCTCCCCATGACCCTCTGGAACCACACAACCAGTGGCTCCCCATGACCCTCTGGAACCACACAACCAGTGGCTTCCCATGACTCTCTGGAACCACACAACCAGTGGCTCCCCATGACCCTCTAAAACCACACAACCAGTGGCTCCCCATGACCCTCTAGAACCACACAACCAGTGGCTCATCATGACCCTCTAGAACCACGCAACCAGTGGATCCCCATGACCCTCTGGAACCACACAGCCAGTGGCTCTCCATGACCCTCTAGAACCACACAACCAGTGACTCCCCATGACCCTCTAGAACCACACAACCAGTGGCTTCCCATGACTCGAACCACACAACCAGTGGCTCTTCATGACCCTCTAGAACCACACAGCCAAGGGCTCCCCATGACCCTCTAGAGCCACACATCCAGTGGCTCCCCATGACCGTCTAGAACCACACAGCCAGTGGCTCCCCATGACCCTCTAGAACCACACAACCAGTGGCTCCCCATGACCCTCTGGAACCACCCAGCCAGTGGCTCCCCATGACTCTCTAGAACCACACAGCCAGTGGCTCCCCATGACCCTATAGATCCACACAGCCAGTGGCTCCCCATGACCCTCTAGAACCACACAGCCAGTGGCTCCCCATGATCCTTTAGAACCACACAGCCAGTGGCTCCCCATGACCCTCTAGTACCACACAGCCAGTGGCTTCCCATGACCCTCTAGAACCACACATCCAGTGGTTCCCCATGACCCTCTAGAACCAAACAGCCAGTGGCTCCCCATGACTCTCTAGAACCACACAACTAGTGGCTCCCCATGACCCTCTAGAACCACACAGCCAGTGGCTTCCCATGACCCTCTAGAACCACACAGCGAGTGGCTCCCCATGACCCTCTAGAACCACACAGGCAGTGGCTCCCCATGACCTTCTAGGACTGGAAACGCAGCAAACGGCTCCCCATGACCCTCTAGAACCACACAGCCAGTGGCTCCCCATGACCCTCTAGAACCACACAGACAGTGGCTCGTTATGACCTAGAACCACACAGCCAGTGGCTACCCATGACCCTCTAGGACTGGAAGCACAGCCAGTGGCTCCCCATGACCCTCTAGGACTGGAGGCACAGCCAGTGGCTCCCCATGACCCTCTAGAACCACACAGCCAGTGGCTCCCCATGATCATCTAGGACTTTAGGCAAAGCCAGTGGCTCCCCATGACACTCTAGGACTGGAAGCACAGCCAGTGGCTACCCATGACCCTCTAGGACTGGAGGTACAGCCAGTGGCTCCCCATGACCGTCTAGGACTGGAGGCATAGCCAGTGGCTCCCCATGACCCCCTAGGATCACACAGCCAGTGGCTACCCATGACCCTCTAGGGCTGGAAGCACAGCTAGTGGCTCCCCATGACCCTCTAGGACTGGAGGCACAGCCAGTGGCTCCCCATGACCCTCTAGGACTGGAGGCACAGACAGTAGCTCCCCATGACTCTCTAGGACTGGAGGCACAGCCAGTGGCTCCATATGACCCTCTCGAACCACACAGCCAGTGGCTATCCATGACCTTCTTGGACTGGAGGCACAGCCAGTGGCTCCCCATGGCCTTCTAGGACTGGAGGCACAGCCAGCGGCTGCCCATGACGTTCTAGGACTGGAGACACAGCCAGTGGCTCCCCAAGACCCTCTAGAGCTACACATCCAGTGGCTCCACATGACCCTCTAGGACTGGAGGCACAGCCAGTGGCTCCCCATGACCCTCTAGGACTGGAGGCACAGCCAGTGGCTCCCCATGACCTTCTAGGACTGGAGGCACAGCCAGTGACTCCCCATGACCTTCTAGGACTGGAGGCACAGCCAGTGGCTCCCCATGACCCTCTAGAGCCACACAGCCAGTGGCTCCCCATGACCTTCTAGGACTGGAGGCAGAGCCAGTGGCTCCCTATGATCCTCTAGAGCCACACAGCCAGTTGGTCCCCATGATCCTCTAGAGCCACACAGCCAGTGGCTCCCCATGACCCTCTAGGACTGGAGACACAGCCAGTGGCTTCCCATGACCCTCTAGGACCACACAGCCAGTGGCTCCCCATGACCCTCTAGAGCCACACAGCCACTGGCTCCCCATGACCCTCTAGGACTGGAGACACAGCCAGTGGCTCCCCATGACCCTCTAGGACTGGAGACACAGCCAGTGGCTCCCCATGACCCTCTAGAACCACACAACCAGTGGCTCCCCATGACCCTCTAGAACCACACAACCAGTGGCTCCCCATGACGCTCTAGAACCACACAGACAGTGGCTTCCTATGACCCTTTAGAACCACACAGCCAGTGACTCCCCATGACCCTCTAGGAATACACAGCTAGTGGCTCCCCATGACCCTCTAGGACTGGAGACACAGCCAGTGGCTCCCCATGACCCTCTAGAACCACACACGCAGTTGCTCCCCATGACCCTCTAGAACCACACAACCAGTGGCTCCCCATGACCCTCTGGAACCACACAACTAGTGGCTCCCCATGACCCTCTGGAATCACACAACCAGTGGCTATCCATGACCCTCTAGAACCACACAACCAGTGGCTCCCCATGACCCTCTGGAACCACACAACCAGTGGCTCCCCATGACCCTCTAGAACCACACAGCCAGTGGCTCCCCATGACCCTCTAGAACCACACAGCCAGTGGCTCCCCATGACCCTCTAGAACCACACAACCAGTGGCTCCCCATGACGCTCTAGAACCACACAGCCAGTGGCTTCCAATGATCCTCTAGAACCACACAGCCAGTGACTCCCCATGACCCTCTAGGAATACACAGCCAGTGGCTACCCATGAACCTCTAGGACTGGAGGGACAGCCAGTGGCTCCCCATGACCCTCTAGGACCACACAGCCAGTGGCTACCCATGACCCTCTAGGAATGGAGACACAGCCAGTGGCTCCCCATGACCTTCTAGAACCACACAGCCAGTGGCTCCCCATGACCCTCTAGAACCACACAGCCAGTGGCTCCCCATGACCCTCTAGAACCACACAACCAGTGGCTCCCCATGACGCTCTAGAACCTCACAGCCAGTGTCTTCCTATGACCCTCTAGAACCACACAGCCAGTGACTCCCCATGACCCTCTAGGAATACACAGCCTGTGGCTACCCATGAACCTCTAGGACTGGAGGCACAGCCAGTGGCTCCCCATGACCCTCTAGGACCACACAGCCAGTGGCTACATATGAACCTCTAGGACTGGAGGCACAGCCAGTGGCTCCCCATGACCCTCTAGAACCACACAGCCAGTGGCTCCCCATGACCCTCTAGGACCACACATCCAGCGGCTACCTATGACCCTCTAGGACTGGAGACACAGCCAATGGCTCTCCATGACCCTCTAGAATCACAACTACTGATGCCAACAACAAAATTCCAAAACAAACACGCATCACGCCGTCATTTATATTTGCTAATATACAAGGCCTTATGCCATACACCAACAACAAAATATCTTTCATCAGTGGAATTTTAGGGGAGTCAAATGCGATGTTTACAGCGTTCACAGAGACCCATACGAAAGATCACTTTGATAATGATATGTGGATAACTTTATACAACCTTCTTAGATGCGACAGAAAGAACGGGCAAGAAGACGAGGTTGTCCTCTATGTCAGAGTCGCTCATGTTGACGGAGATACTAAACATCACAAAACCCTGGAGGCTATGCAGATGAAAAGTCACACACATATGAGTTGCTGAATTTCTGCAATAAACACATTCTAAGTCAGCAGATAGTGGAGCCAACAAGACTGAAGAACATGGCCATATTTTCACAAATAACGAGGACTTGGTAAGTAACAAAACAACATCAAAAACAACTAATTCAGATCACAATCTAATCGAAGTCCAGACTTACATGCACAAGAGTCCTGACCAGAAAATTGCATACAGCTAGAAAGGTGCCTTCACCAAATTTAACTTTAACAGCAAGAACTTCAACTGGGACCAGGTAAACCATGTCCTAAATAAAACATGTTGGGAAGATATCTTAAATAACATGGACCCTAAGCAGTGCCTTGAAAAGATCAACTTCCTGGTACCTGAGGTATGTTCAAGGTATATTCCTTTAAGAAAAAAAGAAGAGAAAAGCTAAACTGGAGAGAGAGACACGCTCTCTCTATAGAAGGTGAAGAATCACTGAGTTCCTCACAATGATAGATTATCTGTTATACGGAAGGAAGCGCTAACCATGGAAGTGGAAAATATTAACCTTAAGTTAAAGGACTCATACAGGATCCAGGAGAGACAGGAGGAGCTAAAATCGATTAGTGAATTTGAAAGAATTTCGAAATAATTCTTTTCATATGCCAAAAAGAAGGCAAAACCCACATCTGGTATTGGGCTCCTGCTCAGGCAAGACAGAACTTACACAGATGACAACAAAGAAATGAGTGAGATACTGAAATCTTAATACGACTCTTTGTTTACCGAGCCACTGATCAGTCTAAAGATCGACAATCCAAATAATTTTTCATGAATGAGCCTCAAAACCCTGACAGTGTATGCCAGATTTCTGACATAATGCTAACTGCACTAGAGTTTGAGATGAACATTGACAACATGCCCATGCACTCAACCCCAGGCCCAAACTCGTGGAACTCTGTGTTCATTAAGAACTGCAAGAAACTGCTTTGTGAGCCCTGAGTATACTATGGAAAAGGAGCTTAGACATGGGTGAAATTCCAGTCACTAAAAGCAATGGATGTAGCCCCACTCCATAAAAGTGGCAGCAAAGCATTAGCTAAGAACAATAAACCTATAGCTCTAACGTTCCACATAAAAATCTTTGAAAGAATCCTAAGAAGCAGGATTGCAAGCCATTTGGAGTCTCAACAGTTGCACAACATGTACAGGGCAACATGGGTTCAGAGCAGGTCGCTCCTACCTCTCGCAACTACTGGATCACTATGATATGGCCTTGGATGCACCGGAAAACAAACAGAATGAAGATGTAGTATACACAGTGCGATCTTGGTGTAATAGCACACAAAATGCATGCTGAAGGGATAACTGGCAAAGTAGGCAGATGGACCTTCAACTTTCTAACTAATCGAACACAAAGAGTAGTGGTAAACAGAGTTTAATCGGAAGCTGTCATAGTGAAAAGCTTTGTTCCACAAGGCACAGTACTCGCCCCCATCTTGTGTCTCATCCTCTTATCAGACATAGACAGAGATTTAAACCACAGCACCGTATCATCCTGATAAATTAGACACATGTGCAACTCTTGGGTATCTTTATTGGGCAAATGTGACACCACCTATGACTGCTGCACCTCTCCTACCTACGGTTTATAAGCTCCTTCTCCGCTCATATGCCGTATTCTACTCAAGATTGATGGACTGACCACATCGACTCAAGGTTGAGGGACTGATTACCTCATTCTCCTCCTATTCTTCAAGCTTCTCCTGTGTATGGACTGATGAAGCCACTGTGTGGCGAAACGTTTCCTTAATAAAGATACCCAAGAGTTGCACATGTGTCTAATTTATCAACGTGTCGGTTCTGTGAACCATTCATCTACAACCGTATCATCCTTTTGCAGACGATACTAGGATTTGCATGAGACTGTCATCTATTGAGGACACCGTAAATCTCCAAGAAGATTTAAATCAAGTTTTCCAATGGGCAACGGAGAACAATATAATGTTCAGTGAAGACAAATCCCAACTACTTCGTTATGGATAACTAGAGGCAATAGTAGCTAGGACTGAGTATGCTACAAACTCTAATTATACAATAGAGTGGAAAAGTAATGTGAATGACCCGCGAGTGGTAATGTCTGAGGATCTCACCTTCAGTTATCACAACAATGCCACTATCACATCTGCGAGGAAAATGA